>NW_016803732.1:1448964-1484370 GCF_001698545.2 Rhinopithecus bieti | reverse complement strand
AAAAAAAAAAAAAAAAAAAAAAAAAAAAAGAAATTGCCACAGCCACCTCAACTTTCAGCAACTGCCACCCTCATCAGTCAGCAGTCATCAACACTGAGACAAGACCGTCCACCAGCAAAAAGACAATGGCTCACTGAAGGCTCAGATGATCATTAGCATTTTTAGTAATAAAGTATGTTAAAATTAAGGTATGTACATTCGTTTTTTTAAAACACAATGCTGTTGCACACTTAATAGACTAGAGTGTAAACCTTTTATACTCATTGGGAAACCAAAACTGTGCGACTCACTTTATTGCAATATTTGCTATATTGCAGTAGTGTGGAATCAGACCCTCAATGTCTCCAAGGTATGCCTGTATACAGAATCATCTAGTAACGTTTGCTCCACTAAGGTCCTAAGGCTCATCCATTTGACATGTGTAGCCACAGTCCACTTGTTTAAACTGCAGGATAGGACTTCATGTGGGACTCCACCAAAACGTACGGGTCCATTCCACCATCGATGGACATCTGCATGATTTCCAGTGTTCTGTTATTACAGTGCTCTCTTTTCCTTTTTTTTTTTTTTTTTTTTTTTGAGAGATTGGGTCTCACTTTGTCTCCCACACTGGTGGTAGTGGTTCAGTCATATCTCACTGTGGCCTTGTACTGCTGGGCTCAAGCAATCCTCCTGCCTCAGCTTCCTGAGTAGTTTGGACTACAGGTGTATGACACAATGCCTGGCTAATTTTAAAAAGTTTTTTTAGAGATGGGGTCTTGCTGTGTTGCCCAGGCTAATCTCAAACTCCTGGAGTTGAGCAATCTTTCTACCTCAAACTCCTCAGTAGCTGGCACTACAGGTGTGTGCCACTGCACTCAGCTCGTTTTTTGAGACAAGAGTCTTGCTCTGTCACCCAGGCTGGAGTACAGTGGTGTGATCTGGGCTCACTGCAATCGCTGCCTCCTGGGTTCAAGTGATTCTCCTGATACTCAAGAGTCCACCCTCTCAAGTAGCTGGGACTACAGGTGCATGCCACCACGCCCAGCTAATTGTGTATTTTTAGTAGAGATGGGGTTTCGCCACATTGGCCAGGCTGGTCTCAAACTCCTGGCCTCAACTGATCTATCTGTCTTGACCTCCCAAAGTGCTGGGATTACAGGCATGAACCACTGCACCTGGCCCCAGCTCATTTTCTTTGCTGTTAAGTTTCTATTCAAGTCTTTTGCACATCTGCTTACAGCGTTGCTTATCTTTTCCTTATTGATTTGTAGGAACTCTTTTAAATATCTTGGATCATTATCCTTTGTCCTGGGCCTGAACTCAGTCTCCACCCTTTAAGTAGCTCTGCAACCTTAGGCAAGTTCCCTGACCTCCCTGAGTCTGTTTCCTTGCATGAAATGATGTCACAATACCAATTATGAGGTTGGCAGATGATGTACATGGAGTTCTTCTCACTGTGTTGCCCACGCTGGACTGCAGTGGCATAATCATAGCTCATTCCAGCCTTGAACTCCTGGAATCAAGTGATCCTCCTGCCTCAGCCTTCTCAGTAGCTAGAACTATAGATTCTATTAGTACCAGCATGCACAGCTAATTTTTAAAATTTTTTGTAGAGATCGGGTCTTGCTATGTGGCCTAGACTGGTTTTAAACTCCTGGCCTCAAGCGATCCTCCCGCCCTGGCCTCCCAAAGAGCTGGGATTACAGGCGTGAGCCACCATGTCTGACCCAAAAGCAGATTTAAACATTATCAAGGATGTTGAAGATGAAATAGTATCCAGGCATATTGAGGTCATATATAATAGATAAATCTGTGTTTTGGTTGAGTAACTCCCTCACCAAGGAAAGACAAAAGAAAACACACAGCAAGTAGTAACAATTCTGTGATTAAGGATCGAACATACCTGAGCGAATCACTGAAATAAATCCCACTTCCAAGGTTTCCGACGTCTGTTCTTTGCACACCATGATCTTCCACTACTTTGGGTAAAAGCAACCCTCTGAAAAGAGAAGGGCAGGATAAGGTGTAAGCCCAACGCTGACTGCCTCTCTCCCTCACTCAGAACTTTGGCAAGTTCCTACTGAACTTCTGGCATTCAGAGAACTCTGCAATCAGGGTGAAACCATGGTTGTTTCTAGGAACACAAGTAAAGGGAGATTTCTGCCTTTTATTATATAAACATCTATTGTTCGAATTTCTTTTTTTTTTTTGAGACGGAGTCTCGCTCTGTCGTCCAGGCAGGAGTGCAGTGATGCGATCTCAGCTCACTGCAAGCTCCGCCTCCCAGGTTCACAATATTCTCCTGCCTCAGCCTCCCGAGTAGTTGGGACTACAAGCGCCCACCACCACGCCTGGCTAATTTTTGGTATTTTTAGTAAAGACAGGGTTTCACCGTGTTAGCCAGGATGGTCTCGATCGCCCAACCTTGTGATCCGCCCGCCTCGGCCTCCCAAAGTGCTGGGACTACAGGCATGAGCCACTGCGCCCGGCTTGTTTGAATTTCATATTAGGAGATTGAATGAATTTCGTAAAACAGCTTTTGGGTTTTGGTCCTACTTAAAAAGTTCATACCTACTTAAAGATTATTTTAAAAGATTCTCCCATTTTCATTTAGTATACTTTTATGGTTTAATTTTAAATATTTAAATATTTGCTCTATCTGGAGTTTAAGTATGAGAAATGAGGTAAGGGTCCAACTTCATATTTTTTCCTCGTGGTTACCCATTTATCTCCATAGATAGTATTGAAGAACTTGTCTTTCTTCCACAGAGGTAAGATCTACTTGTATCATATCCTAAATCTTCTGTGTTTTTGAGTTCATTTGTGTTTAGTATTAATGTCACCCTCATTATGCTTCTTTTCCAGAATTATTCTGATAATTTCAAAATTAAAAAAAATATGTGTTGTAGAATCAGCTTTTCACTTCTTTAAAAAAACCTTATTGGTAATTTTATCATGTTAGCACTAAATCTATAGATTAATCCAAGAAAAACAGGCATCCTTCTGATTAACGCAAGTTGTCTTTTGGGTCCCTCAGTAGCAGTTTAATGGGTTTTTGTTTTTTCCTTTTTTTCCCCAGGTGGATCTTGTATATTTCTTTTTAAGTTTCTTCTGAGTAATTAATGGATCTACATTTAATACTATTTTCTCCTGCTCCTGTGACTTGTCTCAGCCCTAATATTAAGTAGTAATTCAAAGCAAACAGAATCTTAGAGTTAAGTTTCAAATAAACAGCTCATGTTGTCTGGTGCGCACTCTAATTTCTGGACTCTTCTCTTTAAATATTGGGCTATCCCTAGATTAGATACACACGGAAGAGTCATGAATATAGAATCACTTTTCTTCTTATGATGCAGTCTGCAGGAAGCAATTCATACCTATGTACTACATTTTTAAAATGATAAATACATAATTTTTCAAAATAGAGATGAGGTCTTGCTGGTTTTCCAGGCTGGTCTTGAACCCCTGGCCTCAAGTGATTCTTTTGCCTCAGCCTCCCAAAGTGCTAGGATTACAGATGTGACCCACCATGCCCAGCCATAAATATGTAATTTACATCACACACTTCATTATAAACTGTGCAATTCTCTCCAGAATGCAGTAAGCTAGCTGATTTTAACTGAAAAGACCCATGTAATATAGAAAAAAAGTAGGGGGGGAAAAAAAAAAAGTAAAACACTTTACGTTTGTGAGGCTGAAATTTCTGAAAAATAAAGATGGCTACTCTTACCGACACAAGATTCCTACGATGTTTCGTGCAGGAGAACCATGCAACAAGGACCTCACATTGCCAAGTCTGCTCAGAAACTCTGTGGTTTCGATCCCTCTGCCAACTCTAAATACCTGCAAGATATCCACTGGGCTCTTACTGTAAAAATTAGAAGAAAAGCCTTTAGATGACATAATTGGAAACAAAACAAAAAGTCATCATAGCAGAAGAAATCACAAAAGAGTCCAGATGTCCATTATCAGGAAACTGATTCAATGAGTCACAACACAACATATCTTAGAAGTATTATGCACGTATTAAATCAAATTCTTTAAACAAATAAGGGTATGTAGTAAAGCATACAGTAAAATGTAAAATTTAAAAGTAGATTACAAAACTTTATACATAGTATGATCCCAATTTTGTCAAATATATAATAGTATATGGAATGTATAATTCTTGTTCTGGGCAACAGAGCAACACTATGTCTCTTAACAAAAAAAAAAAAAAAAAAAAGAATGCAACTTCTGGCTGGGCGTGGTGGCTCAGGCCTGTAATCCCAACACTTTGGGAGGCCAAGACAGTTGGATCACTTGAGCCTGGAAGTTTGAGACCAGCCTGGGCAACATAGTGAAACCCCATCTCTCCTAAAAATACAAAAATTAGCAGGGCATGATGGTGTACACCTGTAGTCTCAGCTACTCAGGAGGCTGAGAAAGGAGAATCACTTGAACCCGGGGCAGGGGGTGGTGTACAGGTTGCAGTGAGCCGAGATCATGCCACCACACTCCAGCCTGGGTGACAGAATGAGACTCTGTCTCAAAGAAAACAAAGTTATCGGCTGGGTGTGGTGGCTCACGCCTGTAACCCCAGCACTTTGGGAGGCTGAGGCAGGCAGATCACAAGGTCAGGAGATGGAGACCAGCCTGGCCAACATGGTGAAACCCCCGTTTCTACTAAAAATACAAAAATGAGTGGGGCGTGGTGGTGCACACCTGTAGTCCCAGCTACTCAGGAGGCTGAGGCAGGAAAATTGCTTGAAGCCGGGAGGCGGAGGTTGCAGTGAGCCAAAATCGCGCCATTGCACTCCAGCCTGGCGACAGAGCAGGACTCCGTCTCAAAAAAAGAAAAAAAAAAAAGTTAGCAAAGACCTTATTTTTAAGTGCTGTTTAGGAAACCAACCAGGTTTGGAGAGAGGGCTGTCAAGAAAGGCCTCTCTTGGGAGGTGACGTGTTGGAATGTGGCGCCATAAAATGCCTATTCCAAGCCCTCACTGGCTGTTACGGGGTGGATGGAGCAGGAGCGGAGAGAACATCCGGAAGGACGTTGTAGCCGGGATAACGTGACCCGGAGTAAAGACGGCGGCGGGGTGACCGGAAGTGAGCCCACGGATGAAGGACACTTGGAAGGCAGAATTGACAGAACACGGGTATGTGGGGCGGAGGGAGAGAGAGACCCCACACTGGCTCTGAGTGGGTAGCTAAGATGGGGCAGTTGTGGGGGAGACTGGGGTACGGCTGAGGGCAGCTGTGGTGGGAGGAAGGGCACATCTCCCCAACCCCACGTCCAGTGGCCTCAGGTCAGTACCTTGACATTAGCTATGGTGGGAGTATTTGCTTCCCAGAACTCAGCAGATATTCCAGACCGGGGCTTTTCCTTCACGGAGCTGGCTTACCAGCACCCCTCCCCTCCCCGGGGTGAGCTGCATCGGGGTGATTCAGGCTGGGTTATGTTCTACACCCAAACGTTAACAGTGGTTCTAGTATCTCTGGGTTGACTCTGGGTGGTGAGATTCTGAGTGATTTTTAATTTTCTTTATATTTTTAGATATTTTCTAAGCTTTTATCAAAGAACATGAGTTTTATAACTAGAAAAAAGTCATAGAAAGAAATCATGATTAGTGAAATGAAATGAAGAAAATCTAACTCTTCACAGCAGCAGGATCTTTCCCTAGGAAGAAGCCCACTTTAGTTGTGCAACTGCTTTTGTACGTAGCGGGTGGGGTGGCGGGCCACAGGCTTGCTCAGGTAGCCCTGGAGGGCTGAACTGCAGCTGCCACTCCTGGGGCTTGAGGTGGCTCTTCCTATCTTCCTGGAGAAAGCTTATTGCCCTCTGGATTCTACCTTCCATGTCAGGGGACTCTTAATTAGTATAGATCTCAGCGGACACCTAGGGGAGGGTCAAAAGTCAAACCAAAAGAATTTGATTACGTATAAAAACAAAATCTGGAGAAGGTCTGTGGGAACGAATGTTTTTGAAACAAGAGTCTTTTTCTGTCTCCCAGGCTGGAGTGCAATGGCACAATCCTGGCTCACTGCAACCTCCACCTCCCGGGTTCAAGCGATTCTTGTGCCTCAGCCCCTGGAGTAACTGGGACCACAAACGTGTGCCACCACGCCTGGCTAATTTTTGTATTTTTAGTAGAGACAGGGTTTCACCATGTTGCCCAGGCTGGTCTCAAACTCCTGACCTCAAGTGATCTGCCCACCTTGACCTCCCAAAGTGCTGGAATTATAGGCATGAGCCACCAAGCCCGGTCCAGATTTTTTAAAAATTAAAGTGAAATTTAAAAAAGATAAAATTAACTATTAAGTGTACAATTTGGTAGTATTTAGTACAGAACATTCAAAATGTCATGTAATCAACACCTCTAGTTCCAAAGTTTTTATTTGCCCAAAAGAAAACCTGTACCTTTTGGCTGTCAGTCCCCAACCCTCCCTCTCATGGTACTATGCAATTTGCTATCTCCATGGATTTATCTATTCTAGATATTTCATATAAACAGAATCGTACAATATGTGGCTTCTTTCACTCAGCATAGTATTTTTGAGGTTCACCCATTTGTAGTATGTGTCAGTACTCCATTCCTTTTTCATGGCTGAATAATATTCTATTACATATATTTATCACATTTTGTTTATTCACTTCCCTGTTGATGAACATTTGGGTTATTTCCACCTTTTGGCTGTTATGAATAGTGTTGCTATGAATATTCATGTACAAGTACCTATTTAAGTACTTGCTTTCAAGTCCTTTGAGTATAGAACTACAAGTGGAATTGCTGGGATTTACCATCATCATATGTTTAATTTGTTGAGGAATCATTAAACAGAGGCTGCATCATTTTTCCCTCTCATCGTCAATGTGTGAGGCTTTCAGTCTCTCTATATCCTCACCAACATTTAGAATTTTCCATTAAAAAGAAATCATAGCCATCTTAGTAGATGTGAAGTGGTTTGGGGAATGGATTTCGAGGATGATCAAGGAAAGTAATAATTTTAGATGGGTCTGAGTCAGGCCATAAGGTAAGAGTGGCTGGGTGTGGTTTTAGTGGGGCTCTGGAAAACCAGCCCTCTAAACAGCAGCAGCAACGCCCCCGCACAGCCCTGATTTGCAGCATTTGCTGATTTCCATGGTGCAAATCCTCCCCGTGTCCAATTTCAAGCTACCCATGGTTTAACAACCAGCTCACCGCATCTCTTAAATGTTGACAACTGGCTCTCATAAGCTGGTATATGCGGCTACAACTCACCACCATTCGTTCTAAGCGCTGTGCCAAGGTGATGAAGAGGAGCTGCTGCAATGGAATGAACCACCAGGTCAACAAGAGTCAGTCCCATGCTCGAGAACAAGCACACAATGGAGTTTCCAAACCGAGCAGCTGGGCACAGACTCAGCCGCGGTGACTCTCGGGTGCTGATACCCAGTGAGGGCTCATCTGAGAAGGTGGTGCATCATGTTTGTGTTACTGGAGAATGCCCATCAGCACAGGACCCTGGGTATGCATAGTGAGTGAGGGCACAAGTGTAACTGGTATTTAGGAACGTGTTTTCCAGGTTTTCAGGTGCAGTTTTTCATGCCACAGAGAGGCCACGTTAGAAGACGCCATACCCATATTCCTGCATGTTTAAATCTTAGTATAAGTGGCTTTTTCTCTGTAATAACCTACAAAATACCAACTCAAACACCTTTCAATTTAAAATGTTTAAATTTAACCCTCAACAAGATTAGGTAACCTTGAAATCAGAGTGGAATACAGAGGGTATTTTCAAGCAGAGAATACTGCCCCAGGCACCATTACCAACAGAGAAAAAAGTAATTTGTCATCATACCAGGCTACTGTGGCTTGTTGCTGAAGATTAAATTATCTAGGTAATTACTGTCATCAGCTCTTTAACAGACTCTCGAAGAGCATTATATCATAACAGATCCTGAGATATTTCCTTTATGCTTACCTGTGATGATTCTGCAAAACCTCTTTTCTAACCCTGAGAAATTCTTCAGTGTTCTGTTCAACATGCTCAATTTTGCATCTCAAAGCTCGGTATTTGGCCAGGGATGGTGGGTTGGGTTTGGATAAATTCGTTTCACAGACATTAACCATGTCTCTTATTAGCTGTAGGTGGAAATCACAGACAGATGTCAGAATCACCACATATCAAAATTAATATTTATATTACATTAACACTCTCTCAAAAAGATGGGGAAAGTCCATTTTTCCCCAAAGCTTGCTTTACTTTATTTATTTTTGAGTTGGGTCTTGCTCTCACCCATGCTGGAGTGTAGTGGCATGACCATAGCTCATTGCAGCCTCAACCTCCTGAGTTCAAGCGATCCTCCTACCTTAGCCTCCTGAATTGTACTTGAATGGGCACTATACATTCCCTCTTAGCAACACTGATGATTGAGATTTTTTTTTTTTTTTAAAGATGGAGTTTTGCTCGTTGCCTAGGCTGGAGTGCAGTGGCACGATCTTGACTCACTGCAACCTCTGCCTCCTGGGTTCAAGCAATTCTCCTGCCTCAGCCTCCTGAGTAACTGGGATTACAGGTGCATGCCACCACATCTAGCTAATTTTTTGTATTTTCAATAGAGATGGGGTTTCATCATGTTGGCCAGGCTGGTCTCGAACTCCTGACTGGTGATCCATCTGCCTTGGCCTCCCAAAGTGCTGGGCTTACAGGCGTGAGCCACCACGACCGGCCAACTGAGATTCTTTATATTTGATATTAGGTAAATCATAGATTTTTAAATTTGGAAGGGTCTTATATTTTCTCATTGATCAGTTCTTTCCGTATTTTGGATTACTGATTCCTCTGGGAATCTGTTGAAAGTGATTATTTCCCAAACATGCAAAATTTCACATCTATAAACTCCTCTGAAGTCTAGGACACAAATCTCTGATCCTGGCCTAATCCCTGCATGCCCAGATGAGGCAACACGGACCAAGAGAGTGACTTCAGCCTTGTCTAGGGCAGGGTTGGCTGCTGTGGCTGCCTTCCTCTACTCACTGAGCCTGCTTCTCTCCTGGCAGCTCAGAGGAGATGGCCCATTTCTGAGCAGCCACAGTGGCTCCAATCTCCTCGCCAGTGACTGGCTGGAGATTGTACACATGACTTCATTCTGACCAGAGAACTATAAGTCTGCCAGGGGCTTCCTCTACATGACACAAAAAGAACTGTTATAGATGGGACACTACGAACTACTGCAGCCATATGCAGATCATGAGGGAGCTGGGCTGAGAGCAGAGCTGTCACTCTACAGGAAGTTCAGAGGGATGGAAGGAGGCTGAGACCCTGATGACACTGACACACCGAGTCTCGGGGTGACCTGGGCCAGGAGGCAGCCCACAGCTGGACTTTTTACTGTCCGAGGTCGTAAATGTCCTCAGTGTTTAAGTCAGTTGCAGTTTCCCATTTCTTCTGCAGAGAGGATCCGAACTCATACCAAGGTCTGAAAAGTTAGTTGACAAGATAGCAATTCTAAACCTATTTCTGCATTTATGTCACTGTGCCAACATATTCACATTTGAAAATATGGTTTAAGTAACTTTCATAAGGATCCAGGGGCCGGGAGCGGTGGCTCAAGCCTGTAATCCCAGCACTTTGGGAGGCTGAGACGGGTGGATCACGAGGTCAGGAGATCGAGACCATCCTGGCCTACACGGTGAAACCCCGTCTCTATTAAAAAATACAAACAACTAGCCGGGCGAGATGGCAGGCGCCTGCAGTCCCAGCTACTCAGGAGGCTGAGGCAGGAGAATGGCGTAAACCCGGGAGGCGGAGCTTGCAGTGAGCCGAGATCGCGCCACTGCACTTCAGCCTAGGCGACAGAGCGAGACTCCGTCTCAAAAAAAAAAAAAAAAAAAAGGATCCAGGACTTTCTAAACTGGTTCAACAATTTATTTTCTAGCACAACTCTGGAGACGATTTCATGATTTTTAAAGACCCCCACCCTCAACATATTTTATAATAAATTGAATTCTATATTTCAGAGGTTTACCTGGCAGAGGTCTGCTTTCTTAGCCAATAGTCCCAGGTTCACTTCTTTGGGCGTTGTGCCTTTGTGAGGTATCAGTCTGTAAAACTCTGTCATCATCTTTTGCAATTGCTCTGCCGTTTCTCCATTTTTCAGTGCTCCCTTTACTAGAAGGAGAATCCCCTCTGCCTTGCTCACCTTTCGAAAGAAGATCATACATGCTTATTGAAATGAAATCTTGATACAGAAATTAAGGAGCACGCACAAAACTACATGAATAATTGTTGGACACGTCAAGACTATTCATTTTCTACTGGACAGGCATCACAAAGCAAATGCTCATCTTTATTGGAGACGCATCTAGTTGTGGCAATGATGCCATGAGGATTATCGCAAAACTGGGCTTGGTTTTACTAGAGAAAAGAACCAGAGTCCTATGTTTCTATACATATGTGGATATATCTACATACATATACACACAGAGAGAAACACTAACCAACTGTGATAGACTTGCTTTTCACATGAGACGTTTAGAAAGCTGTCAGAATCAGACCAGAGATAAAAACCTCCTGAATGTGTTTCTAATTACACAAGTACTTCATGGGCTTTACCCCAGTTAGCCATTTTCTCCTTGAGATAAATTAGTTTGATTCCAGAGGAAAACTGACTGTATTATTTCAATACAACAACGCAGTTGCACAAGTTGTACCATTGGGAAGATCTTATTTTGTCTGCTCTTTCCACTGCAATTATGCTTAATCAAGAAGGCAAGAACGTTTTCCGGCGGTCTGGAGGCATGCCTGCCTCTCCTAAGACGGGCAGAAGGTGCGAGACTGTGGAGTCACTAGGAAATGGGTTGGGGTCTGGGCATCTGACTGGGGACCAAGACCACCCATATCCCTTCAGCTTCCTGCAAACCTCTTGGCACAGAGGATCAGGCCTCCTAATTGGCCAGCACCAGAAGCCTGCCTTCGGTCAGCTCGAGGCTGACATTTTACAGACAGTGATGTCTAGGTTTCTCAAAAGGTTTTCTCCTTAGTGCTGTTAGTGGTCCCTTTCATCAGGATACAAGGAAAGAACATTTAGGAATGAAGGCCAGAGCAGTCAGACCAGCATGCAAACACACGTGTTATTGCTGAAACCAATCAACCAGGAGGCAGGTTTCTCACACTCTGTTTCAGCAACACACCGACTTACATCGTTGAGGCTAATCCTGTTCACTGGCTTGAGAAGTGTGTGTTCCAGGTGGCCCAGCGCCTCTGCCCAAATCATCTCTACTAAATCGCTCACCTCTTGGCTCAGAGTGCTTGAATTCATGACTTCCTCCAAAAGCAACTGCAACAAGAAAATAGAAATGCCACCAAAAAGTCATCACGTGTGAGTTTGTGTAGAACTCACATGGGCCAACGGACAGAGGTGTGAGGAGAAATAATTAATTAGAGCCCAGGAGAGTCATCCCCAGCCAGGTAACTAAATCCTGTCTCCACTGGATCCACCCTCTGTCTCCCTCCATTCTCTCCTCTCTGATTCCCTCCTACCCCCTTTTCTTCCTGTTCTATTTTTTCCTTCACCCTGTAAGCTCTAGGCCTGTCAGTGGCATTCAACACATGCAGTCAGGGTTAAGGACCCTTGACTCACGGCCTAGGTTGTAAAGAGGTCTCCCAAAAGCTGGGAGCGTCTGCTGCTGAAACAGGCAATCAGTCTCATGGCTTGTCCTAAAGCGCATTCCGCACTCAACTTCCATGCCTTTCTGGGAGTTCACATTTCCTTTTCTGAACTCCTCCTCTTCCCTCCTGCCAGTTATTTATTTATTTGAGACAGGGTCTTGTTGTATCGCCCAGGTTGGGGTGCAGTGGCATGATCATAGCTCGCTGTAACCTCAAACTGCTGGATTCAAGTGATCCTCCTGCTTCAGCCTCACGAGTAGCTAAGACTATAGGCACACCACCATTCCTGGCGAATGTTTTTCAGTTTATGTAGAAATGGGTCTCTCCATGTTACCGAGGCTGGTCTTGAACTCCTGGCCTCAAGTGATCCTCCTGCCTTGGCCTCCCACACTACTGGGATACAAGCGTGGGCCACCAAGCCTGGCCCAGTTTTTTATTTGTAATAGAGAAAACATTTCTATTAAAAATATAATAACAAAAAAACTAGAAATCAATCTTACTGCTTGCAATTGTTCAGATGCTAACTGGGTTGCTTCAGGTGTGAAATGTTCTCTTAGTAAAAATCCTTGTGTCTTCAGTTCTTCGATGTAATTTTCGTAGTATTCACTTGCATCTTCAGAGGTTTTCTTTATAGCAAACTGTCTTCTAGTCTGTAAATGATGGTGTATAGCAAAAGTACAGTAATTATTTACACATCTAGTTTTATTGAACATAAATAAAGCATTAGGTCCTTGACATGAAGAAGGTTACAAATTAGTTTTTTTCAAAGAATTACTTAAATTTTAAATGCTTTTTCTTTTCTTTTTCGAGACAGGGTCTCGCTCTGTTGCCCAGACTGGAGTGCAATGGCACAACCTCAATTCACTGCAACCTCCACCTCCTGGGTTCAAGCAATTCTTCTGCCTCAGCCTCCTGAGTAGCTGGGACCGCAGGCAGGCGCCATCACGCCTGGCTAATTTGTTTTGTGTTTTTTTGGTAGAGACGGAGTTTCAACCACGTTGGCCTGAATAACTCCTGACCTCAAGCAATCTACCCGCCTTGGCCTCCCGAAGTGCTAGGATTACAGGCGTAAGCCACCGTGCCCGGCCAGAATTACCAAAATTTTAAACTCTTAATAGCCTAAAACCTGGAGGTAACGGCAAAAAGCTTGAGAATGCACAGCAGACAGAAAAGATCATTTGTTTCACTGGAAAGTCACTCAAAGCTTCCTTCCAAGTCTATAGACTCTTTACAAACCATTCTGATTAGCTTTGAAATCTGGCTTTCCAGTTTTTTGGAAATGAGAAAAAAAAATCAGGGGAGGAGAGGAAAAGAAAATACTTCAGAAAGGAAGAACTGTTAGAGACAGGCACCCAGCGAAAATGAAATCACAGTCAGTAGACAGGCAGGAAAGTTATGAAATCGCGCATGTGTTAAAGGCTCCAGCTCCTCCCTCATCCCAAACTGCCTATTGAGGTGGCACTTTCTGCTCTTCTGGGAAACTCCTGCCCCTGTAGTGGGCAGTGATGCTAACATTAATCCCAGGAGAATCTGGGAGAACTTGCCCCAGCTCAAAGCCCTGGTGTCCTTGTAGGTGTTGGCTGAGCCCCTAGCTTGGGGGTGTGGCCCCCTGGGAAGCCACACTACTCAGGATATCCATAAGCCACCCTCCCAGATGGGGGGCTGCAGGATGCCTCTGAAACCTGGAAAAAAGAAGGGCCTGCTGAAGTCACTCCATTGAAGAAGGTAGAGTTTAACGTAATTTTGGAAGCTTCCCATCAAAATGGTTTTATTAAACAGAAGGGCAAGCTGGAAAATCCTCTTCAGCAGAACCGCGGGCTAAGGCTCACTGTTATCAAGGTGGACAGGCTTCTCTGCTCAGCAAACCAGGCTCACCCAAGGGGTGCTCTACACAGACGTGGGCTTGCTAAGGGAGGAAGGCTCCGTGAGGGATGTCCTGGCCTATACAATGCTACAGTTTTCTTTCTCAATGAAGAAAACAACACATTCTATCATGTTTTTCACCTTCATTTTTACTTACTTCTTACCCAAACAACTAAATCCTCCTCAAAATACAGTATACATTTCAGGGTACAAGGTTAACAAAACCCCTTCTCCTTCTTGGACATATTTGACCGTGGATTCGCTTTCTAGCTCTGTTCCCATGGAAATCTGATAAAGATGGCATGTCAGCTGTAATAGTAGGCAAAATTGCTTATGTAATTGTGGCCTCTCATTGATAAATTGCATTGAAACTAGGGGTTCAATGGTGGGAAACCCAAGCTTTGGGCTTGTCAGAGAGCAGTGACTCGTATAATTGGGTATGTCCCTTGAGGGCATCCGGAACCTAATACAATGTTACAAGAGCTATGGGCTCTTGTGGGGTAGGGCTTCCAAGCCAAGTGGATCTCACATCCACCTGATATGAGTCTCTTTCTCTTGTACCTGAGCTGACACTCAGAGTGGGAACAAAGGGAAAAGTTCCTGGAGCCTGTGTGGACCTCTGTGAGGGCCACTCCCACGGAGAAGTGACTGTTTCCTGCCCCAAGATAGATCTGTAGGCAGGGCGCGGTGGCTCATGCCTGTAATCCTAGCACTTTGGGAAGCCAAGGCAGGTGGATCATGAGGTCAGGAGTTCGAAATCAGCCTGGCCAACATGGTGAAACCCCATCTCTACTAAAAACACAAAAATTAGCTGGGCGTGGTGGCACGTGCCTGTAATCCCAGCTACTTGGGAGGTTGAGGCACGAGAATCACTTGAACCTGGGAGGCGGAGGCTGCAGTGAGCTGAGATCATACCAGTGCACTCCGGCATGGGCAACAGAGTGAGATTCTGTCTCAGGGAAAAAGCAAAAAATAAAAGATAGATCTGTAACTCTGAATGTCTACTTGAGAAGGCATCCTGGTGGGTGTTGCAGCGTTTTATTTGAACTTCAGGCATTAATTCTAGATTTACTTTTGTAAATTGTGATTGTTTTAGATTGGAACCGTGCTCTTGACCTGATACTGACCTAGGGCAAAGGTCATGGCCTCTGCCAAGCCTCCCTTGTTGTTCCCAGGGTTCTGTGACCTTGAGCCCTCAACACCTCATATATATATTCAGGACTAGAACTGTCACAGTGGATTGTAACGATGAGTGTTATTTCTTTCTAGACAGTGATTTCTGAGGGCCAGGATTGAAGCTATATGTAAGTGTCAGCCCTAGTTGATTGCTTGGTACATAGCAGGTGCTTAATGAACTGTATCAGTGGAATGCTTTCAGAGCTGTAAATATCAGGAAAATATCCCAGAAGTGATGTGGAACAAGAACAGAAATGCCATACACCCTGTACCCAGTAAACATTCCCTTCTAGTGGGACCCTGTGCTGATCTACTCAGGGGGTGAGGTCCTCACCTCCCACACTCCAAAAGAGAACACATTTCCCCTTTGCAAAATTATCTACCAGGTGTTATGGCTGAACTATACCCCTACAAAATGCATATGCTGAAGTCCTAACTCCCAGAACCTCAACAATGGGACTGCGTTTGGAGACAGAGCCTTTGAAGAGGTAACTGATTAATTAAGTGAGATCACAGGGGTGGGCCCTGACTCAATATGACTGCTATCCTCATGTAAAGAGATGAGGACACAGAGGCCCACAGGTGGAAGACTATGTGAGGACACAGCAAGAAGGCAGCTGTCTGTAAGCCAAAGAGAGAGGCCTCACCTCAGAAGAAATCAACCCTGCTTCACTTTGACCTTGGACTTCCAGCCTGTAGCACTGTGAGAAATAAATGTTTGTTGTTTAAACTCCCCAGCCTGTTGCATTTATTAACAGCAGCCTGAGCTAAGACACCAGGTAAGAAGAAAAAGGTTGGGAGGCGGGCTGGTTCATTGAAACGAGTTATGAACAAACATATAGGAATCAATATAAACAGCATTACCTGCATGCCAAGGCCCAGGAGGAAGTGTGAGGATATCAGGAAAGGACAGTCCCTGGAGTCCCGGAAACACTGCAGCTCCACCACCACAGCTTCCTGGCCTCCTTCCATTCTCACCTGGGAAATAGGATGTGCTTTCAGAAGCTGCACTCGGGAAACATCAAACTGTATGTGCCATTTGAAAATGTTGATTATAATTATAAAATAATATATGTTCATTTAGAGATATAATTTAGAAAATACAGAAAAGTATCAAGAAGAAAATTAAAATCACCTAAATCCTATGACAGCAATATAATCACTATTAATATTTTGATATGTTTCCCTCCTATATTTTTGCCATACCATAAATAGATCTGTATATGTTTACACCATACCATTTTTCATGTTTTATCAAAGAGGGAAATGTTATTTTCAAATTACATTGTATTAACATGTCTAAAAATACAAATGGAGCATCACTTTGAAGGCTAGAGTCGATTTAGATCTAAATATATATTTTAGAGACAGAGGTCTTGCCATGTTACCCAGGATGGCCTCAAACTCCTGGGCTCAAGAGATCCACCTGCCTCAGCCCCCTAATTAGCTGGGACTATAGGTGAGTGACACCACACCAGACACTAGTGTTGATTTTCATTTGCATGATTTTGTGAAAAAGAAAAAAAAAAGGATTTTGTTTTTCTTTCTAATGCAAAAGGAATGGAAATGCAACATAGTGTAAATACTTAGCATCAAACCTTCCCTTTCCAAATACAAGAAACTGTTAATAACAGGGAAAAGGACTTTTATTTTTAACATCATATTGATGTTTTGTACTATTTAAAATTTTTGCTATGAGCATGCATTACTTCTATAATATAAATACTAAAAATTTAAACATTAAATTCTAAACATAAACATTTTCTTGACTGTTAAAAATCAAGTCCAAGCGCAGTGGCTCACGCCTGTAATCCTAGCACTTTGGGAGGCAAAGGAGGGAGGATGGCTTGAGCCCAGGAGTTCAAGACCAGCAACATAGTGAGACTTTGTCTCCACAAAAATAAATAAATAAAATATTCAAATAAAATCAACTCATATTTTAAGGAGTGTATGATATTCAGGATATGCATAATTTTTCAAAACAATGAGAAAATGATCGAATAGGAAAAACACTCAGAAGACATTCAAACAGGTTTTTTTTTTTTTTTTGCTAACTAGAAATCAGATTCTTACTTTCTCCAAGGTGTTATATTTTGCAACTTCAAAATCTTGAGGAAGATGAGAAATTTCAACATTCTCTGTACCAAACCTGAAATTTGTACAGCGTATAATTAAAATTTTAACATTAAATGGATTTTAGGTTAAACAGAATTTCATAAAATTTTTCTTGTACATCTTTACAAAATACATGATAGATTCCTTACAAAATACATGGTAAGTCCCTAAGGCCTCCTTAGTTGTTCCAGAAATTGTGAAAAGATCATTTGAAATGAGCTGGATGCCTCCTCTGCATAATTCTCCAGCTCAGATACCAGTACTGTAGCGTCTGCACGGGAAGATGGTGTCCACGCAGCACAGGCAGAGGCAGAAAGAAGTGGGTCACGCACTCTGGGAATGGGCTACTTGTGTTTGCTTTGGATCTGACCCTTCGAAGCTATGTCACTCGTCTCCAGACCATAGTCCATTCCTCTCTAAAATGAAGGAGTCAGACTTCTCATAATCTGTACTTTTCATTTTGTATTTTCTTCTCTTTAAACACTATTATTAACAAATATAACAAGATTGATGCTATGCCTAATTAACCCAATGTTTTGCGTGTGCTTTAAGAAGCCATATCGAACTTTAGACTCCTGTACTCCATTTGAGGAAGGCTGTTGTTATTTCCATTTTTGAAAATATCAGGCAAAAGTAACAAACTGTCTTTACTCTAAAGGCTGCTCAGGAAAGAAATAGGATGAAAATAGTTGTTTTTTTTTTTTTAATCTAATAATTGGACCCAATCTCATTTAATACTGAGAATTTAAAATAATGATCACTATACTAGTTGAAGAAAAAGACAAATAAAAAATCACTAAAGAGTTATATACACGAAATAAATTAAAATACGAAAAAGTCTACAAACAGAATTTTAATACTGTGCTTGAGGTTTACACAAGATTTTGCAAACTCTGTAGAGTCCTAGGAATCAGAAAGAAGTAAATTACTCAGTGAGTTCCACAGTGTCTTCCTCCTCTGTGGCACTGTCCGGGCACAGACCTTCTGTTTTCACTTCTAGAATTAAAGCAAACAGCACACTTGTTTACTGCCCAAAGGCTTATTATATTTCCTTAACCTAAGTGCTGGAATTGTTAAGATACATAAATATATCCTTAAATTAGTTACAATTTTGGTGATCTAAGGATAACCCGGTGGGAAAAGAGGAAGGTATACATTTGTAAGAGGAAGGTATAACATTATAAGATAGTGAGAACATACTCTAATTCTATCTTAACAGGCATATCAGGAGAATTCTCATCTGTTATTATTTGAAACTCACTGAGAGCCGTACAATTTTCAATGGGCACTTTCCTCTTGAAGAGTACAAAGTGCACAGGATCAGAATGAGTTCCCAAGAGTCAGCACATCACGAGCCAAGGAGCTGGAGATGTTCTAGCTTACAGGAGGGAAAGTCACGGGCTCTACATGAGCTTTTGCTTCATACTTTTTGTCCAGAGAAACAGTAACACCATCTAGAGCACTGTGATATACAGGAATAACTCTGAATGTGAGGACTTCTTTCCAGTTTTAATTATACTGTCAAGATTCCAAAGATCATCAGTGTATTTGTAGTAATTTGGAATCTGAGTAAATTATGCTGGCTGTCATACGATATGTTTTCAATGTGAAAGGAGTCTACTATTTTGTCTATTTCTGTTGTAACTATCATTTGCTGGGACATGTGCTGGGACTGCAGCAGCCTTTCTGGACGATTGTCTAAGGAGGCTCTACCCTGCCAAGTCCTTACGGTATCTAACACATACCATGTGCTTACTGTAAGTTAGTATTTATCAGAACTGTTCGATTTTTGATGTGACTAGGAAGAGTACATTTCTCATGTCCAAAGGCTTTCTTCTTGGCCACTTTCCAAAATAAAATCTGGGTTTATAAAGAAAATACGTTTCTGTTGAGGAAACAATCTTTTGTTTGGAAAAAATTTCTTTAGCAAAATGCTGGTCCTCACATTTCCAGTCATTAGGTTGTAGTAATCACTGTTTAACACAAAGGCTTTTCCCCAACCTAGCTAAAATCACAGTCAGGTTTTCTGAGATGATCAGTGTTTTGTGGCCATTTTCAATCTGACCGTACTAGGCTGGATATCAAGAAATCTGTTTCTATTCCTAAAGTAGTCTTTTGTCCTTTGTTATTTTTCTGTCCATTTGCTGAGGTAATGAGAAGTCTGTTTTTGTAGTATTTCTGGTCAATTCTCTGTCTATGATATCTTTGACAAACCCAAGTGTGTCCTATAGTACCTATGATACATTAAACGCTTGCTATGAGATACCTACCAGGACTGCTCGCCTTCTGATCAGGAGGTGGTGTGATGTCCAGGGGCTTATTAGGATCATAATTCTTTACATCCAAGAGTTTCTTTTCTCTGATAGATTCCCATATAAAATCTGGGTTTGCAATATGAACGTGGTTCTTTTGGATAGAATTCAGCTGGTACTGACTCAGAACGTCAGCATTGTCTAAGATTACATGTGTGCACTAAGGAAAAAAAAAGTCAATCCATTATGCATCAGGAAAAACAACATTTCAGTAAGTTTTTTGTATCTGTAATCTTCACCCTTAAAAAGTCTTATTTTGAGGTAGTTTGTGATCATTTTCTCAAATTTCTAAAACCTCTATAAATAACAAAGTTTCTAGTTACACAAACATTTTAAAATCAACTGTTTTAAAGAATATGGATACAAATGTACCATAATTGATTAACCCTAGAGGTTATTTGTAAATTTTCATTATTGTAAACAATGCTGTGATGACTATCCTCATGTACACATCTTTGTGCACTTGGTCAATTATTTTCTTAGTAGTGGAAACGGAGGTTCAGAGGTTACTCATTATTTATTTTAATTTGTAATTTTTACAAATCTTCTTTTTTTGTAGAGATGGGGTCTTGCTATGTTGACCAGGCCGGTCTTGAACTCTCAGCCTCAAGTGATTCTCCCATCTCAGCTAGGTTTATAGGCATGAGCCACTATGCCCATCTTATAATTTTATTTATTTTTTAATAAACAGTAAATTCACATTGTAGAATAGCTAAAAAATAAAATAAAAATGATGACATGTTAACTTCATCCTCACTGTTGTTCCCAGTTCCTCTCTGCAGAGGCACCTGCTGTCACTTGCTCCTCACAAATCCTGTAGAGCTACACTGTGCATAGACACATGGCAGCGTGCTACTCAGCCTCTTCCGCGCTGGCTTTTCCACTGAATTTATCTTGGCAATTGTTCCTCATCATTACATATAGAGCTGCCTCCTTCTCTACAGGAGCTGGGATGCGCATTTCACATGTTTATGTACATGGACTTCCACACGGTTGCACTCACAGTATGTGAGTTTCTAAAGAGGAGAGACCATGTTGGCAGTTCTCCACACAGAAGACAAACTGAGAAGGGAGAGCAGGCATGAATTATTCATCTGTCCACAGAGATGGTGAGACAGTTCAGTGTGGGAAGCCATATAGGGAAGTATATACAATTCTACCTGAATTGGAAGTAAACAGGGACATTGCATTTCTGGTATTCAGCTGAAGTTGAGCACACTTCACAGAACAGATGAGGCTCACTCTGGCCAAGCCCCAGAGCTGAGGCCCAGGGAGGGGCAGGCTGAGTCAGCTCATCAATTCGTCAGCAGAGGGAACAGCAGAGGACAGGGACAGACCAGTCTGGCACTTAGAGCCTTTGGATTTCTATTTTTACTTCTTACAGTGAGGTGGTTTAAAAAAAGAGGTTAGACTGAATTATTTCCATGATTTCATCCAGCTGTAAAATCCTATTATTCTGAACTGCCAGGCTTACAAGTTCCAGAGGCAGAAGGTAGATTCCTGCAGCCTTTAAATGAACAAAACAAACAGCACAAGCTACACTGCGAAGATGAGTCTCCACTGCATGTCTTTCTTTCTGCCCCCAGGAACCTGGCTTACCAGTGGATCACTCCAGCACTGACAGACTGGTGAGTGGCGACAGTGCACTTTTTGCAAATCCTGTGCACTATGACTTTTCTCCTTCAAGAATAGATATGGCTGGTCTGAAATTCTATTTTCATATTTGGCTGTGCTCTAGTAATATCCTGCTTCACAGGACATGTGGGACTGTCCTGCAGTTCAAGGAAGAGAGAGAGGACAGGGCTGGGCCTCCTCTGCCTCTCGGGGCCCAGCCTCCCAATGGGCCATGTCACAGTCTCTCCTGATGAACTTTGAGTAGCTCACTCTCTCCTGCTGCTAATCTCTGCTTCCTTTTCTAACCAAGACCCCGTTCCCCAAATGCGCGATGTTTTATATACTGTAGTTTATGACATTTGGAAATACCTGAGGATTTAATGAAAAGGAAAACTTTCCACCATTTTCCTTAATGTCAGTTTGTAGCTTTTTCTTCTGCTGCCGAGGTAAGTACTTCACTTTCAAACAGAAGATACAATTTGCAAAGATTCCCATCATCATCCTGTAGGAAAAAAGTTTTCAAGGACTCTCTCTTAAGTAAATGTAATTGACAGTGAATTTAGATTATACAAGCAAACTGTGGGAAAATTGGGCATTATCTTAAGAAAGATATTATAATCATGTTACCAGTTGAACATTGCAAAAGCTGAATAATATCCTAGCTTGCAATATGTGTTGGTTTAAGAATCATTTCTAGCTTTTATGATTGATATTACAACACCAAAAATCTCTTTGTACAGGCTCATAATATACATCTTAAAAAAACATGACAGATGTCAGTTACAGATCAAGTGTGTGACTCCAGAACATGGAACCATTTATTTCTAAATAAAAAATTAACATTATTTGATAGTGAAACCCTGGTTTTTTTAATACATAATTCTATGCATTCAAAAAGACTCTTTATGTGAGTTTCTGTTAGGCCATTCTGGGGAAAAACTGAACAACTGGTAATAAAAATATACAACTATGTTTAAATGGAATATGTATGTGTATGTATACACACATATATATTCTGCATTTGGGTTCTTTTTTTTTGGGAGACAGAATGTCACTCATGTCACCCAGGCTGGAGCACAGTGGTGCAATCTCAGCTCACTGCAACCTCCGCCTCCCGGGTTCAAGTGATTCCCCTGCCTTAGCCTCCTCCTGCCTCAGCCTCCCGAGTAGCTGGGACTACATGTGCACACCACCAAACGTGTCTAATTTGTGTATTTTTAGTGGAGACGAGGTTTCACATGTTGACCAGGCTGGGCTCAAACCCAGCCTCTCAAAGTGCTGGGATTACAAGTGTGAGGCACCACACCCAGCCTGGGTTAATTTAATTCATTTCCTATACCATGCATTCTCAATTTTGTATTGAAATGTGTATTTAACAATAAATTAATACAACATGGTGAAAAATTGGGTTTAATTTCCACTAAGTATTTGTAAATTTTTTTTTTTTGAGACAGAATCTCGCTCTGTCACCCAGGTTGGAGTGCACTGGTGCAATTTTGGTTCACTGCAACCTCCACCCCCTGGATTCAATCGATTCTCCTGCCTCAGTCTCCCAAGCAGCTGAGATTACAGGTGTCCACCAAGACGCCTGGCTAATTTTCGTATTTTTAGTAGAGACAGGGTTTCACCATATTGCCCAGACCAGTATTTGCCAATTTTTAAAAGCAAGGAGTCACGTCTAACAGGCTCCCCCAAAGTAAGCTGCCGTTTCGCGATAGCGGTTCCCAAGTCCTGTACTAGTTTGAGGATCGCGGTTCCAGGTCCTGTGTTAGTTTGGGTAGGCAGGGCGGGCTCTCTGCTGCCGCCCCGCGCGTCTTGGGACTAAGCTGAGTCGCTGCAAGCCCACAGCCCTGCACCGCAATTGGGCTCCGCATTTCTCGTTTGCTCTGCCTGCCCTTTTACCTCCTGTTCCCACAGGCCGGAGGCGCCGCCCTACCTAGTACCTTTGCCCTGTGTTGGAGCCCATTCCCTGGGCTCCCAATTGAGGACCCAATGCCAGTGCCTCCGTGACACCTCACTTCTGGGTCTCCTTGGTACCACAGAGGCGCCACATCCCCAGCCTAGGCCTCCTCGTCCCCTCTTGGCTGGAGACAACCACTGGGTGTTATTCTTGACTCCCTGCACCCCCACCTCCTTCTGCCAGTTGTATCTCTTCCATCACAGCCCCGGATACAGCCCCAATCTATAGAACTTGTCCCTCCTGCTGCTATCCTGGCCCAGGCCCTCTCATCCTGACTGGCTCCCACTCCTGTTGCGCCTGTGGTTCAATCTCTTCTCCACATTGCAACTTAAGGAATCTTGGTTTTTGGTTTTTGGTTTTAAATTACATTTCAGATAAAATACAAATTGCTTATCATGGTTCAAGGCCAGCAGCTATCTCATTCCCTCCTGGCCACACTGGCTTTTTCATCAGGAGGAAGAAACCCACAGCTTCCCTCCAAGTCTTGACACATGCTGTTATATCTTACAGTTCTTCTCCCTGGGACTCCCAGCCCTTCCTCACCACATGCTGTCTCCCCCATCCAGGACACAATGAATGAACACATTAGGGATTCATATTTTTTCATCTTTCTTTTGAGGTCCAGTTAAACTGAAGTCTCTTGATGTAATTCTGCCTTTCCATAACATTAGTTTGTAAAAGTTTCATTTGTTGACTGCCTCTTACATTCAATAATTAGCATCTGTGCATAGATAGGAGGGATGAAATGAGGGGTACTGTAAAAGAGATTACACCACATTATTTAGGTTAATCTATGCTAGTCGATGTAATCTCTGACAATTAAAACAACACACACAAAACCACTAAAAGCCTTTAATGACTCTAGTAATTTCCAGGACAGTCTCTATGTGATATTGCACCCCCACCTATGCTGCTAAGGTTGGCTGACATGGAGTGGCTGCTCAACCCCACCTTCAGATGGGTCCTGGATGTGTAAAATCCTCTGACCTGTTTAAAAAGTGTTTCCTGGAAAAGTGATTCATGGTCACTGCTGAAAATGTGAAAAATACAGAATTGTATAACAGCAAAACAAAACATCTCAAAACCTAAGGCTACGTTAGCATCTTGTTTTGCATTTTTCTTCCGGGCTTTTTTCTAGGTCTATGTATTATAACACTTTGTTTTTTTTCAGACAGTCTCGCTCTTGTCACTTAGATGGAAGTGCAGTGGTGAGATCTCGGCTCACTGCAACCTCCGCCTCCGGGGTTCAAGCGATTCTTCTGCCTCAGCCTCCCGAGTAGCTGGGATTATAGGCACCTGCCACCATGCCTGGCTAATTTTTGTATTATTAGTAGAGACGGGGTTTCACCATGTTGGCCAGGCTGGTCTCGAACTCCCAACCTCAAGTGATCCACACGCCTCAGCCTCCCAAAGTGCTGGGATTATAGGCATGAGCCACTGCGCCCAGCCGCAGACTATATTTTTTATCAAAACTGAAATCATACTACCTATCTTGCTGTTATCAGTTAGCATCTTTAGCATTTTGTCATTAAATATTATTGGAAAACATTTTTAATTGAGACTATCAGATATGGACTGTAAATGAGTTATTGTTGGAAAATTAAATCATTTCTAATTTTTGTTATCATAAAAAGCCATGATGAACATCCTTATGTGCAAATCCTTGTTTCCATCTCCAACAGCCATCTTAGAAAATAATACTTAACCAGAACTATTGAATCAAAGTTTGAACAATTTTTTTGTGTTAAAAGTTAATCACTATGAAGAAAAAATAAAAAGCACCTAATATGATGGGAATGCTCAAAACTAGACTGCGGTGACGGTACACAACTTGCTAAATTATTAAAAATTTTTGAATTGGGCCAGGCAATGTGGCTCATGCCTGTAAACCTAGCACTTCGGGAGACTAAGTGGAGCAGATCGCTTGAGACCACGAGTTTGAGAGTAGCCTGGCCAACATGGCAAAACCTTATCTCTACAAAAAGTAGAAAACTTAGCTGGGCATGGTGGTACATGCCTACGGTCCCAGCTACTCAGGAGACTTAGGTGGGAGGATCACTTAAGCCTGGGAGGTCAAGGTTGCAGTGTGCTGTGATCATGCCACTGCACTCCAGCCTGGGTGACAGAGATCCTATCTCAAAAAAAAAAACAAAAAAAAACAAAAAAAAGTATTGAATTATACAACTAAAATGAGTGAATTTAATGGTATGTAAATTGTACCCCAGTACATTTTTAAATAGTACTTTTCGGATATATAATAGTTGTACATATCAATAAAGTTGTTTTTAAAAAAGCACCTGATCCCTCCATCCAGAAATAACCCCACTGTTGATTTTATTTGTTTTTGAGCCAGTCTCCCTCTGTCACCCAGGCTGGAGTGCAGTGGCACGATCTCAGCTCACTGCAACCTTCTGCCTTCCAGGTTCAAGTAATTCTTATGCCTCAGCCTCCAAGTAGCTGGGACTACAGGCACGTGCCACCATGCCCAGCTAATTGTTGTATTTTTAGTAGAGAGGGGGTTTCACCACGTTGGCCAAGCTGGTCTCGAACTCCTGGCTCAAGTGATCCACCCACCTCTGCCTCCCAAAGTGCTAGGATTACAGTCATGAGCCGCTGCACCTGGCCCCCACTGTTGATATTTTAATATTTTTTCTGGTATTATTCTTTCTTGTATCATTGTATTCTCTAAATGAATATTCTATATATATATATATATATATATGATATAATTTTTTTTTTTTTTTTTTTTTTTTTTTTTTTTTTGGATGGAGTTCGCTCTGTCACCCAAGCTGGAGTGCACTGGCTTATATCTCACTCACTGCAAGCTCCGCCTCCCGGGTTCACGCCATTCTTCCTGCCTCAGCCTCCGAGTAAGCTGGGACTACAGCGCCCACCACCCGCCGGCTAGTTTTTTGTATTTTTTAGTAAGACGGGGTTTCACCGTGTTTAGCCAGGATGGTCTCGATCTCCACTGACAGTTGTGATCCACCCGCCTCGGCCTCCCAAAGTGCTGGGATTACAGGCTTGAGCCACCGCGCCCGGCCGAATATTCTCTATTTAATGTTATAGCCAGTTGCTCTTATTTTACTTTTTAAATAGGACTTTCACCTTCACAGCTTATTTAGCTTTTAGTGATATCCTCCCTATGTCAGTAAATATTCTTTGAAGGTGTTTTTAGTGGTTACATAAGCTTTGCGTTTATTTCATCGTTCCCCAAGTCATCAGATACTTGGTTACTTAAGTGTTCACTATTAGAAATACACTTTAATTAAAATGTTTGTACATATATTTTTTGGCCACATCTCTGTCATAGTTTCCCTAGAGTTGATGACCAGAAGTGGAATTACTGAATCAAGGAGTATAAACATTTTTTACCTTTTTAAACACTGTGGTAAAATATGCAGAAGATAAAATTTACCATCTTAACCATTTTAAGTGTACAGTTCGGTGGCATTAAGTACATACACACAGCTGTGAAATCAAAGTATAAACATTTTATTTTATTCGAGGCAGGGTGTGGCCGTGTATCCCAGGCTGGAGTGCAGTGGTGCGGTCACTGTCACAGCTCACTGCAACCTCAACCTCCCTCCCAGCAATCCTTTCACCCCCGGCTCCTTAGTAGCTGGGACTCCAGGCCTGCACCACCATGCCCAGCTAATTTTTGGAGTCAGGGTCTTACTATGTTGCCCAGGCTGGTCACAAAGTCCTGGGCTCAGGCGATCCTCCTGCCTCAGCCTCCCAGAGTGCTGGGGTTATAGGTGTGAGCTGCTGTGCCCGGCCCAGAGTAAAAACATATTAAACATAAATCTGCAGTTTGCTCTTAGCACCTGTGGCTGCGTGGGAGGTATGGAAAGGCACACTTTCGGTTTCGTGAAATCTCAAGTCAGGCCTTGACTTCTCTCTTTCCACAGATTCATCTCTAGTCTCTCTAAAAAGCCAGGCCTCTTCTGGGTTAACAGCTCCTAACCGACACGCGACACCAGTTCTTCCTTGTTTCAAAATGTTCTCTAAACACAGAGTTCATGTTTTCATCAGCGCTGATTACGTAGACATGAGATGTGGCAGACACCGGGCTAGGGGCTGGTTATTCTCTAAGGCAAATCTGCAGTCACTCCAGCCTGTCCCTCTTCCCAGCTTCTTCCCAAAATAGCATTCACAGAGTATCTTCCATCCAAAGACAGCAGGGCACAGCCCCGGTTCCTAAGAAACCCTCAGCACACCCCCTCACAAACTCCTGGCTGCTCTATCCACAAACCATTGGTGTAGGTGGAATCAAGGGGCTTCCTGCTTCACAGGTCTTTGTCTTTAGCACTGGCAAAACCCCGGAAGAGTCCCTTTCTGGGTAGCCTTGATTCTAGAGCCTCCGCCTTCCAAAGTGTGTGAGTCACCGCACGCTAAGATCACTTTTGATATACAGTGGGCATTCAATAAAAGCTTGCTTACTAAAAACTCTCACATGCATCCATTAAAGCCCAGGATTACCGAAAAGCCTTCTGACACTATTTGCATTTTGGACCCAAATGGCATCAGTAATGCACCTCCCTAATGGGATTATTAAACCCTTAAACAACAAAGGTACTACTTTTATTTCCACCGCTATGACCTACAGTAGCTCTACGCACACAGACAGGACCAAATGTGTACTTAACAAATGATCAAGTCAGATGTAATGAAAGAATCTGCAACCCGCACATACTCAGGGCGAATTTCCCCTTTATCATAGCACTCTGCTTGGCTATTGTCATGTAATTGTCATTCAGCAGTCCAGAATCGAAAGGGCTTGGGCTTGAATATTTAGCAGCGCCTTGGTTTTCTAGAAGCTGAGATCTACCAACTCGACCCCTGGGTGAATCATTCGGCCCTCCCACCAGGAATTACTTAACTGAGTTAGAGGTTTTCAACTTTGGACCTCAACAAACACATTGTTTCTATCACGGTGTTCCCAATGACTCACGATGTCAGATGGTACTTCCTGATTACTCACCAAACCACCTTACTTTTGCACCATTTAAAACCTAACTTTAGGAAAGAAGGCCATTTGGCATAAACGAAACAAGAAACAGCACATTCTACCGCGAACCGCACCGCCCGGGGTCCGGAGACTTGGTGTGAGTGCCGGCTCCGGTGGGCGCCCCCCACCGCACCCAGTTTCTCGTCACCTGAGCTGCGCTGCGGGGCTGAGCGGAACGACCGCAACATCCCTCCCCGACAGCGCTGGCTGCACTAGCTCGTCCACCCCACGCCTCACAGCGCCATCAGGCCCACAGCGCCGACGCCGCGCAGGACAAGGGCGCAGCCACTGGCGGAGAAGGCGCCGCGCAGAGCACACGGGGCACTTCCTGGCCAGGACGACAGGGATCATTGGCAGACCCCGACCCCGCCGCGCCCACGCACCTGCCGGAGGATCCCGCCGGCTCCCGGCGCTCCCCGACTCCGCGCTCCTCGCACTCTGTGCTTCCGGATTCTAGGCTCTCCCTGCCCCGGGGGCTGGGCGGGCGCCACTGCGCCGGAACCCCGCCCCGCACCAGGCGAGCGCAGCGTCCCGAGCAGGGCCGGTCACCAGAACGCGCCTGGAATCGGGTCCGCCCGGTGGGGAGCGGGACCCGGCCTCTGGCGGGGTTTCTCTTCCAAAATCAGAGGGAGGGTTCAGGGCTTTGTTTCACTTTCATATTTCAGGAGGGATTTGGCCAATGAGGATTAATACAGAGCTCGGCTTTGGGCGAGGTGGGTGGATGGTGCTGTCCTTTAACTGAGAAATGGAAGGGATTCGCAAGGGCGGGAAAGAAAAACATTTCGGGAAAGTTTGGGGAAACAGGAGAATAAGATAATAAATTTACTTTAAGCACACACCTGTGGTCCCGGATTCCTGGGAGGCTGAGGCAGGAGGAACACTTGAGCCCTGGAAGTTGAGGCTACAGTGAGTTGTGATTGTGCCAGCCTGGGTGATAGAGTCATCACATCTAAAAAAAAAAAAAGTAATAAAACCTATAGAATGCTTGAAAAACCATCAAACTACTATGTAATTATTGCTGTTTCTAAAGAAACCAAAAATACAAGTGTGAAAACTATTATGGTATTGCTCTGCTGTTATCACATCAAAGATTCAAGCTAGAAATCCTTTACTATCTATTCAACATCATTGGTCAGGCATTCTAGAATGTAGATGTGATAATCCCTTTGTTGTATAGACCCATTAGGTTGCCAGGATCTTTTGTTGTAAGTTCAATGCACCAGCAACAGATTTACCTATATCAAAATGCCAAGATTTTTTTTAAAAGTCTCTTTGCACCCAACATTGTTGTTAGAAACATCTTTATTGGCCAGGGGTGGTGGCTCACGCCTGTAATCCCAGCACTTTGGGAGGCCAAGGTAGGCAGATCACACAAGGTCAGGAGTTCAAGACCAGCCTGACCAACATGGAGAAACCCTATCTCTACTAAAAATACAAAATTAGCCGGGCATGGTAGTGTGCGCCTGTAGTCCCAGCTACTCGGGAGGCTCAGGCAGGAGAATCACTTGAACTCAGGAAGTAAACTTTGCAGTGAGCTGAGATCGCACCACTGGACTCCAGCCTGGGCAACAAGAGCAAAACTCCGTCTCAAAAATAAGAAACTTCTTTACTGAAGTAATTATAGAAATCTCTTTCTGGCCTTGGTGAAGAACTTCACTCTTCCTGCAGGTGAAGCAGGGTGTAGGTTTTCTTGGGTTTGCCTAGAAGCCAGACACATGCATCTCCCCAACCTGCTGTAGTTCCCCTTTCTAGCCCGGATCACCTGGGCTTGGGGATCTGCCGGGTCTGTCCTGCAGACTCTGGCTGATCAACAGTTGAAAGGAGTACTCAGACACAGGTATGCAGTGTTTAAGAGCAGCTAGGGGACTGCTGGGCACTAGTGGCCAAAGAGTGAGTGGCCTCAAACAGCTGGAGCTGCTTATTTTTATTCAGTACAGACATAATGCTGAAAGCCAGGAGGAAACACAATCTGCAGGTAATTAACATTGTTCCCCCTGCAGGAGGAACACCTGCGTGAATGATCAACCGTCAGCTCCTGGTCAACATAAGTAAACAAAACTGTTGTTGGTATTCAGTTTAAACTTCTGAGGTCTTACTGACTGGGATGTTAGTACATATCCAAGATATTTCCAAGGAGAGGACATCTGTACCTTTTCAGGTGCTAGATTAAGCCTCTTAAGTGTGTATTCTTTTTGACAGAGGCATATAAATTCAAAAAAGTATTGGCTCTGTCGGGGCTGCCAGGAAGATGTCATCCACATAATGGATGATCTTGCAGTTAGGAAATTCTTTTCTACTGGGGAGCAAAGCCTGATTTACATGATACTGACACATGGTAGGACTGTTCAGTATTCCTTGAGGAAGTACTTTCCAATGAAATTGGGGAGCTGGCCTTTCATTTTTGATAGCTGGTATTGTAAACGTAAATTTTTATCTGTCCTGTTTTGCAAGAATAGCATAAAAGCAGTCTTTTAAGTCATAGGCCAAACTCGAGGAATCACTGCCGGGAAGGGAGCCCCTGTTGAAGGGGCCCCACAGGTTGCGAATTAGCATTGATAGCATGTAAGTCATGCTAAAGTCTCCATTTACCAGACTTTTTGGGAATGACGAAAATGGGTGAATTCCAAGGGCTGTTTGCTGGTTCTATATGGTTGGCTTTTAATTGTTCCTCAATTAACACATGGGTTTGATGTAATTTCTCTCCCTTTGAAAGGTCACTGTTCTACCTGAATTGGATCTTGAGACAGTCATGTCAGGGGTAGGGCAGGAATTACAACAGTGGCCACTGTTAGAAACGGCTCTGCACAGTGACCCCCACCCCCTCCGATTGGGTTAATAGCCATTCCCAAAGATGAACAGGGATGGGCATGATTAGAGGTTATATAGTTGCTTTTCTTCCCTCCAAATCGCGACATGTTAGAGGGCGTGCACTCTGCTTGGCTATGTGCACTTCTCCAGTGCCAACAATTTTCTGTTTCCGAGTGACCCATGTGTTTTGCCCAGCCAATTGATTCTGGTTGGCTTGTCGTTCACACAACTCATATTCTGCCCTCCAGACGAGGTACTGACTGGCCTCTGTAGTTGAGCTAGCACTGACCAGACCCATGGGGTCATATGGAAGTTGTCTGCTATGGCCTCAATTAATCCTTTTGTAATGGGCTAGCAGCTGTTTCCTCTAATGGTTTTCCTTATCTCTTTATAGGTGTTGAAAGTGATGGGCTCATATACCTGATTGCCTTGTGGATCTTGCATCACAAGGCAGGCCAAGAGCTCCCCTTCTAATGCCGCTTGCCTAAGACAGGGTCCCATAACTGCCGTGTATCCCTTGTCTTTTATTCCAATTTATTGGTGGAGGGGGCTCAGGGAACCTCTGTCTCCTCTGTGGCACCTTTACCCAGTAACAGTGGGGCTGAGGGAGGAGGAGGTGGTGAGGTAGGTGATGGTGCCTCTTCCCTTTCCTTTTTAGGCTCTTCTGTGTAGAGTGGGGCCAAAGCAGCCCTGACTAAGGCCCTTAACATTACAGATGTTACTGGGACCCATTGCCCTTGTGCGTGATGTCATTTAAGATTTCCCCCCACTTGCTCCCAGAGCTTTTGGTCTAACATGCCTTCTTCCAGGAACCATGGGTTATTGAAAACAACAGTTTGTATGAGGCCCCTTAATTAAGCCTCCGAGACCGAGGCTCTGCTAGCTTTAAGCAGCTGTTTCAATACTCACATATAGTGTTGCTGTTGAGCTGATAACTGTTGTCACAAGATGAAACCCTAGGTTGAAAATTCCCTCCAACTTGGAAATCCTGAACGGGCACCAATTACTTACCGCGCTGTCTCTTCACCTTCGTTTTTGGGCGTTCCGTCGTGATCCGTGGCAGCATTCCTCACACAGGGCACCGGCTGCTGGGTCTGTCCCACAGACCCTGGCCGAGCGATGGATGAAACGAGTACTCAGACGCAGGTATGCAGTATAACAGCAGCTAGGGCACTGCTCGGCACTAGTGGCCAGAGAGTGACCAGGGGAACAGCTGGAGCTGCTTGCTTTTATTCAGTACAGACATAATGCTGAAGCCTGGAGCAAACACAATCTGCGGGTAATTAACGTTATTGTTCCCCTGGATGATCAAAGGTCAGCTGCTGGTCAATGTAAGTAAACAAGCCTGTTTAGGATAAATTCCCCTATGCTTCCTGGTACCTACTCCTTGCCTCTGCCTCAGGGTCGGAGAACAGCTGCCTTCAGCTTATTCTCCCCTGAACCTATGCAGAGCCTTCCGACTTTTCGGAAGGCCTGCTCCTTTCCCTGTAGTTTCTCCCACCACTCTGACCAATCTGCTACAGGGATCATCCCTTGGCGAGGCTAGCCCTGATGTCCTCTGTCACGCGTGTCCGTGTGAAGAGACCACCCAACAGGCTTTGTGTAAGCAACATGGCTGTTTATTTCACCTGGGTGCAGGCGGGCTGAGTCCGAAAACAGAGTCAGAGATGGGAGATAAGGGTGGGGCCGTTTTATAGGATTTGGGTAGGTCAAGGAAAATTACAGTCAAAGGGGGGTTCTCTAGTGCGCAGGATTGGGGGTCACAAGGTGCTCAGTGGGGAGCTTTCCAGGGAAAAGGGAAGTTTCAACAAGATAATCATCCACTTGAAGGCAAGGACCGGCCATTTCACTTCTTTTATGGGTGGGGGGAATGTCCATCGGTAAGGGAGCCCGGGCAATTTGACTTCTTTGTGAATCTTCAGGTTACTTCAGGCCATGGTGGCGATACGTGGCGTATACGTGCAAGTCACAGGGGATGCCATGGCTTGGCTTGGGCTCAGAGGCCTGACATTCCTGCCGCCTTATATTAATAAGAAAAATAAAATAGTGTGAAGTGTTGGGGGGGCGAAAGTTTTTTGGGGGATGGTATGGAGAAAGAATGAGCGATGTTTCTCAGGGCTGCTTCAAGCGGGATTAGGGGCGGTGTGGGAACCTAGAGTGGGAGAGATTAAGCTGAAGGAAGATTTTGTGGTAAGGGGCGATATTGTGGGGTTGTTAGAAGAAACATTTGTATTGGTGATGGCCTGGATACGGTTTTGTATGAATTGAAAAACTAAATGGAAGACACAAGGTAAGAGAAGGAGGAAAAAACAGCTATTTGAAGGAATTGGGAGGACCTAGGACATCTAATTAGAGAGTGCCCAAGGACTAGGAGATATCAGCTGTGATGGCTTGGAGAAACAGTGTAAACTAGCAGTGTAAACACGAGCAGGGCATTTATGGGTAGTTGAGAACGGTGAAGAGGAGTATGACTACACAGAAGACAGTAGGGATGAAAGTATTTTGGGGTGCAGTCTAAGTTGGTCTGGTGTCTGGCATGAGACTGGGACCTAATAAAAAGGAGTGTCCACACAGGACTTCAAATGGGCTGTAACCTGTAGCATTCCAAGGACGAGCCTGAATTCTGAGAAGGGAACGTGGTGAAAGTATTGTCTAGTCCTTTTTAAGCTGGTGACTGAGCTTGGTGAGGAGTTTTTAAAAGACTATTAGTCTGTTCTGCCTTTCCTGAAGATTGAGGACGATAAAGGATATAAAGGTTTCACTGAATACCAAGAGCCTGAGAAACTGCTTGGGTGATTTGACTAGTAAAGGCTGGTCCATTATCAGACTGTATAGAGGTGTGAAGGCCAAACCGAGGAATTATGTCTGACAGAAGGGAAGACATGACTGTGGTGGCCTTCTCAGACCCTGTGGGAAAGGCCTCTACCCAGACTAAGAGATATTTTAGTTTTCTGACTCGGAGCATGTGAGTAAAGTCAATTTGCCAGTCCTGGGCAGGGGCAAATCCTCCAGCTTAATGTGCAGGAAAGTGGGGGGGCCTGAACAATCTCTGAGGGGTAGTAGAATAGCAGATGGAACACTGAGAAGTGATCTCCTTGAGGATAGATTTCTAGGATGGAAAGGAAATGAGAGGTTCTAAGAGGAACCTACATGGAAGAGGTTATGAAATGACGACAGAATAGAATGGGCCTGTGAGGTTGGAAGGAGATAATTTTCCTTGGTCTAAGAACCATTTGCCTTGTGTGTGAAGAGATTGATAGGTGGAAGTTTCAGTGGGGAGGAGGTGGGAGTGGCCGATGTGAAGGAGGAAAACTGCCATGAGGGATAGAAGTTGGAAGCTAGCTGCTTTTTTAGCTAATTTATCAGCATAAACATTGTCCTGAGCGATGGGATCTGATGCCTTTTGATGGCTGCTTTTTTATCTAACTTATCAGCATAAGCATTGTCCTGAGCATGGTTGGGGGAAGAAAATAGATTTTGGAAGTTATGAGAACTGTAGAGAGTTGAGCATAGTTTGTGATTTTTAGGGTGTCTAAGAGTATTAAAGCAGTGGCAGCCGCTGCGCGCAGACATGAGGGCTAGGCTGAAACAGTAAGGTTGTTTGGACAGAAAGGCTACGTGACGCGGTCCCGGCTCTTGGGTAAGAATTCTGACCGCACTAACCATGCCTAGGAAGGAAAGGAGTTGTTGTTTTGTAGAAGGGATTGGGGTTTGGGAGATTAGCCGGACATGATCAGCTGGGAGAGCACATGTGTTTTATGATAATTATGCCGAGATAGGTAACAGATGAGGAAGAAATTTGGGCTTAACTGAAGTAATGGGGGCTGTCTGTGAAGCCTTGCAGCAGTACAGCCCAGGTAATTTGCTGAACCTGATGGGTGTCAGGGTCAGTCCAAGTGAAAGCGAAGAGGCTGGGGTGAAGGGTGTAAAGGAATAGTAACGAAAGTATGTCTGAGACCCAGAACAGAATGCGGGGTTGTGGAGGGAGGTATTGAGGATAGGAGAGGATGTGGGTTTGGCACCACGGGGTGGATAAGAAAGACAATTTGGTTGATAAGGGATTTTGTAAGGCTGTAAGGCTTGTCTGGTTTTAGGACAGGTAAAATGGGGACATTGTAAGGAAGTTTATAGGCTTTAAAAGGCCATGCTGTAGCAGGTGAGTGATAACAGGCTTTAATCCTTTTAAAGCATGCTGTGGGATGGGATACTGGCACTGAGCAGGGTAAGGGTGATTAGGTTTTAATGGGATAATAAGGGGTGTATGATCAGTCACCAAGGAGGGAGTAGAGGTGTCCTATACTTGTGGGTTATACTTGTCCAATACCCACACAGTTATGGAGGCAAGGGAAACACGCCCTTTAAAAGAATGTAATGGGGAGCGGGTAGCCTCTGTATTTATTAAGAAGGGGACTAACTTACTCTCACTGTAAAAGTTACCCAAAGCATCTGTGATGGTCCAGGAGGCTCCCAAGGCGATCAGGCTGTGTCAGTCTTCAGCTGCTAAGCCGAGAAGATCTGGGAAGGAGTCAGTCAGAGAGCCTTGGGCCAGATTTCCAGGGGCTCTGGGAGTGGCTGCCAGGTGAGTTGGACAGTCTGATTTCCAGTGGGGTCCTGCACAGATGGGACACAGCTTAGGAGGAAACCTGGGCTGTGGGCATTCCTTGGCCCAGTGGCCAGATTTCTGGCACTTGAAGCAAGATCCTGGGGGAGGAGGTCCTGGAGGAACACCTGGCCACTGCGGTTTAGGTGTTCTGAAGTTCTAGTGTGCTGGAGATGTGGTTGGGGTTTCTCTCACAGCAGAGGCAAGTAATTGCAACACTTCTCTATTATTATACACCTTGAAGGTGAGGTTAATTAAGTTCTGTTGTGGGGTTTGAGGGCCAGAATCTAATTTTTGGAGTTTTTTCTAATGTCGGGAGCAGATTGGGTAA
>NW_016803732.1:1428627-1445072 GCF_001698545.2 Rhinopithecus bieti | reverse complement strand
TGATTTAGAGAAGTAGACTCTTTTTGAAGTAGAAAGCAAAAAAAATTTTGAAGGGCAAAATTTCTGTGAAATATTGTCTTTAACTCGCGGTCTTTGTTTCAGTTGTAACGGTTATAAATGGCACTTCATTTGATTTCTTTAAACATTTTACTTGGCCCTGCTGTTTAATCAGACACAGAAGCCAGGTATGTAAAACCGCGGTAACTCACGGTGCTGCAACTTCCTAGATGAAAGGGCCGTGGCAGTTACAACAAAACAAAACAAAATTTCTTTAATTCTGCACTGTCAGTATTCAAACTAGTTTCCGAATCTAATGGACACGCTCGGCCAAACCACCGATCAGCCATTTGAGGCGAGATGAGCGATGCCTATTTTGTAGTGAATTCTCACAGGGTTATCTTCGTCTTATGAAATGGTGTAGTGGACTGCCCCTTTTCTCCTTTACTAAGTCACACTCGGCCAAAGCGGAAAACAAAGAAAAAACCAAATCAAACCAAAAAAACCGACAACATAGACCATACGCAAATAGAAACAAAACAAAACAAAACCCCAAAACACCTCCTAAAGCGTCGGTCGGGCTCTAGGTTAGCTTTGAGCCTCGGTGCGCCCTGCTTTGCTGGGAACTGGGAGATCCATCGCTGCCTTAGGCGCTCCCTTTGGTTTTCTAAGTGTCGCAGCCTGGAGCGACGCCCACCACCGAAGGTCTTTCCCGGAAACGGTTTTCCGTCCCGCCACCCCGCCCGCCTACGCCACCACTGGCCCGCTGCTAGTCGGAAGCCGGCGCGCCCTCCGTCCCCCGCCGGGCAACGCCCTTCGCTGTGGCGTCACTGGGAGTTGTAGTTTCCCTGGGCTCAGCGGTGCCTGCGCTTTAGCGCAGAGACGCGGGTGAGAGCCTCACTTCCCACAGGCCCTCGGCACGGGGGCGGGGCTCCGACGAAGGCGGTGATTGTGGCGGCTCGTTTGTAAATGCTGTGCAGATTCAGACGTCGGTTTATGCTACTGAGCGGCCCGGCCTTCACGGAGCGGTAATTTGTGGGCGAAAGGAGCGGAGGAGCTCTTTGTCCGTCGCCCCGCGCCGGAGAAGGACGGCAGTGGGCTGGCAGGGCTCCGCTCGGCCCTCGGGGTTGGCTTGGCGGGGCGCGGAGGGAGCGGGGCGCTGGGGAGCACTGCGGCTCATGGCAGTTCAGTGGCTTGCCCCGTTCGCGCTGCTTTGTTCCCAGAGCCGGGGAAGCCGTCCTCTCTGGGGTGTCTGTCCTGGCTGTGGCGGGACTTGAGTTCCTGTGGGCAGCGCGGCAGCCGCAGTCCGGTGGAGCAGGGTGGTGAAGTAGCCTTGCTGGCTGGCCTCAGGGCCGGTCTGGCCCGGCTTTGTCAAGGGCTTGTCTCTTGAAGCTTCGTGTGGATTCGTGGCTTTCAGGGACGTGTTGTATTTTAGGGGACTGCTAAATCACTTCCCAAACCAGCTAGCCAACTTTTCACGGTCTAAGAGTGGCTTCGAATTTGCTGTTTGTATCCACTCTCCTCCCTCACCGTGCAGAGAATTTATCTTTTTTTCATATTGCTTTAAAGAATGTTTATATAGCGCTCTCTGGAGGTTTCAAGGCTGTCAATTTGTTACATTTTTAAAAAGTTTTATTTAGGTATAATTCCTATACAACAAAAATGGCACATGTTTAAATGCATTCCATTTAATGAGTTTGACATACACGTGCACCTGTGTCCTTTAATTTTGATATCTGTGAAGTCTGAATCCACATACTAATCCTATCTCGGCATATTTATTATCAATGCTCTGTTTACCAAGACCTCAGTATCAGTAATAGCAGGTTCTGGTTAAACTGTTTTTATATTTCATGCTGACATTAAGTATGTTTTTAGGATCATGGTCATGAAATTGAAGTGAAGGTATAGAGGGTGTTTTGGTGGGAGTTGGAGGGGGAGATGCAGATGTCTGGGTACTGCATCTCAAGACTCCTTGCACTTGTCAGTCTAGTAGGGAATTTTTCTAGTTTTCCATATTGTGAAATGACCTTGTAGTTTGTTTCCCTTCTGAATTTGGCTTTCAAAAGATTTTCTGCTAAGTCATTGAAATTAAGCAAAGTTACGTGGTTGATGTTGAAAAAAAAATATTAATATTTTTTTTAGATTGGTGTCCTACTGAAAACAATTTGCTTAGAAAAGTTTTACAAATTATACAGGAATAACAGATATCCAGTAAAGTGCGCTAATCTTAAGTGTACAGCCCAAATGTATCCACCCCCTGTATTAACCTTCCCAGTTGTTGAAGTCAAAATAAAAATTTAGAGATGAATTTCTAAATTTACGATTTTATTTGGGAAGAAAGAATGGTAATTCCAGGCGTACAGGCCAGGTGGTCTTCTGTATGTCCGAAGAACAAAGAGAAAGCTGGAAGTTTTATTAAAAAAAGAGAATTGTTATATGTGTCGCTCTTTGAGAAAGTTCATTGGTTCTCCTAAGGTTCTGGGGAGGCAGCAGGTCCCACGGAGTGGGCCATGGTGATGGGCAAAATTAATCCTAGAATCGCAACAAGTTACCTCAGCATCTATGGATCAAACTGGTCTCAGGTTACCACCGGCAGTTTCAGCATACCGACTGGCAGAGAATTCCATTCTTGGAGCAAAGCTATGTGTTCTGAGTGCCTTTCCCTCTTGACTTCTTGATTGTTTAGTTGGACATGACAAGAGTGACCCAATTCGTATGATCAGCTTTCACACAGTCAGGACAGCCTCCGTTTTCCTGGATAACGACCAGTATGCCTTTTATAACTATGGGTTTATTTTGCCTGTTCTTCAGCCTCATATACATGGAAACATGGGCCAGGCGCGGTGGCTCACGCCTGTAATCCCAGCAAATTGGGAGGCCGAGCTAGGTGGATCGATCACTTGAGGTCAGGAGTTTGAGAACCACCTGACTAACATGGTAAAACCCCATCTCTACTAAAATATATATATATATATAGCCAGGTATGGTGGTGCGTGCCTGTAATCCCAGCTACTCTGGAGGCTGAAGCGGGTGAATCGCTTGAACCCGGGAGGCTGAGGTTGCAGTGAGCCAAGATCACACCACTGCACTCCAACCTGGGTGACAGAGTGAGACTCCATCTCAAAAAAAAAAAAAGGAAACATATACATTTGTCTGATGTTTACACATCATTATTTATTTTTGTTACTGCCTATGGCAGCAATCTTTGTTTTTGTTTTTATAAATGCCTGAATAGCTGTGGTTCTCAAAGTGTGATACTGTGAAAAAATGTACATCACATTGACATTTTTGTTTTTGGTTATCAAATGGTTGGCAGGCAATCATCTTGTTCCAAGAAAATCTTCAGTTGCAATTAATGGTACAGTAAGCCTTATACAACTCTTCTACAACTCAACCAGGGAGCAGTGGCAAAAACACAGCATCATTATGTTCACTGTCTTCTATTTCTTTTAACAGTTCTGTAAACTGGCAGTTGATAGCATTTGTACATACTGAACAATTTTAACAATTACATTCATGATACTCTTCATGGATTGTGCTTCAGAAAACAGAACACAAGAATTTTCAATGTGTATTATACAGGGGAATGAATCAGTGGGGGAAATAGCAGTCTCTTGTTGTAAAAATCCCATTAAATTCAGATTTTTTGCCTTATAAAATGACACCATCTGTCATGATAGAAACTGATTTTTAGGCTGGGCACAGTGACTCACACCTGTAATACCTGCAGTTTGGGAGGCCGAAGCAGGAGGATGGCTTGAGCCTAGGAGTTCAAGATCAGCCTGGACAACATAAGGGCACCCCGTTACTACAAAAAAAAAAAAGTAGCTGGGCATGGTGACACACACCTGTAGTCCCAGCTGCTCTGGAGGCTGAGATGGAAGGATCACCTAAGCATGGGAAGTTGAAGCTGCAGTGAGCCGGATTGTGCCACTGCACTTCAGCCTGGGCAACATTGTGAGACCCTGTCTCAGGAAAAAAAAAAAAAAAAAAACTAATGTTTTCATATCTAGCTGAAATTCTTCTGTCAGACATAAAATACTGGGGCGCAGGGGCTCACGCCTGTAATCCCAGCAGTTTGGGAAGCCAAGGTGGGAGAATGACTTGAGCCCGGGAGTTCGAGACCAGCATGGGCAACATATGGGGACCACTCTTTACAAAAAATTAGAAGATTAGCTGGGTGTGGTGGCATATGCTTGTGGTCCCAGCTACTCCGGAGGCTTGAGGTGGGAGGATCACTGGGGCCTGGGTGGTAGAGGCTGCACTGAGCCGTGATCATGCTACTGCACTCCAGCCTGGGTGACAGAGACCCTATCTCAAAAAAAAAAGTTAAAAAACATCCATGCCACAGGTTCGGTTTTAAGGCTTTGAACTGATATCATCTCTTTGTAAATTCAGGTAATCTTTGAGATAAAACACACCTAAATTGGTGATTGGTCAGTCTCTCATTGCATTACTCAGATAAAGCTAAAGACAAGTGCTTGTAATTCTTTACAGCTTTGAACCTAGATACTAGTAGAAGGGTCTGTGGACAATTGGTTGGTCACTTAGTTGAAAATTTTTCACTTTTTGGAAAACATCTATAACCTTTTAGTTAAAATATCTTTTTAAATCGCACAATATTCTAACAGTTTCCTCAACTCAGATAACCTGTTTACCTTCTCTTCATCTGAAAATAATTTTCTTTTTTCTTTTCATTTCTCTTTCTCTCTCCTCAGCCTCTTTCTTTCCAGGCTTTTTTATAACTGACCAAAGCTAAAGCTCAGATTCTGTTCAAAATCATAAAACTTTTTTTTGTTGGATATTTAGTTCTGATACAGGTGACTAATTACAGTTGACTCTCGAACGACATGAGTTTCAACTTTGTGGGTTCGCTTATGCCTGGATTTTCTTCCACTTCTGTTGTCCTTGAGACAGCAAAACCAGCCCTCTCTCCTCCTCAGCCTAGTCCAGTGTGAGGACTAGTGACACGAAGACCTTTTCTATTAAGTGGAAGCGGATCATCATAAAGGTCTCCCTGCATATCTTTTATATGTTTATGTTTTTTAGACACCAAGTATGAAGTCTGAAGACATTTATGATGATTCATTTCCACTTAACCAATAAATATGTATTTTTTATTATTTTCTTATTTTTTCTCCAGCTTACACTATTGTAAAAATACTGTATATAATATACATAACATACAAAATGTGTTACCTGTTGTCGATAAGGCCTCCAGTCAACAGTAGGCTGTTGGCGGTTGAGTTTTGGAGAAGTCAGAGTTACACTTAGAACTCCCCATGCAACTGAAAATCTAAGTGTACCTTTGTTTTAAATTTTAAAAATTGTTCATACTTATTTTCAAACTAGAAAATAATTATTATGCTATAATTAAAATACTAAATATTTCAACTTAATTACTGCTATGACTTGAATGTCCACCCCAGAACTCATGTTGGAATGTTAATTCCCAATGCAACTGTGTTAAGAGGTGGGACATTTAAAAGGTGATTAGGTCATGAGGGCTCCACCCTAATGAATGGATTAATGCTGTTATCTTAGAAGTAGGTTACTGATTTCAGGGGTGGCTTTGTTATAAAAGACAGCCTCTCTCTCACAGGCTGTTTTTTTGCCTTTCTACTCTTCCCCCATGGGGATAACCCTCGCCAGTTGCCAATGCCATGCTCTTGTTCTTCCCGGCCCCAGAACTGTGAGAAATAAATTTCTTTATAGATTACCTAGTCTCTTCTCTGGTATTCTGTTACAGCAGCAGAAAATGGACAAAGATAATTACCAATTACAATTTAAACAGATCACTGGCCGGGCGCCGTGGCTCACGCTTGTAATCCCAGCACTTTGGGAGGCCGAGGCGGGCGGATCACAAGGTCAGGAAATCGAGACCACGGTGAAACCCCGTCTCTACTAAAAATACAAAAAAAAATTAGCCGGGCGCGGTGGTGGGCACCTGTAGTCCCAGCTACTCGGGAGGCTGAGGCAGGAGAATGGCATGAACCCGGGAGGCGGAGCTTGCAGTGAGCTGAGATCCGGCCACTGCACTCCAGCCTGGGCGACAGAGCAAGACTCCGTCTCAAAAAAAAAAATCACTGTAACTTGTACTGTTTTCAGAAACTATTCAAATAAACACTTAACAGTGTTATGGCCATGTGTTGAAAACAAATTATTCGAACAGAATCAGTCCATTGACACTGATGAGATTGCAGACATGTGTCTTTGCAATCTGGAGGGGTGATGCACACTGACACAGGCTTCAGTACAGCAGCATCTTATACCATGCAGTGGTTAAAGTGCAATGTAGTCCTACCAAGAGAATAAAGTGTTTAAGAGAAAAATATTTTGTGCTTACTCNGTAGTCCCAGCTACTCGGGAGGCTGAGGCAGGAGAATGGCATGAACCCGGGAGGCGGAGCTTGCAGTGAGCTGAGATCCGGCCACTGCACTCCAGCCTGGGCGACAGAGCAAGACTCCGTCTCAAAAAAAAAAAAAAAAAAAAATCACTGTAACTTGTACTGTTTTCAGAAACTATTCAAATAAACACTTAACAGTGTTATGGCCATGTGTTGAAAACAAATTATTCGAACAGAATCAGTCCATTGACACTGATGAGATTGCAGACATGTGTCTTTGCAATCTGGAGGGGTGATGCACACTGACACAGGCTTCAGTACAGCAGCATCTTATACCATGCAGTGGTTAAAGTGCAATGTAGTCCTACCAAGAGAATAAAGTGTTTTAAGAGAAAAATATTTTGTGCTTACTCACGTTTAAATTTAATTAACTTTAAATAAAATGGAAAATTCAGTTCTTCAGTCACAATTAGCCACATTTCAAGTGCTCAGTAGCCACGTGACTAATGGCTGCTGTATTAGATGCATAGGTCCATGTAATTGTATTTTTTTGTCTTTATTTCTTATAATACGCACTGCTGTGCACTTTGTAACTAGCAACATATCTTGGATATATTCACTACTTCTGTATCAGTAAAGAGTTTACTTATTCTTTTTAACAGTTGTGTAATATGATTACCATGATTAGCTGATCTCCTGTTAATGGACATTTACTTTCAGTTTATTGCAAATGCGAATTTATGCCAGTATAACTGGGACAAAATGCCTAGATGTGAAGTTGCTGAGTCAAAGTTCCTCTGCATTTACAGTTGGCTAGATATTGTCATATTGCCTTCAAAATGTTGTCCCAGTTCATTCGCTCAGTGAATCCTCAGAGTTTCTTCAAGTTAAATGATGAGAAACAAACAAAAGCCAAAAAGTTTCTGTTTCTCATACTGGTATTACCGGTTTTCAGTCTTTGCCAACCGAGGGCAAGAAAAAATGGTAATGTTGTTACTGTTTTCATTTCCATGTCTTCAGTGGAGTGACAATGCGCCATTTTATTTTATTTTATTTTATTTTATTTTATTTATTTATTTTTTTTTTTTGAGACGGAGTCTCGCTCTGTTGCCCAAGCTGGAGTGCAGTGGCCAGATCTCAGCTCACTGCAAGCTCCACCTCCCGGGTTTACGCCATTCTCCTGCCTCAGCCTCCCGAGTAGCTGGGACTACAGGCGCCCGCCTCGTCGCCCGGCGAGTTTTTTGTATTTTTTAGTAGAGACGGGGTTTCACCGTGTTAGCCAGGATGGTCTCGATCTCCTGACCTCGTGATCCGCCCGTCTCGGCCTCCCAAAGTGCTGGGATTACAGGCTTGAGCCACCGCGCCCGGCCTGCGCCATTTTAATGTCTCAGCATCGGTATTTTTGTTCATACTTTTCATATGTTTCTGTTTTTTAGACACCAAGTATGAAATGACATACATGTTTGTTTGCCCCCACATTGCCCTTTTTCGTTTTCCTGTATGTATGTATGTATGTATATAGATAGATAGCTGTATTATATTGTATCTATAAAGTCTAGAATTGTGTCTGGAAAGTAGTGTGAGATGTCATTCCACTTTGGGACTAGACTGTTCCCATCTCCTCCAGAACATGACTGTGGCAATTCTCCCCTTTCTCCATCTTCATCAGCCTACGAACATGCTTTTATTTCTCCTAGTGTAAAAAATACTCCTCTTTGCCTTACTTTTCTATGTATTTCCTTCTTTTTATAACAGAACTCCTGGTGTTAGCTGTCTACTGTCTTCAATTTCTTATTCAGTCATGCATCCTCTCCACTCAAGCTTTTGCTCTCCCTGCCCCCAGCTGCTCTCACTGAAGTTCTCATGACCTTCGCTTTGCCAAATTCAGAGTTCAGTTCTCAGTTCTCCTTACCCTTCATCTGTTCACAGCATTTAGCATAGCTCTTTCCTCCTCAAAACACTTTCATCACTTAGCCTCAAGGACGCTACACTTTTTGCTTCTTATCTGTTTTTTTTTTTTTTTGAGATGGAGTCTTGCACTTGTCACCCAGGCTGGAGTGCAATAGCGCAATCTTGGCTTACTGCAACCTGTGCCTCCTGGGTTCAAGCGATTCTCCTGTCTCAGCCACCTAAGTAGCTGGGATTAGAGGCTCCCGTCACCACACCTAGCTAATATTTTGTGTTTTTAGTAGAGATATAAAGATGGTATTTAAAGCCTTGACACTGGATGAGATCACTGAGGGATTGAGGGTAGTCAGAAAGAGAGGAGGCAGCCAGGTGCAGTGGGTCACGCCTGTAATCCCAGCACTTTGGGAAGCTGAGGTTGGTGGATTACCTAAGGTCAGAAGTTCAAGACCAGCCTGGCCATCTTTATGCTGAGGATGTCCAAATTTGTGCTTCACAGCCTTGGCCTCTTCAATGAGTTGCATTCTGGTGCATCCAGCTGCTGGTGACATGGTATCTCTACTTGCATGTCTGATAGGCATCTTAAAATGTCCTAAATTCAACTCTTGGTCTCTGATTCCCCCAAACTTGTTTCGTCCTCCATCTTCCCCCTTTCAGTAAATGGCAAAGCTGTTCTTCCAGGTGCTCAGCCAGGAAATTTTAAGAAATGAGGGAGAAGATGCCATTGATCTCTGGAGGTTGGTAGACAATAAAGGAGGGGTAGTAGATTGTATAGTTTGGTCATATGAGAGTCAGAATTGCTTGTTATTAATTTATTATTTCTTTATTATTTTTTGAGATAGAGTCTCACTCTGTTGCCTAGGCTGGAGTGCAGTGGTGTGACCTTGGTTCACTGCAGCCTTTGCCTCCCAGGTTCAAGTGATTCTCCCACCTCAGCCTCCTGAGTAGCTGGATTTACAGACATGCACCCGGACACCTGGCTAATTTTTTTGTATTTTTGTTAGAAACGGGGTTTCACCATGTTGGCTAGGCTGGTCTCAAACTCCTAACTTCACGTGATTCGGCTGCCTTGGCCTCCCAAAATGCTGGGATTACAGGCATGAGCCACCGCGCCCAGTCTATTTATTTATTTTTTGAGATAGGGTTTTGCTCTGTTGCCCAGGTTGGAGTGCTGCTTACAACAGCCTCGACCTCCTGGGCTCAGGCGATCCTGCCACCTCAGAACTCCCAAGTAAAATTGCTTTTTATGATCTAGAAAAGGAGTGTAGTCTGGAAGGAGAAGAGGAATAAGAATATATGTTTTGTCTCAAGGCTCAGTGGTACTGGAGTATGGGCTCCATAGAAACAGCTGTTCTCAGGAAGGTGACGGAGTGCTCAGACAAGAGGTTGAGGATAATGGGGATTTTGCTGATGATGGACTGCGGGTGTTTGGGGCTCGGATGTTTGGGAGATGGAGCAAGTAAGGTGTGGGGATTAGTGTGTAAGAAGTGAAGCCTGGCTCTGGGTCTCAGGGCTTCCAGTGGTGAGTGATATAATAGCTTTAAACAGGTAGATAATGGTGATGGGGTTTGAGAACTGGGGGTTTCTGGAGGAATGGGGTATCAGTGGGAGTGTCCTGCAGATGAAAGTTAGGAAGGCTGGGTCTCACCCTGCCCCTGATAGCTGCACAACTTGCACCTTCTCCTTCCCTTGGTCCTTAATTTTCCCTTCTAAATGAGGACCCTGTCCACCCTGTCTAAAGTTACAACCTCCTTTTCCCACATGGCTTTTATTTTTCCCCTTTGCACTTATTTCTGTTTAACATACTGTAGAAAGTGTGTGCGTGGGTGAGGTGTCAGTAGGGAGATGAGAGAGGAAGGGACAGCTGTAACAGTGCGAGGTAAAGCCACAGGTGCTGGTGGTAACTTTTGTTCTAGAACTAGGGAGAAAACAGGTTCACCAATTGGGCAAAGAAACAATGTTAAACAAGGGCCAGAGGCAAGAAAGTGCTTAGCATGGGTAATATCTGATAGCGACTTTTTTTTCTTAAGTGAATACCTTAAGGTATTTTATCTTCCATAGTTTAGTTCAACTAATCTAGCACTTGTATAAAATCATTAGTAATTGAATGTTTAGGTCAAAAGGATCTTAGGTTTTGATCTACTCAATTTGGTTATTTTAAGACTTAAAAAAAATGTAGCTCAATGCCCAATTGCTTTGCTAGTTCAGGTCTTTTGTATATGAAATATTGAGGACATTTTTATGCTGGGTTGAGATTTGGGCTTATTTTGGGTAGGACATCTAATGGCTTTACCTAATACATTTTGTTGGTTATCTTTGTCTACAGGTATTGGAAATCAATAGCTCTTCTAGCCTTTGCATTGTTTAAATATAGTGTCATTGGACTAAGATGTTCCTGATGCCAACCTCTTCAGAGTTAAACAGTGGGCAGAACTTCCTAACCCAGTGGATGACCAATCCTTCTCGGGCCGGGGTCATATTAAATCGTGGATTTCCTGTTTTGGAAGCAGACAAAGAGAAACAAGCAGCTGTGGACACTTCTACCAGCTTTCCTATTGAAGGCACACATTTTTCTGATAGCTTCAGCTTTATAAATGAAGAAAATTCACTTCATGAAAAACAGAAGTTGGAGTCAAACAGCCCTTACAAACCACAGTCAGATAAATCTGAAACCCATACAGGCTTTCCTCACATTAAAAAGGGACCACAGATAGTGGCATGTCACGACGCTCCTGGACACCAGGAAGAGAACAAAAATGACTTCATCCCAGATCTTGCGAGTGAATTCAAAGAAGGGGCTTATAAAGACCCACTTTTTAAAAAACTTGAACAGGTACAATAGGATTTGGGCTACTGTGGATTTATGTCATTGCAGGTTTCTGTTTATGTAATAAAGTCATCTGTTCCAGGTCTTCTTGTTTTTTCCCCTTCACTCTGAAATCCTCAGAATACCAGATTTGGCCCTTTGTCAAACGTGAAACATTAAAGTGTGTTTAATATGTAAAATATAATTACAGCGCTTATGATAACTTGAAGTTGTTACCTCATTTGGCAAAAAGTAAGAAATGGTTGTTCAAGTATTGGGGAAAAAAATTGGATGATGTACTGAAGCCCAACCTATTTTAACAATCAAAGGATTTATGTGACTGTTTCGGTTTCTTAATTGAGATAGTTGATATGATTTCCTTCGTAAGGATTTGAGTTTTAGATTTTTGGTGGCTGATTTAGTTACCTAGAGATCCCTGTCTAAAATTTCTTACCAGGAAAGATAGGAGGAGGGAGATGGGAGAAATGAAGGCAACAAGGGGTCCACGAAGAAATGTAAAGTTGATTTAATACAATTAATTTTGTATTAAAAAAGCTAAAAGAAGTACAACAGAAGAAGCAGGAACAATTGAAAAGGCAACAGTTGGAGCAACTACAGAGACTCATGGAAGAACAAGAGAAGCTGCTCACCATGGTGTCTGGGCAGTGCACACTTCCAGGTATGCTTTGCCTACACAGAGCCTCGGTACAATGCACATTTCTGACCTGTAGTTGTTTGACAGGTTATTTCTATTGTTCCTGTATCACGTGTTGTAAACTCCAGTTTCTTTAAGGGCCAAGCAGATAAATGTGAAATGGTAGAGTTGTAATATAACTGGAACAAGAAGGAGCTGCAGCATTCTGGTGTGTGCCTGCCCTAAGACATTCATGTTTATTCATTTAAAAAAAAAAAATGAGCTGGGTGTGGTGGTCCATGCCTGCCGTCCTAGCTACTCTGGAGACTGAGGTGGGAGGATTGCTTAAGCCCAGGAATTTGAGGCTGCAGCAGTGAGCTATAATGGCACCACTGCATTCCAGTTGGGGCAACAGAGTGAGACCCTGTCCCCCCAAAAACGGTCCAATAGAAGAAAAGTCAGATTTGGCCTAGAGCTACTACTGGTATCCAACCCCTGCTTGATGAATGAAAGCTGTTGGGTGTCGTAAAGGTAAACACATGTAGAAGCCACTCTGTTCACCTGAAGAACCTCAGCAAAGATATTTTCTGGGGTAGGAGATGATAGTATCCTGTTGTGTGACCTGTTAGTTAACAGAAAGCGTCATGTGCCAATCAGGAAAGAAAACTGGAAATGTGACCTGGAGCAGTGGTTTGAAAGTTTCTTGACCACACTCTGTAGTGGTAAAAATGTTTAAAACCGTGACTCATAATGACAGCAATGTCATGTCATCAGTCCTTATTGGTGTTCCTGGCATGTAGTGAGGACATTTTCTATCTTGTTTATTCTAATTCTATATCATTTTTAAAAATGCTACATCTGATGACAGAATTATAGATTGTGTCCCATAGTTTGAAAAAAACTGAGGTTGGAGCCATATGTTTGCTTCTTGGTGCTACTTTTAAGAAATATACTTTACTGACCCAGGAAAGCACCTGTTCTGCTCAGAGATTGTGCTGGGCATTGAGAATACAAGAAAAAGAAGACTTGGCAAGTGAGTGAGGCTGGGTGCAAGGGTTGGGTGGGGCGTGGTTGTGAGAATTGTAGCTCACGAACAATGGTTTAGGGAATTTGGATGTTTATCTCAGAGAATATAGAAAACATTGCCTTAAAATAGTTGAATGGCTTAGGGTTTCTTTATGGAATACATACAAAGAATAATCAAAATCACTTAAATAACAGCTGTGATACTTTTTTTTTTTTTTTTTTTAGAAAGAGTTTCCCTCTGGCGCCCAGGCTGGAGTGCAGGGGCCGGATCTCAGCTCACTGCAAGCTCCGCCTCCCGGGTTTACGCCATTCTCCTGCCTCAGCCTCCCGAGTAGCTGGGACTACAGGCGCCCGCCACCTCGCCCGGGTAGTTTTTTGTATTTTTTAGTAGAGACGGGGTTTCACCGTGTTAGCCAGGATGGTCTTGATCTCCTGACCTCGTGATCCGCCCGTCTTGGCCTCCCAAAGTGCTGGGATTACAGGCTTGAGCCACCGCGCCCGGCCCAGCTGTGATACTTTTAAAGGTAGAACCAGCACTATGACAGAATGACAGGAAAGCTTATTTCAAAGTTACTTACATAAGAACTAGCCTCATTCAGTCATGGAGCGGTTTGCTTTGGGGCAGTGGTTTTCAAATATTTTGGTCTCGGGCCCCCTTAGGATTCTTAAATTTTTGAGAGCCCCAAAGAACTGTTGTTATATGGGCTGTATTTATCAATAACTTACTGTATTAGAAATTAAAACAGGCTAGACATGGTGGCTCACGCCTGTAATCCCAGCACTTTGGGAGGCCAAGGTCAGCGGATCACCTGAGGTCTGGAGTTCAAGACCAGCCTGGCCAACATGGTGAAACTCCCTCTATACTAAAAATATAAAAAATTAGCTGGGCGTGGTAGCACACGCCTGTAATCCCAGCTACTCAGAAGGCTGAGGCACGAGAATCACTTGAACCCAAGAGGTGGAGGTTGCAGTGAGCTGAGATTGCACCACTGCACTTCAGCCTGGGTGACAGAGCGAGACTGTTTTCAATCAATCAATGGTTTTGTTAATCACCATTTCCTAATAAAGGGAAAAGATACTTTTATCACTGCAGAGAAGCCTTTGTGGGTGGGGTCACTACTGGGGAGAAAAGAAAATGTTGAAAGAAGTCATCAGCTTTGTTGATTTTCTTAATTGCAAGGTTTGAGTTTACTGCCTGATGATCAGAGCCAGAAGCACAGATCTCCAGGAAATGCCACCACTGGAGAGAGAGTCACATGCTGCTTCCCATCACATGTCTACCCAGACCCAACCCAGGAAGAAACATACGCTTCCAACATTTTGTCCCATGAGCAAAGCAACTTCTGTAGAACCGCTCATGGAGATTTTGTCTTAACTTCAAAACGTGCTTCTCCTAATTTATTTTCTGAGGCACAGTATCAAGAAGCGCCTGTGGAAAAAAGTAATTTAAAAGAAGAAAACCGTAACCATCCTACAGGTGAGCTACTTGTGTTTCTCTCTTCTGTACTTACAGTGTTACTAAGTTGTCCTAAGATAAAGCCTTTCCGTGTTTTTTCTTTAAAAATTATTTTTTCAAAGATGGAGTCTTGCCGTGTTGCTCAGGCTGGACTCAGACACCTAGGCACAAGTAATCCTCCCTGATTAGCCCCTGAGGTAGGCACATGCTACCCTGATAGCTCTTTCTGTGTGGTTATTTTTTTCTTGTCCCCTGTGGCATGTTTTTTTTTTTTTTTTTTTGGATTCAGACTCGCTCTGTCACCCAGGCTGGAGTGCAGTGGCACAATCTCGGCTCACTGCAACCTCTGCTTCTAGGGTTCAAGTGATTCTCGTGTCTCAGCCTCCCAAGTAGCTGGGATTACAAGTATGCGCCACCATGCCCAGATAATTTTGTGTGTTTTTAGTAAAGATGGGGTTTCACTGTGTTGGCCAGGCTAGTCTCAAACTCCTGGCCTCAAGTGATTGGCCTGCCTTGGCCTCCCAAAGTGCTGGGATTACAGATCTGAGCTACTGCACCCAGCCTTCATGCCTTGTTCCTAATTTAGAGTAAATTCATCGATGTGGAAAGCTCAAATATGTTTTTCTTCTTTTTTACATGACATGCTTCCCTAGCCTTTTGTTTTGGAAAATTTCAAACATCTAAAAAGTTGAAAGACCACTGCAGTGATTACTGATACACCCACCACCTAGATACAGCAGTTAATATTTTGCAGTATTTACTCTGTCATTGTATGTGTATGTGCATATATCTTCTATATGTATATTCTTATCTTTACCTCTATTTGTGTATAATTTGCTGAACCATTTCAGTGAAAATAATATGCAGGTATCTTGTTACTTCATTCCAAATATTTCAGTATGCATCAAGTAAAAATTAGGACATTCATCTGTTTAACCACAGTGCTGTTATTATATCTAAAGAAACTAATGATAATTCCTTAATATTCAAGTTCATTTTGGAATTCCCGCAGTTATCCCAAAATGTCTTTTAAAGGTGCTTTTTTTAAAGGATCCAATCAGATTCATGCATATCCAGTTAAGTTCATGTATCATGCTTGATTCTTATAACTCTTTAGTCTTTTTAATCTCTAGAAAAGCCCACACTTTTTTTCCTCATGACATTAACCTTTTGAAGAATGTCAAGTGTCTTTATTTTATTTTATTTTTGAGACAGGGTCTTGCTCTGTCACCTAGGTTGGAGTACAGTGGCACCATCTTGGCTTATTGCAACCTCTGCTTGCTCTCAGCCTCCCAGGTAGCTGGGATTACAGGCATGTGCCACCACGCCTGGCTAATTTTTGTTGTTGTTGTTGTTGTTGTTTTTTCAGAGATGGGGTTTCGCTATGTTGACCAGGCTGGTCTCAAATTCCTGGCCTCAAGCGATTCTCCCGGCTTGGCCTAAGTGCTGGGATTACAGGTGTGATCCACCACACCCGACCGCAGGTGTCTTAATTGCAGTTTTGTAGTTTCTTTTAATTATATTAAAGAATTCCTTGAGTGTTGTAAAATATTTGACATACATCACTTTTAATTAAAAAATTTTTTAGCATAGTAACTTGTAAATTTTTCATGTTTTAAGACATTAATATGCTTTTCTTGAGCTAAATTGTTCCTAATTTTTATCTCAGGAGAACGTATTTTATGTTGGGAGAAAATGACAGAACAAATTCAGGAAGCTAATGTTAAGAACTTAAAAAAACATGATGTTTCCTCAGAAGTGGCTAATATTGAAGAAAGGTATTGTTCATGTTGAAAGTGAGAAATGTGACTAGTACAATAGCTAGCCTTTGTTATTGAACACTTGTTTGAAAGATCTGTACTTTTCTTGTTTCTGCTTGACGATGCTTTAAAGTATAAGGTTAAAGATACAACCTCTTATGTACTGTCAACAGCAAAGGAGGTTGGGAGATATGTCAGTTAAAGCTGCTTTGACATTGTGTTGTCAAAGCTTTTTCACTTAAGAGAAACATCTGGATAAAATCAATTTTCTCTCAAATAGGCCGGGCGCGGTGGCTCAAGCCTGTAATCCCAGCACTTTGGGAGGCCGAGACGGGCGGATCACGAGGTCAGGAGATCGAGACCATCCTGGCTAACACGGTGAAACCCCGTCTCTACTAAAAATACAAAAACTAGCCGGGCGAGGTGGCGGGCGCCTGTAGTCCCAGCTACTCGGGAGGCTGAGGCAGGAGAATGGCGTAAACCCGGGAGGCGGAGCTTGCAGTGAGCTGAGA
>NW_016803732.1:1422417-1428443 GCF_001698545.2 Rhinopithecus bieti | reverse complement strand
AAAAAAAAAAAAAAAAAAAAAAAAATCAATTTTCTCTCAAATAGTTAAATCCTATTTCTGGAGAAGGGAAAAATGAAGTATTGGCACCTCCCATTTGGCGTCACTTATTAATTATAATTGCATAATCAGTTTAGTCACAGAATTTTAAAATATGGCAAAGATAAAGTATTTTATCATGTAAGTAAGTGATTTAAAAAATGTATTTCAAAATTTTTGAATATAATGATATGGACAAAATGACTTTTCTGATTATTACTCTACTCCCATTAAGGGCCTTTCTTAATTAAAAAAATGCATATTTAGTGATCTATTTTTGAAATACATTTTAAAGTTATTTGCTGAATATGTTACTCCATGTGTTAATCTGTAGTCGATAGACGGACTTCAGAAGGGTTCTTAGGACTCCAAAGTCATGTGAAGAGTGTTGTATGTTTCTGTATTTTAAGGGGTGGAGCGGGATTGTGGCTTTTGTTAGCTTCTCAAAGGGAGGCGCTGATTTTGGGAAAAGTTAGTTCTCCGTGTTGTCAAGGGTTTCTATACCAGGCACACTAAGTGTAAAATATTCACACATTATGATTTGCATGTTAAATAACTTTGTGTTTCTAACTAGGCCCATTAAAGCTGCTATTAGAGAAAGGAAACAGACCTTTGAAGACTACTTAGAAGAACAAATTCGGTTGGAAGAGCAAGAACTGAAGCAAAAACAGCTGAGGGTGAGCAATTGTGCTCTTCTGATTAAGTCATTCTAAGGCTTTAGAGATTTATCTATAGTTTGCCTTAAAAATAACTTTGAGATGACTTGGATATACCAAAATTAATTCAAATATTATTACTTTATTTTAGGAAGCAGAAGGACCACTGCCAATCAAAGCAAAACCAAAAAAACCATTTTTAAAACGAGGAGAAGGTTTAGCCAGATTTACTAATGCTAAATCTAAGTTTCAGAAAGGGAAAGAAAGTAAACTAGCGACTAACCAGAGCACTTCCGAGGACCAGCCACTGTTTAAAATGGATAGACAGCAACTCCAGCGGAAAACAGCTCTCATCAATAAAGAGCCGTGTGCAGACAACCCTGCCCTTAAAAAGGAGAGTAAAGCTGGAACCAAGAATGGTTCTGTCACCCTCAGTCAGAAGCCGAAAGTGCTGAAGTGTAGTGACAGGAAAAGTCTTTCTCCATCAGGACTGAAAATACACACAGGGAAGAAATGTGATGGGCAATTTAGAGACCAGATCAAATTTGATAAAAGAGTCGCATCTAATAATAAAGAAAATGTGCCTGAGTGTCGAAAACCTTGCGATACTGGTGGCACAGGGTGGAATAAGACTCAAGGTAAAGACAGACTTCCTCTGTCGACAGGGCCGGCCAGCCGCCTGGCTTCTCAGAGCCCCATGAGGGAGGCCATGAAAGAGTCTGAATCTTCTCTTGATGCTTCTCTTCAGAAAACGTTAGAGACTTGGGAACGAGAAAAGGAAAAGGAAAATTTGGAATTAGATGAATTTTTGTTTTTAGAACAAGCTGCTGATGAAATATCATTTTCTAGTAATTCCTCATTTGTACTGAAAATCTTAGAAAGGGATCAACAGATCTGCAAAGGTCACCGGATGTCTTCCACCCCTGTCAAAGCTGTGCCACAGAAGACAAATCCGGCAGATCCCGTTAGTCAGTGTAACCGCGGCGAGGATTTGGACCACACTGCACGTGAGAAGGACGGTGAGTGTGAAGTCACACCCAAACAACTTCGTTCACTGTCCTCAGCTGATGGATCGAGGGAACAGCCTTGTAAAATTGGTAGGAAAGCCGTCCAAAAGAGCACTTCTGAAGATCAAACGGAATGGAATGCAGGTGACGATGAAGCTGTTCCGAACGGTGACAGTAGCACTGACTCTGAGGAACAGCTTGATATTACCATAAAACCCTCAACCGAGGATAGAGAAAGGGGCTCCAGCAGCAGAGAGGACAGCCCACACGTCTGTGATGGTAAGGGGCCTTTTAAGGACACCGGGGCCCAAGAAGATAAAAGGAGAGACGTCGATCTGGATTTGTCTGATAAAGATGACAGTAGCGATGAGTCTATCATAGAAAGCGTAAAACACAAAGTGTTTGAGCCTGCAAGACCCTCATCTCTAAGTGTGAGTAAAGTGGACTTTGATGATGAAAGAACTTGGACTGACCTTGAAGAGAACATGTGTAATCATGACATTATTCTTGGGAATGAATCCACTTATGGGACGCCGCAGACATGCTACCTTAATAATGAAATAGGTATCCTGGACAAAACAGTAAAAAGGAAGATTGCACCAGTCAAGAGGGGAGAAGACTTGAGCAAGTCCAGGAGGAGCAGAAGTCCTCCTCCTACGTCGGAGCTGATGATGAAATTCTTTCCTGCTTTGAAACCAAAACCAAAGTCAGATTCACACTTGGGAAACGAACCCAAGTTAAACATAAGTCAAGACCAACCACCTGGTGAGTCAGAGCGTTATAAAATATGTATCAGAAGGTTAGAAAGTTAACATTTATCAGTATGCTGTCAGAATGCTTAAAATCCTAACTTTCCTTATTGCTCAGTAGAAGTCAAATTAATGGGTGATTGTAAGAATTTGATGTATTTTGTGGGTCGATATAAAGCTTTAGAATTAGTTACTTTTTAATAGAGTGAGGTAGCATCAAAGCCTCTACGTTTCCATTCCTCCCCGGCCTGCTTCAAGTCCCCCTTCTAGAGGTGCCAGTATCACCGTTTCATGTGTGTATTCTAAAGAGTCCATGCATAAAAAAGCGTATGTGTCAGTTTGTGTATAATTACTTTTCCATACAAATGAAAATATGCTTTTTGCATACTGTCCTGCACGTTGCTTATGATAAATTTTGAACATTGTTCTAATGCATATACACATCTTCCTCATTCCATTTAATAGATGTGTAGTGTTTCTGTTGATGTAACGAACTTTTTAAACTCACGCTGAAAGATTTCTTTCCATTATATTGTATTATAAACTCTGACTGCCTAGCAGAGCATAGGTGCTTTAAAACAGAAATTATAACGTTATTTTTCAAAAACTCTGATTTTAAAAGTAAATTTTTTTGTACAAAGTTTGGAAGCCTAAAAAATATGGAAGCAAAAATATTTACAACTTAACTACCCAAAAGTGACTGCTATGCCATTTTGGGATATTTCCTTCCAGTCATTTTTTCTATGTAGTTTTAATATGACAGAGTTTATGATTTGCCTCATTCCTTTAGCCTTGTGGATCACATTTCTTTTCTAAAAAAGTACTAATTGATGAAATGCTTCTTTGAATTGAAGGACATGAAGCACTGGCTATTTTACATTTTAAATAGCAATTTGATAAAGGGAAAAAATCTTAATTTGCATTTATTTGATTAGTAGTAGGGGGTAAACTGATTTTGGTATTGATTAGCTCTTTAGATATTTTGTGGATTGCTTATTCGTGTTCTTAAGCTATTTATATATATTGGTCTTTTAAAATGGATTTGAATGATTTCTTTTGTGTATCATGTTGATTCCTTATCAGGTCAATACTCTTTTCAGGTAGATTAATTCATAAACACACACTGATTTCCTCAGGAAAGTTAGGTTTAATATTTTTCCTTTTCATATTTGAAGCATTGTTTCTAATGCATTTTAATGGCACAGATGTTTGCCATATTCTTGGTTCTTAGTGTTACTAGCTAGTTAGTGTTTTTGCTGCAGTAAGGCCTTTTTTGAAGTTCAGTATTTATGGCCTATTTCATAGGTGACAATGCTCGATCCCAGGTTTTGAGAGAGAAAATTATTGAATTGGAAACAGAAATCGAAAAGTTTAAAGTCGAGAACGCATCTTTAGCTAAACTTCGCATTGAACGAGAAAGTGCCTTGGAAAAACTCAGGTACGTTTGGGTCTGTAAGTTGGGAAAAAATATGCAGTGATTCAGTTATACCTTTAAGACCATCTATAAACAGTCTGAAACATTTTAAATCGATCCAGCAAATGTAAATGAAAAGGAAGCGAAATCTGTTATCATATACGTTTTTTTACTGAATAAAATGACCCAATGTAGTCAATGATGTGTACGAAGGGGAATTTTCTTAGTGGAGAGATCATATATTAAAATTTGAAAAGCAGTTTGGAGCTGTGGTACCTTGCCTGGTTAGTGTGTTGGTTTCTCTGGGCTGCTGTAACAAAGTACTCCCACCTAGGTGGTTTTAAACAACAGGAATGTATTGTCCTGTGGTTCGGGAGGCTGTAAGTCCAAAGTCCATGCATCAGCCAGGTGGGCCATGCTGGCTCTTCCAGCTTCTGGTGGTTTGGGGCACTCCTTGGTATTTCTTGGATTGCAGCTACCTCACGCCAGTCTCCGCCTCTGTGGTCACACAACCATCTTCCCTCTGTGTCTTCACATGGCATTCCCCTCCGTGTGTGTGTCTGTCTTGGTGCCTCTTTTAACGATAGGGTCATATTGGATTAAGGGCTCACCTTACTCCAGTATAACCTCATCTTAACTGGCATCTTACTTATATCTCCAAAGGCCCTATTTCCAATAAGGTCACATTCACAGGGATAAAGACTTAAAGATATTATTTTAGAGGATACAGCTGCACCTACAGCAGTCAATAGTAGGACATATTGTTTCCTACCCTAGGTCATGATCTCACCTGACTTTATTGGTTAGCGAAACTTGAACTGAACTTACATGAGACTATTTATATATTTTATATTTATTATTTCTATTACATAGATACATTTTATGTAGACATTTTTAAATTGTACTTGTGAATAGTACTAAGTTCTATTGCAGAAACGCTAATACTTTTTATTCCAGATGTTGCTCTGGGTCTTGTTAGGGATATTATGTCACATACACACTGTATTTCTTTGTTTTTTGGTTTTGTTATTTTAACGTTTGAGGAGAAATCTGTTAGTGGAAATTTAGCTTGTTTAGAATTTTTCACTATTACAAATCATTCTGCAGGGAATATCATATGTATGAGGCACTTTCTATTTAAAAATATACTTCCTTGTGATAAATTTTAAGAATGTCTGTTGCCCCAGTCGGTATCTGAGGCTTCTTCTCACCCCTTTCCCCATCACTGGAGTTGAGTGTTAGCAGTCTTTCAAATCTTGCCAACCTGGTAATTATACCATCTTTTTTTTTTTTTTGAGACGGAGTCTCGCTCTGTCGCCCAGGCTGGAGTGCAGTGGCCGGATCTCAGCTCACTGCAAGCTCCGCCTCCCGGGTTCACGCCATTCTTGTGCCTCAGCCTCCCAAGTAGCTGGGACCACAGGCTCCGCCACCTCGCCCGGCTAGTTTTTTTGTATTTTTTTTAGTAGAGACGGGGTTTCACCATGTTAGCCAGGATGGTCTCGATCTCCTGACCTCGTGATCCACCCATCTCGGCCTCCCAAAGTGCTGGGATTACAGGCTTGAGCCACCGCGCCCGGCCTATACCATCTTTCACCTGCTGAAGTTTGCATTTCTTTAATTATTGATAAAGTTGAGCATGCTTTAATATTTAGCGGTCATTTGTGTTGATTTTGTAACTTTCTTTGTGACCTTTGCTCATTTTTCAGGATACTGAACTTTCTCAAATGTGCCATAAGTATTCCTCCCCCCGTGTTTGCTTTGACTATATGATTGTGTGCACACTGTCGACCTTTTGCATATTTAGTCGGTGAGAGTATCTTTTACCTTATCTGTCTGCTGTCCCTCCAGTGAGGCAGGGAGAGGCTTGTCCAGTGTCGAGGCTTTAAATGCTGTTATGCCCCAGATCCAGATCTCTCACCCACATCTCCTATCCCACTGCCTCATTGTTGTCTCTACCTGGAGAGCTGATGAGTGTTTAAATTGATCATTTAGAAAAAGTGAGCTGCTGACGTTCCCTCCTGAACTTACTTTTCTCTTCTTCTTCCCTGTCTCAGCATGAGAGTCTGCTCTTCCATTTGCCCAGTGGAAAATCCTGGAGTCATGCTTGAGTCTTCTCTTGCTCTCTCAATCCATTTCTTTTTTTTTTTTTTTTTTTTTTTTTTTT
>NW_016803732.1:1401471-1422125 GCF_001698545.2 Rhinopithecus bieti | reverse complement strand
ATTTTTAGTAGAGACGGGGTTTCACCGTGTTAGCCAGGATGGTCTCGATCTCCTGACCTCGTGATCCGCCCGTCTCGGCCTCCCAAAGTGCTGGGATTCCAGGCTTGAGCCACCGCGCCCGGCCAGTTTTTTGTATTTTTTAGTAGAGACGGGGTTTCACCGTGTTAGCCAGGATGGTCTCGATATCCTGACCTCGTGATCCGCCCGCCTGGGCCTCCCAAAGTGCTGGGATTACAGGCGTGAGCCACCACGCCTGGCCTTTTCTCTCAGTCCATTTCTAACCCAACTGCTTCACTGCCTCAGAGCTGCCACTCGACCAGGGCCCCATTGGCTTTCCCTGGTTATTAAAATCGTTTCCTAGTAGGTGTCTCTGCTGCCTGTGTCTCTGCTCTTCATACACATCCATAGCCAGCCCGTGTTTGGGCAGTTCATCTGATCAAGGCCGCCTCCTTTTTTTCTTGGAGATGGAGTTTCACTCTTGTTGCGCAGGCTGGAGTGCAATGGCATAATCTCAGCTCACTGCAACCTCCACCTCCCAGGTTCAAGCAATTCTTCTGCCTCAGCCTCTTGAGTAGCTGGGCTTACAGGCATTTACCACCATGCCTGGCTAATCTCGTATTTTCAGGAGAGACGGGGGTTTCTCCATGTTGGTCAGGCTGGTCTCGAACTGACCTCAGGTCCAGCTGCTGTCCTGATCGGCCCACCTTGGCCTCCCAAAGTGCTGGGATTACAGGAGTTGAGCCACTGTGCCTGGGCTGTCTCCTTTTTTGACACCTTCTCCTGCTGCCCATCCTTTGCTCACTCTGTTTTAGCCACACTGGCCTCCTGGCTGTTCTTTGAACACCTCAGCCACATTCCTGCCTCAGGGCTTTGGCACTTGTCGCACCCTCTGCCTGCACTGCTGTGTGTGGACATCCTTGTGACCGCCTCTCTCATTTTCTTCAGGTTTCCTTCATGTTACCTCAGCAAGAGAACCCCTCATATTATCTCAGCAGGATAAGCCCTCACGTACAGTTCCACCCTCCCATTCTGATATTTCCTAAACTTCTTCCTTGCTTTATTTCTCTTTAATGCTTCTAATATTCCATGTACTTATTTACTTTCTTTATTATCATCTGTCTTCCTTTAGAATGTAAGAAGCTGCATGGGAAAAATTTTTTTTTTTTTTTTTTTTTTTGAGACAGGGTCTCCTTTCTGTTGCCCAGGCTGAAGTTGAGAGACAGAGTCTCTCCCTGTTGCCCAGGCGATCACGGCTCACTGCAACCTTGAATTCCTGGACTCAGGCCTGCCTCAGCCTCCCAGTGTTGGGATTACAGGCGTAAGCCACTGTGCCCAGCTAGAATGTTTGTTTTTTTCACTGTGGTTTCCTCACTACCTTGTAGAATGCCTGATTCATCGTAGGCACCCAGTGAATGCTTGTTGGACGAATGCTTTGGTGAGTGGATTGGCGGTTATTTCAGGCCTCTGGATTGAAGCTGAATTAACCGGGACTAGCAGTTACTAGCCTGTCGGCAGGTTCTGCGCGTCACTGCACCAAGAGGGTCTCCTTAGGTGATAATGTAATTTGGTCATTTTAGGAAAGAAATTGCAGACTTTGAACAACAGAAAGCAAAAGAATTAGCTCGAATAGAAGAGTTTAAAAAGGAGGAGATGAGGAAGCTACAAAAGGAACGTAAAGTTTTTGAAAAGTATTCTACAGCTGCAAGAACTTTTCCAGATAAAAAGGAACGTGAAGAAATACAGGTATGCTAGCTCTTTATGTTATATTCATGTAAGTTAGTAAAGGTGACAATCTTGTAAGAATCTCAGTTATTTCTTATGTCAAAGCAAAACTGTATCAATCCATCATTCATTCACTCAGCAAATAATCTGTCTGAGACAGTGCATCAGGAATGTCTTCTGTAGTCTGAGTTTTAAAGAGTAGAAGATAACAGTCCTTTTCTTACTAGTTAAGGCTTCCTAGAAAAGACCGTGATAATGTCATAGATGAATTAACAAGCCCAGAGCTGGAAATTCACTGGCATAATGTTGTGTTAATCTTTTTTGACCTACCACACACCAAATACTGTGAGTTCTGTTCGTTTACCATAATTTACGACCATAAATAACCAGGTCTTTAATTCTAAAACTTATAAACTGATAGGCCAGATTATCAGTCCTGTTAATTTCATAGTTAGAAATGGACATGTTAAAACTATAAACCTTCTAGAAAAAAATAGGTGAATCTATTTACAACATTGGCATATGCGGAGATTTCTAAGAGAAGACACAACCAACTATAAAAGAAAAAATGGATATATTGGACTTCATCAAAGTTAAGACTTATCAAAAGAGAAATTTTAAATGGCTCTCCATTGCTTCTAGCATAAAATGGAAACTCACCTTCCACTGTCTGTATTTTAATTACTAGCATTTTTGAGTTCCATCGTTTGCTTTCTTCCTGTCTCGTGTAGCCATCCTGATCTGCACACCTACACTTTGAGTTATTGAACAGCACGGTGCTCAGGGTCTTTAATTCTCTTAATTTTTGTGGGAAGAAATGTACTATTATGTTTTGGTTAATACTTAGCTTATTAAATCTAATATGTTAGATGTTGGCAATATTAAAACTTTTATTTCAAAAGGTAATATAAGTATATTATCATTCAAAAGTTACAAAAAGATGTGTGGTGAAATTTCTACCTCACCCTTGCCCTGGCCACCTATTCAGTTGTTTTTTGAAAATAATTTTTTATTATGGAAAATTTCAAAAATACATAAAAGTAGCAAGAACAGAGTGAATTTTCCCATATTTCACCAGTGATCATTTTGTCTTTCTAATTTCATCTCTCTCCCCTCGTACTCTTTTTTGGCTTTTTAATGTGGAATTTAAAAAGTGAGCCGGGCGCGGTGGCTCAAGCCTGTAATCCCAGCACTTTGGGAGGCCGAGACGGGCGGATCACGAGGTCAGGAGATCGAGACCATCCTGGCTAACACGGTGAAACCCCGTGTCTACTAAAAAAAATACAAAAAACTAGCCGGGCGAGGTGGCGGCGCCTGTACTCCCAGCTACTCGGGAGGCTGAGGCAGGAGAATGGTGTAAACCCGGGAGGCGGAGCTTGCAGTGAGCTGAGATCCGGCCACTGCACTCCAGCCCGGGTGACAGAGCAAGACTCTGTCTCCAAAAAAAAAAAAAAAGTGAAATCCCAGACATCTGCTCATTTCACCTATACATAGTCTAGTATGTTTCTCTGAGAAAGACACCTTTAAAAAAAATAAGACTGTTGACTGGGGGCGGTGGCTCACTCCTATAATCCCAGCACTTTGGGAGCTGAGGCAGGCAGATGGCTTGAGGTCAGGAGTTTGAGACCAGCCTGGCCAGCATGGCAAATCTCCGTCTCTACAAAAAATGCAAAAAAATTAGCCAGGCGTGGTGGTGCGCCTGTAGTCCCAGGTGCGTGGGAGGCTGAGGCAGCAGAACCACTTGAACCTGGGAGGAGGAGGTTGCAGTGAGCCAAGATCATGCTCCTGCACTCCAGCCTGGGTGACAGAGTGAGACTCCGTCCACTGGGGGGTGGGGGGGGAGGGGAATTACACCTTTGTCACACCTATAACAAAATTTATAGTATCAATGAATACTTAGTCCATATTCAGATTTTCTAACTGCTTGGTATCTTTATAGTTGATTTGTTTGCATTGTAATTCACCTCTCTTGAGGCAGCCAGTGTTATCAATCTCATATCTTTCCAGAGAAATTCTTAGAAAGTACATATATATATTCGTGGTGTTTTTTTAAAAACATTAATGATAGTCTATTGAAATCATGATGTATCTTAACAGAACATCTTTATTCTTTGTTTTATTATTGTATAGAATTGTAATATGTACCATAATTTACTCACCTAAGCACTATGTATTTCTGTTCTTTTTCTGTTTACAAGAATCCAAGAAGGGCTGTACTGAATAACTTTGTGCATATATGACCTCTCACAATCATTCTCCCACTTATTCATTCAGCACATGGCTACTGAGGACCTGCTGTGTAGCAGGCATGTGCTGGGAATGCAGCAGTGAACAAAACCAAGCAATCCCTGTCCTCGTGTAGCTTATGTCCTGGAGTATATCTCTAGGATGGATTCCTACAAGTGAGATAGTGAGGTTAAAGGTATGTACATTGATACAAATTGCCAGATTATCCCTCCGTAAACATCATGCCACTAGTTCAGTTTTATTTTTTATTCAACATTAGTTCAGTTTTATTTTTTATTTTTATTTTTTGAGACACTCTGTAGCCCAGCCTGGAGTACAGGGGCTAAATTTGAGCTCACTGCAACTTCCATCTCCGCGGTTCAAGCGATTCTCCTGCCTCAGCCCCTCAAGTAGCTGGGATTATAGGTGCCCACCACCATGGCTGGCTAATTAATTTTTAGTTCTACTGGCAATTCTTAGAGGGTTTTTTGTTCTCTACTTGATAGGTAAGAGGTTAAAAATTGATATTAACTTAATTGAATTTCTTTTAAACAGTCTGAATTATAGTTAAAATTCAGTATGGCTGTTTTGGTGAACAAGCCATATACTTGAAACAGTAGTTATAACAAATTCTGCTATCAGAAAACTTAACTAAATTAAAACCATAGCCTATTCTAAAATACATGATGGGTTTGTCATTTCATTTTTCTTTCTGGATCTCCTAGAATTAGAGATATTTTAAATACGTTGCTATGTTATGAAAATCTTAACCAGATCCAAAGGGAAAAAATAACCTCCTTAGATCACTTAAGGTTATGAGATTGATTGATTTTTTCCTTCTCCTCTTTCTCGTAGCTCTGATCCTTACTGCTTCTTCCAAGGTGATTCAAACCAGAGCAAACACACTTCTTTTTGTTGTTGTACTTTGTTAGGTGAATAACGTGGGTTTTCTTTTCTTGCAACTTGGTGCCTTTCCCTCACACGACGTGTCCTCTGCAGTCCAGGCTGCTAGCTCTTAACCCTGTGTGGCTATTTCCATTTAAATTAATTAGAGGTAAATTGAAAAGTCAGCTTCTCATTCCCATTAGCTACATTTCCAGGACTTAGTAGCCACCTGTGGCTGGCTGGTGGCTGCCACAGTGCACCATGCAGGACTGGGCACATCCTCACTGCTGGCAGCTCTGGGCTGTGCCCATCAAGGGGCTTGTTGGGTGGTGAGGGGCTGGGCTGGTGAGTTGCTTTCCCTCTTCAGGAACTCATTCTTGAGCTCGCCTTTGTTGGTTTATATGATTTCTGGTGTTGATTGAAGTTTTGGAACCTGTTCATACTTGGTTATCATGTGTGGCCCTGGGTATTCATTATTTCTTGCTGGTTTTGGTGCAGTTCATTTTCTTCTTTACACTGTTTGGCTTATTCATAGCTCCCAATTACCTTTCTCTCTACTTCTGTGCAAAAATATACTTTAAAAACAGATATATACTTCATAGAAAACAAACCTATGTTTATTGATACTCTATTAAACATCAAAAAGTTAAGGGGAGGGCATATTTAACCTTCCTTTACATTATAGTTATGTTAAAAAATATTAACTATTTTATTTTGGGTATTCTTTCAGTAAATTTATTGAGAACCCCTTATGTACTAGACGCTTGTCATCACTGAGGAATCGATAATGAGTTAGCCATTTCTGCCCTCCTGGAATTTACAGTCGTCGTTACTGAGGCATATAGCTTTTCACACAGGTTATTTTAATTATAAAATTTCCAGTTTGATATTTAAGTGGTCCCAACTTGACCAGTGGGGGAGCCCCTTTAAATCCATGGCTCCCTTGCCACTTAGCGCTGCCCTTGGTGTTTTGAGAGCACTGCTTTCTGGAACAACGGGTTATTTAAGACTATTTGGTTTTGGCTTTCTTTCTTTCCTTTTCCTTTTCTTTTTTCTTTTCTTTTCTTTTCTTTTTTCTTTTTTCTTTTTTTTGAAACAGTCTCGCTGTGTCACCCAGGGTGGAGTGCAGTGGCACTATCTATCCACCTCCCGGGTTCACGACATTCTCCTACCTCAGCCTCCTGAGTAGCTGGGACTACAGGCGCCCGCCGCCTCACCCGACTCTGTGGTGTGTGTGTGTGTGTGTGTTTAGTAGAGACAGGGTTTCATCATGTCAGCCAGGATGGTCTCCATCTCCTGACCTCGTAATCCGCCCGTCTCCGCCTCCCAAAGTGCTGGGATTACAGGGGTGAGCCACCGCGCCCGGCCTTGGCTTTCTTTTTTAAACCTGCTCTGGTCTGGCATCCACTGCGCTGCAAGGAGCCGGGCTCCGCTGGGGCTGCTGTGAGTGTAGAGCCTGTGGAGGTTGACAGCCTTCTGCAGGTCCGGAGTCTCCTCGGTCTTCCCGGCCTTGGCTCCTGCCCGCCCTTCCGGTTTTCACGGCACAGGCTCTCAGCTGTGCCCACCGGGGCCTGGCCAGCAGGACGTGGAGCCCCTGCAGGGTGTGGTGACGCTGGGGGACCTCGAGAGTTCCCGGCCACGCCTCTGAGCTTCCGCGCTGTGCTGGAAGTCTGGTCCCCAGCCGCCGACCCCACCTGCCAGCCAGGCCTGCTGGCTTCACCCCGCAGGTCGTTTCCTGCTGCCCCTTTCTCCTTCCGGCTCCTGTCCCATCTGTCTGGGTCTGGACCCTCACCAGTCCCCCAGCCTAGGGGCTCCCTTCTCTTCCTCTCCCCGCTCCCCAGGGTCTCCGCTGGCTGGCTGCGGCCTCTCCCTCCCTCTGCACCTCGAGGGCGTCTCATCCTCCACCCAGTCCATCCCCGTGTCCAGCCCACGGAGCCCACTCTCCGCCTCCACCTTCTGTCCACCGTGCGTTCTGCCCCCAGCCTTCCTGTCTTTACTGCCTGCTGGCATTTCTTTAAACAAACTCACTCAACTCCACAGCCCTATCTGTGTTTTCCTTTGCAGCAAAACTTAAAAGCCTTGCCCGTATTCACTGTGCCTGGATCTCCAGACGTCACCAGCTGTTTTGCCACACGCCCTGCGGCGTGGCCTCTGGTCATTCTATGGCACTGACACAGCCCCTGGCGAGTCCTGGTACCCACCCCTACCACGAACCCCAGGCCTCGTCGGCAGCCGTCTGCTAGTGTCCATCCTGCTGCCATCCTCCCCTGTGCTTGGGCCAGAGGCCTCGAATCATTCTCGAGGCTTCTCTTGCTCTTCCACTCCATGCTGTTCTGACAGAAAGTCCACTCAGATTCCAGTTGCCACCTCCGGGTTAATGACTTGGCCTCTGCTCTCACCCAGTCCCTGTGGCGTCGCTCCAGGTGACAGCCGATCCCCTCCGCTCAGACACCTCCATGTGCCTCTGCCTTCCTTCCTCTAAGAGCCTCAGTCCCTATGTGATTGGGCCTCTTTTCCCCTTCCTGTCCCTGGCCAGTCCTCCTGCCACCTGCGCTGGTCCCTTGCAGTGCTGGCACAGTGCCAGGCACCCTCCTGTTGCTTCCCACATGCGCTGCCTTCCCCCGGCTCTGTTCAGTGACACCCAGCTTATGTCATGCTGCCTCCCCACACAGCCCTGTCACCTCACCTTCCCTGGCTACTCTCCCATCACCCCCTCACCTGCCCTGGCCACCCTCTCACTCTCCCATCACCCCCTCACCTGCCCTGGCCACCCTCCCATCACCCTCCCACTGTCTCTGGCAGAGTGAGCCTCATGAGGTGGAGCTTTGTTCTTAGTATTGCAAGGGCCTGTGACAGTGCCTGATAACAGATATTTTGTAAATATTAATTGCTCTTGAATTCTGCATCCATTTAGACTTATATTTTACCAGTTTAGTATGAAATCCATCTTCCTGCATGATAAAAATGCTTACCAGAAAGTTTTCATTTATTGGTCATAATCCGTCTCACAAATGGGAAACCTGATGTTCATGGAGGTCGTGGACCTTGTTTTAAGCTTTCAAGTCGGAAAACTCGGATGTCAACCTTGATGTCACCCAATCCAAAGCCTACGCCCTCTGTGGTGGGGCCCAGGTGTCCTCCCCGTCGTCACCAGGCCGCCGTGTGGCTGCTGCAGGGGTTACTGGGTGCAGGGCATGGGCCGGGCCACGCCCGCTGTCTCAGCACTCATGGGCTTCGGTGCTCTGCTCCTTCCTTGGCTCACAGTCAGTCGCTGTCACTTGCACATGATCTCAAATTGCTTCTAGACATTTCCAGCAGATTCTTCCCTTATTTTAGTCTATCTAAAACAACTCATTTTTTGGAAATTTATTTCTTCTCATGAATTTCAGATAGTTTTCAGGGCAGGTAGTTTTGACTTTGGAGTCTTTTATTCTTTAGCTCTACTCTTCCTTCACTTATTCATGAGTTCCTGTTGCATTTCTTCTTTTCCCGATCTCCCCCATGGATCCCTTTCAGTTAATAGCTCAGGTGAGGTCTTTCCTACGTTATGGCAGTTTTCTGCTGTTAGCTCCCACATGCTGTCTGCCTTCCTTTCTCCTGGCTCTGGAATTAGGTTTGCTGGTGGGCTGTGGTGAGATTCTGATCCCCTCCTCCCGCCGCTGAAAGCCGCAGTGGTCTTAGAATGTCGTCTGTTGACTAAGCCTTCCCTTTCTGGCTGGCTATTCTGTTTCGTTGCTGGGTGTCTGTTCTTCTGCTGTCTTAATTCTGGTGATGTAGTAATGCCTTTTTTTTTTTTTTTTTTTTTTTTTTTGAGAGACTTTAAAACAGCAAATAGCAGATTTACGGGAAGATTTGAAAAGAAAGGAAACCAAATGGTCAAGCACCCACGGCCGCCTCAGAAGCCAGATAGAAACGTTAGTCAGAGAGAACACAGACCTCAGGGGAGAAATAAAAGTGATGGAAAGATTCCGACTGGATGCCTGGAAAAGAGCAGCAGCCGTAGAGAGCAGCCTTGAGGTGGAGAAGAAGGACAAGCTCGCGGTAGGCGGGGAGGCCGGTGGGTTGTGTCAGGCCAGGGGCGCTTCAGTATCTGAGCATTCAAATTCATAGAGTCAGAAAGTAGAATGGGGGCTGCCAGGGGCTGGGGGCAGGGGGGAGTGACTGTGAATGTGGACAGTTTCCATCTTGTAAGATGAAAAGTGTCCTGGAGCTGGATGGAGGGCGATGGTTGCAGTATACTGCAGAGATCCTTAATGCCACTGAAGTGTGCACCTAAACATGCCGAAGACGGTGAATTTTATGTGATACCTATTTTACCACAACTCAAAAGATTGTCCAAGCGTTGCTATAAACGGGTACTTGGCAGACTCATTTCTCTAATTCCTGTGGAGGAGGTTGCTACAGTAGGCAGATCATCTCTGTTAGACCAGAGGAGATTTTGGCTGAGAGTTGCACGCATATGACCCTTTTTAATCAAGTAATTGGTCTTTCATTCATCTTTGTGAACAACCAGGGTGTGCCAGGCACTGCGTTAGGCGCTTGGGGTACAGCAGTAAACAGACAAAATTTCTTGCCCTTATGAAGCTTACATTCCAGTGGTGGAAGAAAGACTGTAATAAGTCAAATAATAAAACGTGTGGTGTGTGAGATGGTGGCGAGACCTTAGGAGAAGCAGGGCGGTGGAGTGGTGTCACCGTCTGGGTGGTACGGCCTGGGAAGCGCATGTGAGGAGTGGCTGGGTGGCCACCTGAGCCTGCAGAGGAGCCCCAGGCTGCAGCCGCGCCTGAGTGGGCCTGGGATGGGGCAATCGGAGTATGGGGGAGGAGCAGTGGGCCAGCCCCTGGGGTGGGATGGGACAGTGGGCGGTGGATGGGATTCCTAACAGATGGCAGCATGCACCTGGGCATTTTTTGAGTGAGTGGGAGTCTGGAGGGCTCTGAATAAACGATGGCCAGGCCTCTTACTTTACCTCTGACTGCTGTAGACCAGGAACAGGTGGAAGGGAGCACGGGCAACACCAGGAATGCGGTAGGGCTTGGGGGACTGGGTGGCAGTGGCAGGTGGAGAGAAGCAGACTGTGTTTGTTGTTGAGCTGTGTGTGTGGTTGGTGGTGACATCAAGGAAGGAGTCAGGAATGGCCTCAACTTAGTTTTGTGTTTTGGTCTCACGAAGGTCCCACTGACTAGGAGCAACTGCAAGAAGGGAGCACATAGCCACCAGGAACTCAGGCTTGGACAGGGGAAATTGAAATGCCTACGAGACACATGGGAGATCCGACTAGGCAGCTGCACACGGCAGCACAGGCTCCGGGTGGGGACAGACACCCGGGTCATCCGATGTGTGATACAGCACGGGACAGGGAGAGGCAGCAGGGCTGTGAGTAGGCAGGGAGGAGTGGGTGAGCAGCCAGAGAGCAGGAGGCCAGGAGGCCGTGTGGTGTCCTGAGAACAAGTGAAGAAAAGGCTGCAAGGAGGAGAGTGGCCACCTGTGTCGGGTGTGGCAGCAACTCAAAGGAGGACTGAAACCGGCCATGGGGTTTACCAGGTAGGAGGAACTGTGGGCCTTGAGAAGGTCTGTTTCCCTGGAGTGTTGAAGAGGAAAGCCTGATTGGCTGGGAGCAGATAACAGCTTTGTAGTTTTGCAGTAAATTAAGGACATGAGGATAGTGGCCATAGGGAAAATGTTTTGTTTTTAAGATGGTAAAATTAACAGGTGTTTGTGTATTGGTTGGACTGATTCAGTGGAGAGGAAGATACTGATGCAGGAGGAAGTGGAAGAATTGCAGAAGCACCATATTTGGTGAAGTGAGAGGAGCTGGGTCCAGGCAGGGAGTGGAGGGCAGGCTGTGGCCAGGCAATGGCCTTCATGCCCAGAGGTGGGAGGTACAGGCACAGCCCGGGCTTCTGTGAGGGCGGAGGTGGCAGGAGGGGAGGAGATCCAGAACGCCAGAGGTCATCTGTGTGAACAAAAGCAGAGGCTGGGGTAATAGAGTGATTTGTGGCTGTACCTGGGCCCACCTGGATCAGAGACTGAAATTTTAAAATGAGGATTGCACGTATGTTGTTCTTAGCTTGTGGTCATCCAAGTGAATGCCACCAAGTGAGCAGAGGGAGGGAAGCTAACAGTGTGTGTGACAAGAGTGCCTGCTGCAGAGCATACTTTAGCTGCAAGAGGGCAGTGTGGGCCCGGAGGCTTTCAGGACATGGGAAGCACTAGGGGTCGAGGACCCGCAGGGCCATGTCTGTCGGCTGTGAGGGTGGTCAGGGGCAGGGAATTAGCAGAATGAGCTGCAAAGACGGGAGAGTAGTGAGGAAGTAGCATTATTCTCCTCACCGCCCCCTACCTTTTAGTGTGAAAGCTTCCCGAAATAGAGAATAGGTGAAAGAATAGTACAATTAACACCTTGGTACCCACTTGGATTCAACCACTAGGAGGAACCTTTTGCCATAGTTTTGCCTGTTTCACTGAACTGTTTGAAGGTAGTTGTAGGATCACGGCATCTCACCCCTAAATGCTTCAGCGTTTTATTAAATTACATGAACTTTTGAAGAGACCAGGCTGATTATTTTCTAGAACGCCCCACCTTCTGAATTTCTGTAAGTAGAATGCCTTGAAATTTAGAATTTTGTGGTTATTGATCATTGCAGATGTTGATAGTATTGATAATGACAAGTTCTAGGGTTGACCACTGGGGTGTGGAGCTGAGGTAGGACACCAGGAAGGACAGCACTGGAAGCATCATCTCCGGGCAGGGAGGGACCTGGTGGGGGCTGGGGCAAGTAGTATTGGGGCTTGATTTGGCCAGAAGTGGAGGTGGGATGCAGAGAGGACTCACCCCACCTCATCCTCACAGGGAGTGCTCGGTGGTGGTCTCAGGGAGAGCTGGGCTCGCTGGACTGTCCTGGGGGGAGTGTGAGTGGGGAGCACCCAGGAGAGGCTTTGTCCTCGAACACCATGAGCGGAAGGGGCCTGTGGACTCGTCTGCTCTGTAATGGTCGGAGGAGATGGTTCAGGTGACCTTGCCTGCTGTGTCCTCACTTGAATGAATGTTTGTCAAAAGGAGCGTGTGTGTGTGTGCGTGCGTGCGTGCGCACGTGCGTGTAGTGATTCCTAAATAACAGCTTGTTTTGGCCTATTGTATAAATGAAAACAATATGAATAAACAAAACCCACAGCGTTCTCATCACTAGCTCATTTTTATTAGTTTCACATAGCGTATTAATAGACTAACACTCATTTTCAATACAAAATTCTCTTATACTGTAGAACACATCTGTTCGATTTCAAAACAATCAGATTTCTTCAGGAACCCAGATAGAAAAATACAAGAAAATTATCTTCCAATGCAAGGTAAGAGGCTGCATGATCTTTTATAAAACATTTCAGAATGTAAAGAATAAACAGTTTATACCCAGCTTAATAAAACACTGTAAATGTAATTGAAGCTCCTCTGCATCATCTTATTCCCCCAGTTAATCTCTGCCCTGATAATGGCCCATGCTTATTTTTTTAAAATTCTTTTACCATGTTGTGTTCATAAATGGATATACTGTTTAGCATCCCAAATCTGAAACTGAGGGCAAGCATGATGCTCAAAGGAAACATTCATTGGAGCATTCTGAATGTGGATTAGGGATGCTCAACCAATAAGTATTTGCAAATATTTCAAAACTTGGAAAAAAAAAGTAGAGATCTGCAACACTGTTGGCAAGCATTCTGGATAAGGGACACTCCCCCTGTGGTATTGTTTCATACTCTGTCCTTCTGCAATTTCTCTCTCAATATCGTATGACTTACCCATCTGAACACATCAAACCTCCAGTGGATTGATTTTAATAGCTGTGTAGATGGCACTGGATACTGCTGCAGTTCAGCATTCCTGCTGGTGGGCAGTTAGGTTTGCATGCTAATGAGTAGGGCTGCAGAGCGTGCCTTGATCCTCTGGCTTCTCTAGGATACATGTGAAGAGGAAGATGCCGGGCCATGTTAGCTGGAGTTCTTCCCTTTGCTCTGCACCATGGTTGTACCAGTTCTTTACTGTCAGCAGAGTATGCTCTTCATACTTGCAAACACTTGATCTGGCCAGACTTTACAATTTTGGCCAGTTGATGTAAAATGATGGTTCATTCCGTGAGCTGGTAAGGCCCTGTGAGCATTTCTTACATTTAGTCAGCATTTGAGGTCCCCCTTTTGTGAACTGCCTGTTCCTTTGTCCATTTAAAATTTTGGATGTGTGTGTGTTTTCTCCTCATAAAGTTAATTAATTATTCTGCATACTAATCCTTTGTCAGTTACAAGGACTGCTAATATTTTCTCCCAATCTGGGTTCAGTTTTCAGTTTGTTTTTTTTTAATGTTTTCCTTGTAATGTGGACTTTACCAGTCTTTTAAAATAGGTTTTGGTTTTCATGACTAATTCTTCTCAATCCTCAGGCCATAAGTACACCGTTTTCTTCTGTGCGCTTTTGCATTCACATCTGAGTTTTTAATCTGGAATTTTAAAAAATTATTTTCGTGAAATAAATTTAGAAAAGATATCTGCAATTTGACAATTACAAAGCAAATACTTGGGTTACCACCACCTGCTTAAAGACAGATTAGTGGCAGCCGAGAACTGCCCTCCATGGGGAGGCCCTCCTGTCCATGGCTTTTCTTTATGGCATACTCATTTTCTCGTGCTCTGCTTTACTGCACCCTCAGATACTGTGGTTTTTTACAAATGGAAGATTTGTAGCAACTCTGCACTGAGCAAGTCTGTTGGTGCCATTTTCCAATAGCATGTGCTTACTTTGGTAGTATACATTAGCAGTCCCCAGCCTTTTTGGCTTCAGGGACCAGTTTTGTGGAAGATAATTTTTGCATGGACTAGGGGAAGGGGATGGTTTTGGGATGATTCAGCACATTAAATTTATTGTACACTTTAATTCTAATATTATTACATTGTAACATATAATGAAATAATTATATGACTCACCATAACGTAGAATCGGGGGGAGCCCTGAGCCTGTTTTCCTGCAATTAGACGGCCCCATCTGGGGGTGATGGGAGACAGTGACAGATCATCAGGCATTAGATTCTCACAAGGAGTGTGCAACCTAGATCCCTCGCACATGCAGTTCACTCGCATATGCAGTTCCCTTGCATGTGCAGTTCACAATAGGGTTCTTGCTCCTGCGAGAATCTAATGCCACTGCTGATCTGACAGAAGGAGGCGCTCAGGTGGTGATGCGAGTGATGGGGAGCTGCTGTAAATACAGGTGAAGCTTTGCTGGCTCGCCCACCCACTGCTCGTCTCCTGCTGTGTGGCCCAGTTCCTACAGGCCACAGACCAGTATATGGCGGGGCTTGGGGCCCCCTGGTGTAAGTGGTGTATTTATAACCTACATATATTGCAAATCAGTATCTTCTCCTAGTTCACGGCTTGTCTTTTTGCTCTTTACAGTATCTTTTGATGAACCTAAATTTTTAAAGTAGTTCACTTTCAGCTTTTCCCTTTGGGCCATGCTTCTTAGTTCTTTCCCTCTCTTGGGGTCATAAACATCCCTCCCCTAGTACCTACCCAGCTATTCCAGCACTGTATACCCCCTAGCTTCCTCTGTCCCCACTTTCCAAGGTGGGTTCACACAGTCCTCTAGACAGTGTGCTTCATCTGGAGCCTGTCCATGCCCACGGTCACCTCTCCTTACCCTGCCCAGTTGGTACTTTGGGGGTTCCAGTTAAAGTTAGTTCATAATCAGCCTGAGAAGAATTAAATTTGATATATACTGGCTTTGCAGCCTGGTTCTGCCTTTTATTAGTTGACAACCTTGGCAGGTTATTTAACCACTTAGCCTTGGTTTTCTTGCCTATAAAATGGGAGTATTATTCTAGTCTTTTCTGTAGAGGTGGTTATGAGAAATGATGTCACACAGCTTTAGTCATTAACTTTGCACACATAACCTCTGGGGGTGAAGCTTGACATTCTTGTGTCATCCCAAACAGAGCACTTCTGCTCTCCCCCAGAGCCTTGTCTGCCATCTGCCTCTTGGCTCAAGCCCAAACGCCTGTGTACTCCAAGTACTTGTTATCCTTCACCATCCACTCCCAGCAGTCCCTAGACTGATCCTTCGGATGTTATTTTCTGGATCTGTTAGTTACACTGAATTATGAAATTGCTGATGTGTGGCAGTTTGGGACCTATAAATCAGTCATGTCCCGTGGTGTAATGGAACCATTCCTGTCTCACAGGCCCAGCACAGCCGCCTCACACGCCCAGCAGCTTGTTGGCTGACCGCCTGCCTCCACTCTCCTCCTTCAGGCCATTCTCCTGTAACATCCAGCTCCGTTACACTTTTTAACGTGTAGGTCAGATTTTGGCACTTGCTCGAGACCCTTCCAAGTTGAGTGTTTACAATATGAATTGGCACATAGGATGAAAATATTGGCACTTCAGTGTATTTTGAGAGATTCACCTCACTTTGTTGTTGGTGGAGGTGTGTTTATTTTGTAATGTATGTGTTGCTGGTACAGTATGTGATTGGTGTGCTGGTCATATTATAAAAAGTTTACACCACAGCCACAAGGGCATTTATGTTTTAACTAAATACCCAGTTATTTGGTGAAGCCAAATTCCACAGGTGTTAGATGCCTTTTATCTGCACCTTACGCCTTGTGATTGTCTCTGAAATACATTTGGGTCTGTCAGGCTGTTTGATCACCTGTCTCTTCCCCAGGATTGTAAACTCTGAGAACAGATATTGTCTTCTTGGACATCTAGGACTTGAGTACCTGTGTCAGAGAACTACAAATTAGTAAAGAAAAACATGAAGACATCCTTAACTACTGGATAAAGGACAGCAGTTCACAGGATATGAACTAAGGAAATGTTTGATCATACTAGTACAATTCTCAATTAACTGTTAAATCTAACTCTGACAATTTTATTCTAATAGGCAATCCACCTCGAAGATCCAAGTCTGCACCTCCTCGTGATTTAGGCAATTCGGATAAGGGACAAGTAAATCTGTTTTTATATATTCAAACATGCATTACTGAGGCTTGAAATCAATTTGTGAATAGCTTAAGTTTCTAAGCCATATGTAAAAGAGAGTTTTTACTTAACATTATAAATGTTATATTTTGTAAACACTAGTATCAGAATCTGGCTTCACAAGTAAGAGGAGGTTTTAGCTGCTAAAATGTCTTGTGCTTACAGGCTGCCTCTCCCAGGGAGCCACCTGAACCACTGAACTTCCCAGATCCTGAATATAAAGAGGAAGAGGAAGACCACAACATACAGGGAGAAATCAGTCATCCTGATGGAAAGGTTAAAATTTTTTTTGAAATCATGAATTCTAAAAAAAATAAACATTGGTTAAAATAGTTGAAACACATAGAATCTAAAATAAGGGCTCTTTGGGTAACTTGCCTTTAGATGCCGTTTCTCGTTCAGAGATTCAGCAAAAGAAGGCATGCAGTCTCTGAATGATTTTTGTTCTTACTCCAAAGCCTTTGTAATCCTTGGCACTTCTTAAAAGCTTCAGTTCATTCTAGGTCTTCCTTTCTTGCATCCTTTCTTATACTGATCCTGAGTCAGGGGCCTCTCTCCCTGTCTCCAGCCAACACAGTTGTATTCTTATGCTTAGGAAGGTTTCTTAGTGGGAAAACTGCCTGGGGGTTCCAGCTAAAGGGAATGAGGAGGAAAGGGATATATACAGGTTAGAGGTGATGAGGGAATTTTTCCCTCAGGTTTATGGAAAATTTCCTTTTCAAATACCCTAAACTGGTCCATTTCTATTGAAATTATAGGGTTAGAGTTCACTGCTTATCCTTGAGGAGTGACAGAAGGACAAAGAGCAACAGTCAAAAGTAGTAGTTAGACTTTCCTGTACGTCTACTGTAGGGTAACAAATCATTGATAAGGGAAGGTTTTCTTTTTTAGATGAATTCCAGCTAATACATGGAAAAGGAATGAGAAATTAGAAAATCACGAGTTTGCTACTTCTGACGAAATAAAGGATCTTTTGAGGGAATGTTTTACATTTTATTACAAAAAAATTCAAAGTAGGCAGTTGGGAGGAGAATTAGGCATATTTTGGTCAGGAGAAAATCTTCCTTAGGTGACAATCTTGTGTTTTTTTAGGTGGAAAAGGTTTATAAGAATGGGTGTCGTGTTATACTGTTTCCCAATGGAACTCGGAAGGAAGTGAGTGCAGATGGGAAGACCATCACCGTCACTTTCTTTAATGGTGACGTGAAGCAGGTCATGCCAGACCAGAGAGTGGTATGTTTCCAGAGGCGTTCTCCTCCATAGCTTAACCATCTCGGGAGAAAAGGCAGACTGACTGTGTGTCTTTACAGATATACTACTACGCAGCTGCCCAGACCACTCACACGACGTACCCGGAGGGACTGGAAGTCTTACATTTCTCAAGTGGACAAATAGGTACAAACTTGTTTCACCCTCTCATTAAATTCTTCCCTTCCTTCAAAAAATATTTATTGTAACTTCTTTTAAACAGAAAACATTTCCCAGATGGAAGAAAAGAAATCACGTTTCCTGACCAGACTGTTAAAAACTTATTTCCTGATGGACAAGAAGAAAGCATCTTCCCAGATGGTACAATTGTCAGAGTACAACGGTATGACACCATTATGTTCACAGAAAAACCACTCAGTGTGACAGCTGTTCACTGTGCTCAGAAGGTGCCCCAGCCTTGCATTTCTGATGACACACGACATCCATATTAGGGGGTTCAGTTTGAATGAATGTCCCATAGGCATGTCAAGCAGTCAACTTGATGTGAATTATTTTTCACATTCTGCTTTTTTATTCCATTCTTTCAAAACAGATTTTAAGTTTGATCATGCCCCTTCCCAGGAATGGCTCTCTTCCCCACCTGATACAGAGCAAGCACTCAGATGGTTTTTAAATGTGTGAAAGAAGGGCCCATTTTAATAGAACAACCAAGAGGAAGAACACAAGTTAAAAAAAAAATCCCTAAGCATTTTGTGGTGAAAATATAAATGATTAAAACAAGCTTTTAATAGGTACATGTAAATGCTAATCTGATAATTGGAACTATCACCATGAAGCAGAACCACTGAAGAAAATTACAATTGTATAGGGGAAAGAACCAAGGGATGTTTCCAGAAGTAGCTGCCAGAATCAAAAGGCTACTTTTCAATAGTTTTCCTGTTGCCTATTTTCTATTTTTTTAAAGAAATTCTATTTTAAATTTTACAGTGATGGCAACAAACTCATAGAGTTTAATAATGGCCAAAGAGAACTACATACTGCCCAGTTCAAGAGACGGGAATACCCAGATGGCACTGTTAAAACCGTATATGCAAACGGTCATCAAGAAACGAAGTACAGGTCTGGTAGGATAAGAGTGAAGGACAAGGAGGGTAACGTGCTAAAGGACACGGAGCTCTGACGATCCCTGTGTGATCATGAAGTCACAGTAACTGATTTTTCTTGTTAAAAAATGTACATTTATTGTGGATTCTGTTTAATTTATTGTGTATGTGTGGGGAAAAGATTGGATTCTAAAATAAATGTTTATCCTGTGGCATCTTCATTTTTATATTCTTTGAAATGCAATGATAGCTCTCATTTATAATTCACCTGCCCTGTCTTTCAACAGACTAAGGAAAGCATTTTACTCTTTAGAAACTGTACAGGTTTTTACAATAAGTGGGTGTGTTTATTGGTAAGAAATGGCTATAAAAACCAAGAAGTATAGGAAGTACATTACATAGATGTCCCACAGGCACATCAGCCATAGAGCACTGGACTTGCACAGAAAGTGTACTCAAGGAGTAAACACGTCTCTGTAGCCAAAATATTACTATGTTCAGTTAGTACCAAAATTAAAGCATTTGATCTACTACAGAGGTTCATTAATTATAATAGAATGGGGAGTTACAACAGTGGATGAATATACATAGGTCACACACAAGTAGTAATCATAGGAGAAAACAGTTATAACAAGGCAGACACTGTAATGTCTCAAAATGGGACACCTGAGAGTGGAGGGGGCATGAACGATGACTAGCCGGTGTTAACCCATGGACCACCACTACCTTCATGTTATCACAGTGAGATTACTGTAGCCTCATGGAGGCAAGATGTCCCTGAAGGATGGGCAAGTCACCTACTTGTAAATTTATATAATAATTACAGATTGGTCTAGATAGACCTTACCTGTCACATATACCATGAATCAGGTTTTGTTAATGAACTCTATCAATTCCAGGTGACTTAAAAACAATATGAAAAATAAAACTTTTCAAAGAAAGTACACACACACATATATATATATATATATGTATACATGTATATAATCTATCTCAGAAGAGGTAAGGATTTTAAATGAGACAAAAAGCAAAAACCTTAAAAGGAAAACATTGATAGGCCAGGCATGGTGGCTCATGCCTGTAATCCCAGCACTTTGGGAAGCAAAGGTTGGCAGATCACTTGAGGTCAGGAGTTCAAGACCAGCCTGGCCAACATGGTGAAACCCTGTCTCTACTAAAAAATACAAAAATTAACTGGGTGTGATGGTGCATGCCTGTAATCCCAGCTACTTGGGAGGTAGGACAATAGCTTGAACCCAGGAGGCAGAGGTTGCAGTGAGCTGAGACCATGCCAGTGCACTCCAGTCTGGGTGAGAGACTCTTGTCTCAAAGGGGGAAAAAAAAAAAAAAAAGGAAAAAATGTCACTAAATGAGTGAACATTTCTGTCAAATGATATTACAAAACGGGAAAGGCAAGCCCCAGACTCGAAGACATACAACTGATCAGGGATGATTAGAATACGTCGTTTCTACAAATCAGTAAGAGAATTGCAAATAATTCAATAGAAAAATAGACAAAATATGAACAAGCAATAAACAAGTGACAGAATGGTCACTAGCTAATAAACCAGTGAATGCATATGCAACGAGATACGCAGTGAGATACCTTTTCTTACTAATACCACTGTCGGGCAAAAGTCTGGCGACAGACACCAAGTGCTGACAAGGAACTCGGACAACCAGTGGTGGGATAAATTGGTAGAATTACTGTTGAGAAAGCAAAAAAGCAGTCGGAAAGTAATTGCAAAAGTAAAAAAGTAACCCCATGACCCAGCAAATTCCATCACTATGTATATGTACTAGAAAACTGCTCATGTATACAAGGCTCCTAAAGGAATAGTTATGAGAAAAAAACTGGTAATGGAATATCAGGATAAATTATGTGCACGGATGGATATAGCAGTAAAAGTGAACAGTTACATATACCAACATGGATAAATAGCATACAAAATTGAAAATAAAAGATTGTGTGACAGCAGATACATTAAAAAATACACAGAGCAATACCATATCATTTATGGATGCATTCATATGTAGTAAAATTATAAAGACCTTTATATGAATGATAAAACACCGTAACAGTAGTATTTACCTCTTAATATGGTTTGGCTGTGTTCCCACCCCAAATCTCCAACTGTAATCCCCACGTGTTGGAGGAGGGACCTCGTGGGAGGTGATTATATCATGGGGGTGGTTTCCCCAGGCTGTTCTCATGATGATGAGTTCTGACAAGATCTGATGGTTTCATAAGGGGCGTTTCCCCCCTTTGCTTTGCATTTCTCCCTCCTGCCACCTTGTGAAGGTGGTTTGCTTCCCCTTCACCTTCTGCCATGTTTGTAAGTTTCCTGAGACCATGTGTATCTGAGAGTCAATTAAACCTCTTTCCTTTCTAAATTACCCAGTTGCAGGCAGTTCTTTCTATCAGTGGAAGAACATAGTAACTAATACACTTTTTTTTTTTTTTTTTTTTTTTTTTTTTTT
>NW_016803732.1:1381268-1401286 GCF_001698545.2 Rhinopithecus bieti | reverse complement strand
ATCCGCCCGTCTCGGCCTCCCAAAGTGCTGGGATTACAGGCTTGAGCCACCGCGCCCGGCCTACTAATACACTTCTACAGAAGGCAGGGAGAATGTGCTTGGGAGCAGCTTTTTCGTACTAATGTCTTACTTCTTAAGCTGAATCATTAGGTATAAAATGAACTAAATTTTTTTCCTGTAAATTATGGTAAAATAAAACAAGCAAATGTTTGAAAGCAAACATTTATTAACTTTTTTTTTCCACACAATTCCTAACAGCTCGATATGTAAAAATGAGGAGAGGTAAAGCACTATTGCTGAACAAGTTAAGAAAATTAAGCCTGAAATAGTCTAAATGTAAGACATAGTCTAAACATAACAGAAAACTTTCTTCTAAGCTTCTATAGATGCTCTGCACTGTATACCTGAAAAACAAAATGTGTTATTTTAAACCTTTGCTTAATGTACATGTGCAAGTCTAGCTGAATCATTCCTTATGGACAAGATAAAAAGTTAGCTGGCTACCCATGTACTTTAGTAACTTAGTATGAGGATGGTGGCTGCTCAGTAGTTCTGTGTGCTTTACTTACAGTGCCCACTCTCTCCTGCTGTCCCCATGTACCCTGGTACTGTGAGAGTCATGACAACCCATCCAAGCATCCTTACAGATAGGGGGCCTCTTTGATACTAGTGCTGACTAGGTGAGGCCTATGAAGAAATCTGGAAGAGATTCTTGTGGAGCGTTGCTGTCATTCCTTTGAGAAATCAAGGAAAATCCATGGATGCTTTTCTGATCAATCTAGCATTAATCTCCACTAGTCCCATGCCTTATGCTATGAATAGAACAAGAACTTACACTTAGGCACTTATTCATCTTTATCTGCAAGCCCCATTTCTACTAATGGCATATGAACTGGATGCTGCTCATCGTCATATAACGTCACTATCTGTTCTGGTGCCGGAGCCTAAAATTAAAAGATACAGTTGTCAAAAAAACAATAATGTCTTTGCTGCCTTTTCCCTCTCACATCTGGCCATTCACACAGGTGGAAAAAGGCGTTCTCTCAGGGGCCTATTGATAATTTATACTCTATGCTTCCAAAAGGCATCTGTGGTGGTTTCTTGCAAAACCCCATTCTTTCCATTCTTCTGCTCTATTTCAATTCCTTCTCACAAGGTTTTCCTAAATGAAGCCGGGGGCTTTGCCACCACCATCCCTTGTTACAGGTCATTTGCATTCCACACAAAGCGTTATACCTTTATGCATAAACTGACAGGGATGGTTAATAGTAGTTGTTAACTTCGCTGGATTGAGGGATGCCTCGATGGCTGGTGAAGCATTTCTAGGTGTGTCTGTGAGGGTGTTTTCAGAGGAGACTGGTGCTAAATCAGTGGACAGAGGAAGACCCACTCTCTATGTGGGCAAGGGACATCCAGTTGGCTGGGAGACAAAGGCAGAAAGGGGGTTCTCTGCTCTCCTTTCCTTCCTGAGTAGGGGACACCTTTTCTCCTCCCCTCGGACATCAGCCTCCAGATTCTTTGGCTTTTGGACTGTAGGACTTGCACCAGTGACCTCCCAGGGGCTCTTTGGCCTCGGACTAGCGGCTGCATTGTCAGCTTCCCTAGTTCTGAGGCCTCCAGACTGACCCAGGCTACCAGCTTCTCTGGTTCTCCAGCTTGCAGACAGCCTATCATAGGACTTCACCTTTGATTGTGTGAGCCAATTCCCTTAATAAATCCTCTCATATATCTATGGTTCTGATTATCCTTATATACTCACAAAATTTTGAATATTAGAGAAGTGAAAAAAAATACATATCTATAAGAAATACTTGCCCTGTCTGTATTTTCACTGGGTTGAGAGAAACCCTGGATGAGCTAGTCATACCACTCTGCACATACAATAGCATATATACAGGGATTTTCAAAAAGCACTTTCCAGGAACCATGCTGACTGATTATGAGCTCATTTTTGTCATAGCCAGTGTGTCAGGAATCCCCAAATCATGGCACCAGGCAGGAATCACAAAGGAGGGAAGCAGGTTGAGCTGCACACCAGCAGTGAGGACTAGGTGAACTGAACGTCATGTCACACGTTCCCATCTAAGGGGCTGTTGCTACACTTTCAGCTGACTGCCATTTCAGGGGGATGGGGAGACCCAGGATTCCTAGTTTTTAGAATATCTAATTAGGGCCAGAAATAGACTTTTTGGGTAAGATTTCCAATTTTAAAACACAATGCTAAATAAAACAAGGTACAGACCAGAGTCTGTCTGTAGGCTACTGTGACATGCTGAGCCTCAGAACAAGAAAACATTTACATGAAACACAGTCTGGAGTTTTTTAGTTGACCTTCTGATGCAGGTTCTACTATATCAAATAATTCAAAAGTAGTACAATTATGAGATTAGTACAATGAGTACAATTCAAGCCTTTCTATAATGACCAGAACTACCATTCTTTCTCACTCTTAGGATGCAGGTGAAATGCCACGTTCCTGTTTTCCTTATTCAATTAAATACTTGAGTGGCTTCTAAGCAGCAGCTCAAACACCCTTTCCTGACCTCTCCAGATGCAAATAATCATTTCTTCTTACACTTCCCCCACCCACAAAGTTAGCTATAGCTCTGTTATACTACTAATTTCATTCAACCTCACACTAATTGTTTGCATATTTGTTTCCCCATTATAAGTTAATTATGGGATACTCATCTTGAGCATTTTATTAATTACATAAATGATATTTTATATCACCATAGGGGTCAGCGGTTTGTTAAACTAAGACATTTTAACAAGCCTTAAAATTAAGCTTTATATGTATACATAAAGGTACACATATAAACTATAGCCTATGTAGCTTTGTATGCTTTAGTATACTCTTGCATGTAGACACTGCATAGAAACAAATACTTTACAAAGTGTGGACACAGAAATAGCTTTATAGTAGTTGTGGCTAGTCGAGACACTTACCATGGACACAGCATACAGTTGTTTTCCTTGAAGACAGTCTATCATAGCCCACAGTGCCTCCATACTCCATTTGGGACAATATGGTATTCTTGTCTCCCCTAGATCCCTTAAGGGAGGTTTAAACCCTGCCAAGAGAACCTTTATGGCTCGAGCTGGATACCGCATAAGATGAGGAGGAATTTGGCACAGTCTGTCACAAAAGAAATTCTTGAATTAAAATTCTCTTCCAGCTGAAACTATACAATTCTTACAAGAAAACAGAGGGGAAAAGCTTTGTAACATTGGATTTTGCAGTGATTTTTTTGGATACGACCCCAAAAGCACAGGAAATGAGAAAAATTAGATAAAATGGCCTTCCTAAAAAATAAACTTCTGTGTATCAAAGGATACAAGAGAGCAAAAAGGCAACCTACAGAATGGGAGAAAACGTACACAAACATGGACATTAAAGATCTACAAATGACCAACGAGCACATGACAGGATGTTCGACATCACTAATCATGAGGGAAATGCAAATCAAATCCAAAGTGAGATTCCACCTCACACCTACTAGATGACTACTATAAAACCACCAAATCACAAGTGCTGGTGAGGAGTGCAGGAACTGGAACCTTTGCGCACTCTTAGAATGTAAAATGGTGCAGCCACCGTGGGAAATAGCATGGAGGTTCCTCAAAAATTAAGGATAGACCGTATGATCCAGTAGTTCCATTTCTGGGTATATACCCAAAATAATTGAAAGAAAGTACTCAAAGAGATAAATGTATACCCACGTTCATAGAAGCATTGTTCACAAGAACCAAAAGTGGGGAGCAACCCAAGTTCCACCTTCCAGGGAAGGGATAAATAAGATGCAGTATACACTGTATGAGGGGGCTTCAAAAAGTTCATGGAAAGATGAAATTAAGATGAAAATAAACAATGTAAACTTTATTTCTCAACATAAGTTCCATCAAGACCATGACACATTTGTAAGCTATGATAACAGCCCTTTAGTCCATCCCTTAAGAACTGAGGGTCCTGGGGATATAACCATGTCAATGTGATCTTTCTTACATTATTAACTGGAGAAAAATGGGTGCCCTTTAAATACTTTTTAAGATTAGGAAACAAAAAACAATCTAGAAAGGGCCAAATCAGGACTGTAAAGTGGATGCTTAATGATTTAGGTAAAACTCTTGCAAAATCGCCCTTGTTTGATGAGAGGAATGAGCAGGAGCACTGTGGTGGTGAAGGACTCTCTGGTGAAGCCTTCCCAGGCGTTTTCCTGCTAAAGCTTTGGCCAGCTTTCTCAAACACTCACAAGAAGATGTTGTCGTTCTTTGGCTTTCCAGAAAGCCGGCAAGCAAAATGCCTTCGGCATCCAAAAAAAAAAAAAAACAAAAAAAAACAAATGGTTGCCATGACCTTTGCTCTTGACCGGTCCATTTTTGACTGGACCACTTCCGCCTCTTGTTTTCACTGTGCTCTGCCTTCAGGATCACACTGGTGAAGTCATGTTTCATCTGCAATTGCAGTTCTTTCAAGAAATGCTTCAGGGTCCTTATCTTGCTTGTCTACAATTTCCATTGAAAGCTCTGCTCCTATCTGCAGCTGATCTGGGTCCAACAGGTTTGGCACCCACTGAGTGGAGAGTTTCCTCAACTCTTTCAGTCAGCATTGTATAAGCTGAACCAACTGAAATGTCTTTGGTGTTGGCTATTATTTCTGCTGTTGTCAGTCCTCTTCAATTAGGGCATGAACAAGATTCATTTTTCCCCTCACAAATTGATGTGGAAGGACCCACTGCCATGGGCTTCATCTTCAGCATCATCTTATCCCCTTCATAAAACAAGTTACCCATTTGTAAACTGCTTTCTTTGGGGCACTGTTTCCATCAAGTTTTTATAAAGCAAAAATGGTATCACCGTTCCTCCACCCAGGCTTCACCATAACTGTGATGTGCGTTGTTGTTTCAATTTGAGCAGAATTCATGTTGCACTTATCCTTTTCAGTGCCTCAAACAAGATCCTGTTCAGACATTTTAGAACAAGTTAGCACAATTGTGGTGAAAAAATTTTGAAATCCATGCAGTTTTTTCATAGTATGCATTTTCCATGAACTTTTTGAAGACCCCTCATATATATAATGGAATATTATTCAGCCTTAAGAAGTAAATTCTGACACATGCTACAACATGGATGAATCTTTAAAAATTATGCTATTGAAATAAGCCAACACAAAAGGACAAATACCGTATGAATTTACTTATATGAGGTACCAAGAACAGGCAAGTTCAGAGACAGGAGAGCATGGGTTACTAGGGACTAGGTGAGAATGGACTATGATCTTACTATTTAATAGGTACAGGGTTTCTGTTTGGAATAACAAAATTGTTCTGGAAATGGAAAGTGGTGACAGTTGTATAACCTTGTGAATGTATTTAATGCAGTTATTATACTTAAAAATAGCAAAAATGGGATTACAGGTGGCTCACGTGCCTGTAATCCCAGCACTTAGGGAGGCCGAGGCGGGGGGATGACCTGAGGTCAGGAGTTCGAGACCAGCCTGGCCAACATGGCGAAACCCCGTCTCTACTAAAAATACAAAAACAACAGCTGGGATGGTGGCAGGCACCTGTAATTCCAGCTACTAGGGAGGCTGAGGCAAGAGAATCGCTTGAACCTGGGAGGCGGAGGTTGCAGGGAGCCAAGATTGCGTCACTGCACTCCAGCCTGGGTGACAGAGCAAGACTCCATCTCAGAAAAAAAAAAGCTAAAATGGTAAATTTTATGTATACTTTAACTCGATAAAAATTCCTAATTTATAAACAGCCTTAGAATAACCCTTTTTCTTTTAAAAGAGGCAAAATATTCTCAATAAGAAAACTATTTAAAAAAAAAAGAAACCTAATTCAATACCCCGACATTTATTTTTAACCTGTTTAATGTCAGCTTTGCAGTTGATCCATAATCAACAAATTGTACTAGGATAGATAAAGGATTAAATTCTTTAATGGAAACAATCTTCGCTCTATACCATAAGCCATCATCATATTCTGCAAGGCAAGGCATTTCTGGAAAGACAGAAAAAGGGAAAAAGTCATATTGTCTTTTATTAAATATTTTTAATCCAAAGGAAATCAGCATATCAAAGGGCTACCTGCACCCCATGTTTGTTGCAGCACTATTCACAATAGCCAAGATATGGAATCAACCCAGGTGTCCATCAACAGATGAATGGATAGAGAAAATGTGCTGATTATATACACAATGGAATACTATTTGGCCATAAAAAGGAATGGAATCCTGTTATTTGCAGTAACATGGATGGATCATTATATTAACTAAGACAAGACAAGCACAGAAAGACAAGTATCGCATGTTCTCATATGAGAGCTAAAAAAGTGCATCTCATGAAGATAACAAGTAGATTAATGGTTACATGAGGCCATGAAAGGCAAATATACATGTGTTTGGGGTTGGGGGATGAAGAAGGTTGGTTGATAGGTACAAACATATAGTTGGAAGGAATAAGTTCCAATATTTGATAGCAGAGTAAGGTACCTAGTTCACAACAATGGATTGTATATTTCAGATTAACCAGAAGTCTTGAAATGTTCCCAACACATAGAAGTAACTGCTTGAGGTGATGAATACCCTACTGTCTTGATAATTACGCACTCTATGCATGTAATATCACATGTACCCCATAAATATATACAATTATGTATCAAAAATGTTTAATACAGAAAAGTACAAAGAAGAAAATGTAGCAAATATATGCTCACTATCCAGAATTAAACATTAAACAGTTGGTCTTATGTTGGTTTCTCTTTTTCTGTTCGTATTTTGTAAGCCTTTGTTTTTTAATTCCTAAGGATTAAGCTTCAAATAAAGGCACTTCTCCCATTCTGAGTTGCTAGTTCTTGTATTCCTAAGGCTTATTAGCTCATATTGCCACTGCCCCAACTTCTGATACTCCCCTAGTCTCTTTTAGTGTGGGCCATCATCTTCGGCAAAGGATGATAAATACTTGCTGTTCCTGCCTTCCATTCTGTCCTCCCATTCATTTGCTTTGGGACCACCAGAATTAAATTTTTTTTTTTTGAGACGGAGTCTCGCTCTGTCGCCCAGGCTGGAGTGCAATGGCCAGATCTCAGCTCACTGCAAGCTCCGCCTCCCGGGTTCACGCCATTCTCCTGCCTCAGCCTCCCGAGTAGCTGGGACTACAGGCGCCCGCCAGGTCGCCCGGCTAGTTTTTTGTATTTTAGTAGAGACGGGGTTTCACCATGTTAGCCAGGATGGTCTTCATCTCCTGACCTCATGATCCGCCCGTCTCGGCCTCCCAAAGTGCTGGGATTACAGGCTTGAGCCACCGCGCCCGGCCAATTTTTTTAAATGCAATTACATTGCTCTTATTTAAAATTCTTTAATGGTACACCTTAACTGCCTGTAATATCAAGTCCTTACTACAATTTACAGGCTTTTTCAGTTGTTTGTTCTCCCAAACAACTTCTACCACATTTCCTCAATGAGTTACCTAAACAGGATTACTTAAAATTTTGATCCCTCTATTTAGCTTATGACTGTCCCCCTCATCTAGAGTGTGTTCCTGAGCCCTTCTTTTTTATGATGTTTATCATAAACATCAAGAAAACATTCGGACAGTTTTTAGGGTATTCACTGCCTTGAGCAGTTATCATTCTTCTTTCAAAGTCCAGCTCCAACACGACCAACAAAGCCCTAACAACTGATCACTGCTTTCCCTCCGATTCTACGGCATTACACACACTCCTTTAAGAGGAGCTATTCTTTTCATACTCTACTTGGTTTATCTGTCTCTTCTCTGCTTAGAGCACTTGTTCTTGAGTGCAGAACAGTTGTCTGTATTCCTAACATGGTACCTGACACAAGCTCAGTTAAAAAAAAAAAGTGTACTAATGAGTGCTAGGCTTGAGTTAAACTGTGGAAAAATTAGTACGGTATACACTTCCCTTTGTACATCCTTAGATTTCAGAGTGATGGCATGTGCCTCAGTTTCCTATCTTGTTCTACTTCCTTATGTCATATGCTTTTTATGTAATTTCACAAAGAATTCTACTTGTGGGCAAGTGACATTGAAATACATGACTAATGAATAAAGATTTTTATTTCAAGTGATTTTAATTAAAGAGTTATAGACAATTTCTTTCATATATAAATTCATCAGGGCCAGGAACGGAGGCTCATGCCTGTAATCCCAGCACTTTGGGAGGCCGAGGTGGGCAGATCACCTGAGGTCAGGAGTTCGAGACCAGTCTGACCAACATGGAGAAACCCCATCTGTACTAAAAATACAAAATTAGCCAGGCGAGGTGGTGCATGCCTGTAATCCCAGCTACCTGGGAGGCTGAGGCAGGAGAATCGCTGAACGTGGGAGGCAGAAGTTGCAGTGAGCTGACACTGAGCCATTGCACTCCAGCCTCGGCAACAAGAGCGAAACTCTGTCTCCAAAAAAAAAAAAAAAAAAAAAAAAAAAAGTCCTCAGTGAAACAATAAAAGAACTCATCCGTGGCCGGGCGCGGTGGCCTCACGTCTGCAAATCCCAGCAACTTGGGGGAAGGCCGAGGCAGGCGGATCAACGAGGTCAGGAATTCGAGACCAGACCAGGCCAAGGATGGTGAAACCCTGTTGTCTCTACGAAAATACAAAATTAGCTGGGCATGGTGGTACATGCCTGTAATCCTAGCTACTCAGGAGGCTGAGGTAGGAGAATTGCTTGAGCCCAGGAGGCGGCGACTCATCTTTAAAAAAAAAAAAAAAAAAAAAAAGGCTGGGCACACTGGCTCATGCCTATAATCCCAGCACTTTGGGAGGCCAAGGTGGGCAGTTCACTTGAGTTCAGGAGCTTGACACCAGCCTGGTTAACATGGAGAAATCCCATCTCTACTAAAAATACAAAAATTGGCTGGGCATGGTGGCACGCACCTGTAATCCCAACTACTTGGGAGGCTGAGGCAGGAGAATCGCTTGAACCCGGGAGCAGGAGGTTGCAGTGAGCTGAGATCACATCACTGCACTCCAGCTTGGGCAACAAAACAAGACTCTGTCTCAAAAAACAAACAAACAAAAAACTCACTGAATACCGGTAAGACATTAAGATGATGTGTTTTTCCTTTGCTAAAATATCAAGAATACATCTCTATCACATCCTGCAATAACTAGATACATTTTCCTCAGAGGAGAATCACACACATTTAACAAACATGGGAAGAATGGACTGAAAAGATGAAAGAGTAGAAATTTGACCTATCCTGACAGAACAGGTCATACTTTGAGCCTCCACCTCACGATTATTGTAGGTGGCTTGTAATTAAAATGATGACCATTAAGGTCTGAATGACAACTCTTGCAACTTCAGCTACTGATAACCTCAAACTCAGAAAATAATCTTTATGCAATTTTCCAATACCATCTCATTTGTGGACCATGAACGTGCCCCCAAGGGAGTTTACTAAATGTCTCCTAGTTCACCTTCCTTATCTAGAAAATGAAAAAGAGGTCATCTTCTGGGTATCTTGAGGATTCCAGGAAATCATGCATGTAAAGTGAATACAAGAAAAATATCAACATGAGAGATAGCCCAAGGTCATCAGCCCATTAAAACAAAATCCAAGTTTTCTTAAGTATCCCGTTTCATTCAAATGTAGTAAGTATACCTGTTCTAAAATCCGTCAGAGGAGGAAGTGCCTCTACCTTCTTATTAACCCTCTGCAGTGCTTCATCAAGGCTCTCGGATTCCGATTCCCCGCTGACTCCACTATCATCTGTGTCACTATGCTGGTTAGAGTGGTTACAAGTTTCTATAGAATCAAGGCAAATATACACCTAAGTGGGGAGAAGGAAAGGCAAACTTTCAGATTCTGGAATTTCAAGCATTATGTGGACAAAATTATTGTGGCAGACAGCCTCCAGCGATGCCCCAGAGACCCCTACACCTCCTGATACTCACCTCCTGTTCCTTCCCACATCCCACCACACTGATCTTGTGATCAAGAGAACACGATTAGGCTGGGCATGGAGGTTCATGCCTATAATCCAAGCACTTTGGAAGGCTGAGGTGGGAGGATCACTTGAGCTCATGAGTTCAAGACCAGCCTGAGTAACACAGTAAGACGGCATCTCTACTAAGAATCAAAAACATTAGAGTGGGCGCGGTGGCTCATGCCTGTAATCCCAGCACTTTGGGAGGCCGAGGCAGGGTGAATCACGAGGTCAGGAGATCGAGACTATCCTGGCTAACACGGTGAAACCTCGTCTCCACTAAAAATGCAAAACAAAAAAGCCACACGTGGTGGCGGCCGCCTGTAGTCTCGATACTCTGGAGGCTGAGGCGGGAGAATGGCATGAACCTGGGAGGTGGAGCCTGCAGTGAACTAAGATGGCACCACTGCACTCCAGCCTGGGAGACAGAGCGAGACTCCATTTAATAATAATACTACTAGTAATAATAATTAGCTGGGCATGGTAGTACACACCTGTAGTCCCAGCTGCTCGGGAGCCCAAGGCAGGAGGAATGCTTGAGCCTGGGAAATTAAGGCTTCAGTGAGCTATGTTTATGTCACTGCACTCTCCAGCCTGGAGGACAAAATGTGTCCTCTATCTCAAAACAAACAAATAAAAAACCCCACAAAACTAGTGACAGTGTGTGACTCCTGAGACTGACGTATAAGGACATGTAGCTTCTGTCTTGGTAGAGCTGTCCCAGGGATTTCACGTGCCAGGAAGCCATAGCCATGCTGCAAGAAGAAAATCAGAGAGGCCACAGGCAGGAAACAGAGCCTTCCAGGTGGTGCCATGTGAGTGAGTCTTTTCGAAAGTGGTTTCCGCAGCCCCTGTCAACATCATGGCTGCAACCTCCTGAGAGCCTGAGCTAGAGTGCTTAACTCAGCATCTCCCAGATTCCTGACCCTCATGTGTGTTTGTATTAAGCTGGTAAGTTTAGGGGTAAATTGTGATGCAGCAATAAATAAGCAAAATTACCAAAACCAGCAATAGTTGTTTAACAACTACATACAGCATAACATGCTACTTATTCTGCTCTCTGATGAAATTAGAAAGCAAATCCTTCCCCTGCCTGTGAGAGAATGGCCTATGAAGGAGCTGCTGAAGCTACTTATTTCTTCCTCTCTTTGTTAGCCAACGACATGTAATTGAACTTTCAGTGCCTTTATTCATGCATTCAATCAATATTCACCAGGTGCCTAGTATTTATCAGGCACTACTCTAGGTTCTGGGGATACCTCAATGAACAACATGGAGCTATACCCTAAGGGGAGGCAGACAAACCTAGTTAAGTGGGACACAGTGTCAGCCAGGTGGTTAAGTGGAAGAGTTCAATGCAAGAAGAGGAAGGAAAGCAAGATGTTTAAGATTTCATAGGTAGAAACGGTTCCACCTTAAAAATCTAAATATCGGATAGAAGCATAACATTGAATAAAGCAGCATAACACTGGGAACCCAGTGGGTCCTTAAAAAACACTTGCCTTAAATATTAACAAATATCTGAAGAGGATGAAGAGAATATTATAGGGTGGGGCCAACTAGAGATCACCAATTTGCAACATTTGAAATCAGGAAGATAGAGAAATGAAGAGTCACTTCTAGTGTTTAAGACCAAGACAGATTGTTATGTTTTTAATCACCAACTAATCATTTAGATCACATACTTCATTAGGTGAGATAACGTGCTTGACTTGAACAGCACAGAGTTCTCCTGGGGAAGGCAGAGACGAAGACAAATATGGTGGTAAAAGAGGAGTGTCTGTTTCAGACGAAAGCAATTCCTAAAACAACACAGAAAAATTCAAATTTCAGAATGAGGACGAAAATCTATTACATTATAAAAATTCATGACGGTGCCAATTTAGTTTTCAATTAGCAGAAAGCAAGCTTTCTTAAATACTGAACACCATAAAATGATTTTGTTACAGTAGGACCAAAATGTGATGACAATCAAAGATCTTTAGTATTCTTTTGTCCTCTAATTTTAAAGCGTTTTGTGCAAAAAAATGCATGGATGCTTATTGATATGCATATTATCTACACATACACATACAATTCTAGAAGAATAGTCAATAGTAACTGCCACTAATGAGGGCTGCGGCGTTTCAGGTGCAGAATGAGGAACAGATCCCTTTTCCTTTTATGCATTTTTGCAGTATTTAAGTACTTTCTAATAAAAACTAAAATAATACATTAAATGCTAAAAGAAAATTTAAGTTAAAATCATCAAAACGGTATGCTTTCTCTTAAGCCCTATGAAAGCATAAGGAATACTACAGTTATGTGATTCCCAAGAAAATCATGGCACCTAGTAACTGTTAAAAGCAAATGTGTATAAAAATGTGGTGCATGTTTTTCTGCAAATACAAGCAATATCTTTATTGATTGATTGATTGATTGATTGAGACTGAATCTCGCTCTGTCGCCCAGGCTGGAGTGCAGTGGCGCGATCTCGGCTTATTGCAAGCTCTGCCTCCTGGGTTCACGTCATTCTCCTGTCTCAGCCTCCTGAGTAGCTGGGACTACAGGTGGCCGCCGCCATGCCCGTTTTTTTTTTTTTTTTTTTTTTTTAAAAGCAGAGACAAGGTTTTACCGTGTTAGCCAGGATGGTCTTGACCTCTTGACCTTGTGATCCGCCTGCCTCAGCCTCCCAAAGTGCTGGGATTACAGGCATGAGCCACCACGCCCGGCGCAATATCTTTATAAAAAGTTCTTATTCTTCAAGAATAAGGTAATTATCTTAAGTAAAACCATCATATTCAAATTTGTAGGTTAATTTATTACTATTTAATGTTTTCAAACTGGTAGACAAAACAAAAAAAAGTTTGAACCTAGGAAAATTCAGCAAAAGTGATCAGTCACTGTTGAAATTTGTTGAACTTTTAAGTAATAGGCAATTTACAATAAGGTTATGTTATTTTCATAAATTACAAAGGTTTACTTAAGTAAACTCTTCCTGCACAAAAAAGTCCAAGTGACAAAAGAAAACAAACAGATAAACTGGACTTCATCAAAATTAAAAACTTTGGTACTTAAAAGGACACTATCAAAAAAGTGAAAAGAAAGCTGGGTGTGGGGGTCCATGCCTTTAGTTCCAGCTACTCTGCAAAAAGGCAGGAGGGCTGCTTGAGCCCCGGAGTTCAAGACCAGCCTGGGCAATGGAGCAAGACTCTCTCAAATCCATTAATGTGAAAAGACAACCCACAGAATAAAAGAAAATATTTGCAATCATATATTTGATAAGGTACTTGCATGCATAATTATAAAGAACTGTTATAGCTCAACAATAAAAGATAACCCAAATAAAATGGGGAACTGATTTGAAGGGATTTCTCAAAAAAAACCATACATATATATATATATATATATATATATATATATATGGCCAATAGGTACATGAGAAGATGCTCAACAATACTCATCACCAGGACAAGCGTATCAAGTCTACAATGATATGCCACTTCACGCCTATCCTAAAATGGCTAGAAAAACAGATTACAAGTAGTAATCTGGTGAGGAAATGGAAAAAACGGGGTCCTTGCACACACCCTACTGGCACGCATGTAAAATGATGCTGCCACTTTGGAAAACAGTCTTGGAGATCTTTAGAATGTTAAACATAGTTACCATAGACTCACTAATTCCACTACTAGGTGTATACCCTAAAGAAGGGAAAACATATGTCTACATAAAAACTTGTACCTGATCAGACAGCAGCATTATTCGCAATCACCGTAAGGTGGAAACACCCCACGTGTCTATCCACAGATGAATGGTAACAAAATACATCCAGACAGTGGAATTTGATTCAGCAGTAAGAAGGGAAGCACTGTTACACACAACATGCATGAACCTTGAAAATGTTATGCTAAGTGAAAAGCCAGTGACAAAGGACCACATAGTATATGATTCCATTCATATGAAATGTACAGGATAAGCAAATCCACAGGGACAGAAGTGGCTGTCATGAAGTTAGGGAAGGAAGAATGCAGAATGACTGCAGCTGGTACAGGGCTTCTTTTGGGGGTGATAAAATGTTCTGGAAATAGATAGTGGTGATGGTTACAAAACAGTGAACAATATTGAACACCACTGAACTGTATATTCAATAGGTAAATTCTATGATATATCAATAATATTTCAATAAAACTGTTATAAAAGAAAGCTCTTTCTGTCCTGTATCAGATCCTTTGTATTAATGAAGTGTCCAAAGTTTCCAAAATACTTGGATTGTTACTTACCTCAAACCTTATTTCCCACTGTTCCTCTTCATACTTTTTATCATGATCTGATCTTGGTTTCTGAAATAATATAGTATTGAGTAAAATCATCTTTAGATATATTGTTTTAAGGTACTTTCCATATTTCATCCCCACAAAAACTGGGTGCATTTCCTTGTTGGTATTCATTTGTTAATTTCAGATCAATTACAGGAAAATCTAATGTTCTGAATAATCTCACCATCTTAAGTCTTCAACAATCAGAAACCTCAAATGTATGTTAACACATGTATGTCAATGCTAATTCATTTATTGTAAGAGTGGGAGCTCTTACCTTTCCCTTTAAAATGTTCACAGTGAATAGTACAACTAGAACAGAAAGACTAAGTAATCTTTATAAAACTTGTTTAATAACGGACGGAACGTCTTTTACACATACACACACACACACTCACCCACAACCACACCTCTGCTTTAAAGAAAAAGCTGGCAGTGAGGATTACAGGTACAAAGTTACAGCACAATTTCTATTTGAGAGACAAAAGTAGTCTTCTTTATCCGTGGAACAATGTTTGGTTGTGTACTATCACCAAAATAAATATTAAAAAGTCTAACAAGTAGACTGCAACTCTAGAAAAAAAAATATCTTGTGATATAAAATATAATGATGCATAATCTATTCCTATAAAAGACTTATAGCAGCTTCAAATGTGAAACCATATCTTATAACAGGCTGTATTTTTTAAAGTACTAAACCACAGAAGCACCAGGCAAGGAATGAGCCAGTTATGGAAGCTAAGTTCAAAATGTGGCTCTGGGTTTCCTGTGAGAAGGCAAATGAGAGAAATTTTGTAATACATGGCTTTTGTGTCAAGTAAAAGGAAAAAATATTTTACCTGGAGCAAGAGCCCTCTTCTGGTACTGAATTCTATAAAGATTTTAGAATGTGCATCCCTACATTCAAACAACACTGAATAGCATGGGCGTCGCACTGGGTTTGAAGGTACAGAAACATTTGATTGAATCTTAATGTAATTAAAGTCTTTTACAGGACACTTATAATGCATGACAAAGTCTATCTTTCTCAGCAAAAAAGTCATAAGTCTTCTAGACTCTCAATAGATCAGATATGTAGAATCATATTTAAGACCTAGTGTAAGACAAAATGTGACATTTTAACTAGTCTGTTCTACACTTTAGATTTTATAGAAAATAGTTCACTTACTTCTTTCAACATCTCCTCAGTATGTTCAGAAGTACAATATTTATAGTATGCCATAAAATAAGAAAGTGACATTCCATCAAAATAGAGGTGAATAGACAATTTCTCCCATGGATTTTAGGTAATTCCTATTTAAAGTTCAATAAAGGTTATTATTATAAAATAAACTCCATTTGATGACATTTTTATAGTCAGCAAATATTAAATTTAGCTTCTGACAATATAACAGTATTAACTAGACAGTTTGGCTAGTGACTCATTTCATAGAATTTTCTTCCTGGTATTTTGACATGCTATAAGGGAATAATTCTACTACTTTGGTTTATGTGACATACACTTCCAAGTCCATAGAGTTTTCTAGTTATTCACCACAAAATAACTAAGTTATATGTAATTCCAATTCCCAAATACATCGCCTTTAGATGATACTAATAAATTACACTACGTAGAAAGAGAAAGAAAAGGCTACGTTCAGAGGTGGAGAAATAAAGTTTCATTTAAAAATCCAAAATTGGTGGGACTCGGAACAGTCTACTGGGTACTGAATGTGTCCCTAACTGATCAGCTGACCCACAGCAATTCTATTCATTTCCACTGAGACCACCTTTGTCCAGACTCACTGCTCCTGTTTTACTGCTCCTCACTGAATTACGGTTGCTGCCTCCCAGCAGATCTTGTCCTATCTCTTCTTACCATTCAGTCTTCTGCCCACACAGTCCCCTCCTGCCTAGCCCTGCTCCTGCCTCAGCACTCTTCTCCCTGCGCCCATGTGGTCTGTCCTCTAACCACTTTAAGGTCTTGACTCAAATGTTACCTTTGCAGTGACATCTTCCCAGATGCATGTTTAAAGTGGAACCTCCTCCCTAGCCATGCCATTCCTATCAGCCTTTCCTGCTTTGTTTTTTTTCCCTTAGCACCCATCACTATCTAATATTCTTCATCGTTTCTCTTTCCCACCACTGAAATGGAAGCTTTAGAAAGGCACGGATTTCTTAGTGCTCAGCCCCCCAGCTGTGTGTCCAGACCTAGAGCAGCGGCTAGCACCTAAGAGGCCCTCGGCCAGCATCTCCCTTTGTGTACGAGGGAGAGGAGTGAGTCTGGGCAAGGCCTGCTGTCAGCTGGGTTGTGTGGAATGCACATTCATGGTGTCGAAGACACCTGGCAGCCTCTGCTATACCACAAGCTGTTCTTCTGTGTCAAGCGAAACAGCAATGAAAGCTGTCTAGACAAACTAAAAATTTCAATCTCTACCATATTTCAGTGACTTGCCATGGAGACTAAGTAACTAGGGAGGGACTCTCAGTACTAACAAAAGCTACTTTCTTATTTAAGTGAGTCTGTACCTCCTTTAGGTTTTTATCACTCTATCATCATCCTTTAATACAGAAATACTTTCCTTACCATGTACCTTCCCACTCGGGTCCTGCAAACATAGCAGCTGCAGGTTGGTCCCATTACCTCACTGCTCAGAAACCTCCACTGAGGCTCTCCCTCCCAACCCCACCAACTGGCCCCTACCTCTCCTGAATGCTATTCACTACCACTACTCCTCACAAAACCTCCACTATTCGAGTCAAACGGTTATACCCTTTCCCTAAAATGTCTCTCTGTACCTTTGTGCATTTCATTTCCCCAGTCAGGAGAACATTACCATCTTTAAGTGCTACCTCAATTCTCACAATCTCTAAATTCCTATTACATTTACTCTTTTTACCAATCACTTGGCTCTTGGCATGTTACTTTGTAGTGCAAATGTTCTAGGTTTTTGTCGTTTCACTAACCAGATATGTGCTTTGAGGACACAGATCATGATACACTCCCTGAATTGCCTGTACCTAAGACAGTGCTAAGTGTTCAGCACCATCTTGGAAACATATCCAACAATTTAATACTGCTCCCTGTAACAAAACAAGCTGTTAATACAGAATCTTTCATATTAGTGACTTTAAAGGTTATGAAAGTTCTCAGGAACTTGTTCAAAATCAGGCTTATTTAAAGCAAGCCTAGGAACCAAACTGGTAGTTTCTTTTATGCTAACAAGTAATTCACCATAAGAAGGTATATACCATTGCTTATCAAAAATATCCCTCAAATTATGTTAATTATAATATTTTATGGCAAATAATTTATACCACCTATATATACTTTAAATTACCATGATGTGAATGTCCACCTCTCTCTTTGAAAGCAGTTGTTGAAGAACTTCTATTGCATCTGGTTGCCAGACATTCCCAACCTATTTGGGATTAATAAACTCAGATTCTTTTATGCTTTCATAAAATAAGATCAGGAAGCAAATTAAGATATACAAAAGTAGCCATAAACAAATAATATCAGAGAGTAGTACAAAATACACAAGCAGTTCTCAGAGAATATCATAGGTACATGATAAAACATTTAAAAATGAATAATTTGAGTACTCATTTTATGCTTTAAAAATATAAACCTGTTAAGCCAGAGGTGAGAAAACACACACACACCCTACATTAAAAAATATTACATGTAAAACTTTTTTAAAAGACCAATATGCCAATGCAGTGCTTGTACAAGACCTGCAATATGTATTCATTAAGGAATAGTGATTGTTACGTTTTTATGCGTTGAGAGGCATAAAAGGAAAGGAAGTGAGGCTTCCTGCCAAAGCAATGTGAGTCAACCATCTGAAGTGGACCCTCTGTCCCCAGTTGATCCTTCGGGTGACTACACTTATGGTGGACATCTTGACGGCAGTATCAGAAGGGACCATGATACGGTTTGGCTCTGTGTCCCCACCCAAATCTTATCTTGAATTGTAATCCCCATGTATTGAGAGAGGAACCTGGTGGGAGGTGACTGGATCATGGGGCAGTTTCCCCCATGCTGACTGTGAGTTCTCACAGAGCTATGGTTTTCAAAGTGTCTGGCAGTTTCCCCTTCAATCTCTTTTTCTCCTGCAACCTTGTGAAGAAGGTATGTGCTTCTCCTTCGCCTTCCACCACAACTGTAAGTTTCCTAATGCCTCATCAACCACGGAACACTGAGTCAATTAACCCTCTTTTCTTCATAAATTACCCAGGCTTAGCTACGTAGTATCTTTACAGCAGTGTGAAAATGGACTAATACAGATCCCTTGTCAAAACAACCCAGCTAAGCCACTTCTAATCCCTGAACCACAGAAACGGTATGATAATGAAAGTTTACTGTTGTTTTAGACCACTATGTCTCAGCTTAATTTGTTATGTAGCAAAACAGAATAAGGCACTCTTTTATCTGATCTCCAGCTTCAAGTTTGTTGTAATTTCATTTGATAAAAAAATAAACTTTTGCAATCTTATACCTTCCCACTTATGAACATATCTCTTCATTTACTCAGATGTTTTACAGCCTTCGGTTTAATTTTGTAACTGTCTTCATAAAGGCCGTTTAGCTGTCTTAGCAACTTATTTGTCGGTGTTGTATTACTTTTTTGTTACAATTGAAATTTCATTTTACATTCTAAATATTTCTAAAAAAAATTAGTAAAAACTAATATTTAAAATTAATCATCCCACAAATTATTATGTACTCACAGGTGTGGTATTATGGAGCTGACAAGGAATACAGAACTGGGGTATATCAGGATACAGCAAAATAGGGTAAAGATGGCACTGTGGAATCTTTTCAGTGAATCCATGATCTAAATATTGTACCTGAAACAGGCCAAATAAAATTTACAGTTAAAATTTATTATTAAAAGCTAGGGGACAAAGGGAATTTCCTGTTATTTGAAAAAAAAGTAAAAAAGACAGGCCAGGCTTGGTGGCTCATGCCGGTCATCCCAGCACTTTGGGAGCCAGAGGTAGGTGGACTGTTTGAGCCCAAGAGTTTGAGACCAGCCTTGGGAACACGACAAGACCCCATCTCTACCAAAAATACAAAAATCAGCTGGCTGTGGTGGTGTGCGCCTGTAGTCCCGGCTACTCAGGATGCTGAGGTGGGAGGAATGCCTAAGCCCAAGAGGTCAAGGCTGCAATGAGCTGTGACTGTGCCACTGCACTCTAAGCCTGGTGACAGAGAAAGAACTTGTTTCAAACAAAATAAAAAGACATCATGAGAAGTTCAAAATATGGATTTTAAAAATTCCCAGGGAAAAAAAGCAATACTGTATTTACTCCCTCTTCCGATAGTGTATCAAACCTCATGGTAAAAAGGTTTTCTTACACATAACCCATCAGACTTTTTTTGGAAAAAACTGGGTTTTATTGGATTTACAAATTCCTCAAGAACAATCCCTTTTTGAAATGCTTTAATTTTGATAATTCAATTTCTAAATTGTCTTAAGAATAAGGAATGCCAATAAATTATTTCTTCTGTCCCAACATAACGAAATGAACATATGACTGTTTAATTGGATTTGCTTGGCAATTACCATTAAAAAATAAAATGGAATTAAACAAAAATGTCTGAATACCTCACAGATAATTAAGGTATGGTTTCATGAGATGTTTATTTCTTAATGTGAATTACAGGATAAACTTTAAAAGATACCAGGTTAAGAAATGAAAAATCCATTGTGCATACTAAAAATGTAAAGTGACTACATGAAAAAAATAAAACGTGATGATTAAACTATCAAAGTTCTT
>NW_016803732.1:1376912-1380865 GCF_001698545.2 Rhinopithecus bieti | reverse complement strand
TCCATCTCCTGACCTCGTGATCCGCCCGTCTCGGCCTCCCAAAGTGCTGGGATTACAGGCTTGAGCCACCGCGCCCGGCCTCAAAGTTCTTTTAAGTAAGTTAAACAGATATTTGGACAGCAGGAGAGTTTTTATAAAAGTTCACCATCTTATTTTGATTCTACAAATGTAAAGTTCATGAAGTATGATAACTTGATGAATACTGAATTTCATTTTACCTTTGTAAAGAAAAAAAGGTCAGGGGTTATCTGAGCAACTCAAATGTATGTATAGGTGAATGTATGTCACTTTGCACATACATTGAAGTTGCTCAGATAACCCCTGTAACTATCCAGATGTTTAAGTACTCACCCCAAATTTGAAACTATTTTACTTCTTTGAAAACGATTAAAAGTTTGTAGTTTAATAGAAAAAGTGTAAGCCTTAGAATCAGAAGTTTAGGAATCAGATGATTGGATGTTAACTCTAGCATTACTACCCAGTGACCCTGGCAGGTCACTGAACCTAAATTTCAATTTTCCTTTTAGTAAAATGGGAATAATAATCTATGTCTAGGATAAGTGTAAACAAATTATAAAATACAAATGCATATAGGTGAAGGAAGCTAAAAAACCTGAAGTGCTATGTAATCATTAGGTATCATCATCAAACAGAAAATAAACGCCTGTCCAGGTGGAAACAAAACACTTTTTCACTTAAGCTTTTCCTCCCCTCACTCCAATCGAAACTAAAGTTTTCAAGTATACACACACACACACACACACACACACACACGTATCTTTCAAAGCATATAGCTATTTTTGAAGATTTTGAATGAAACCTGAGTGTTAGTTATCTCATTATTCTGGAAAGGTAAATTAGTCGTTATCCCGAAGAACTAACTGGGCCATAAACAAATTTGCTAGTGAGATATTTAACATACTGGAAAACACTGTTTTACTTAACACTATGTGTGGAAACAGGGCTACCAATTATAACTCAGTGGTCCATCCATTAACCAATGATCAAATCCCTCCCTATTTTTTGCTTATTCAGGTTACTAAATATATTTGCAAATAACACAAAAAATCATTACAAACAAAAGTATAACATAACTGATGTTCCTACACGATTTTCATCAAAAGATGTTTTAATCCAATTTTCTTGTGTTCAAATGCAAAAGACTATTTAATGCTACAGCATTTAGCCTTAGAATAGTCATGAAAGAACGAGACTCACTCTGACGGCGCCACCTACAACCTCCATCACCTTGCCACGATACCACAGAGTATCGGATCCTCTTACTGCACATGCTTCTCCTTTTTTCCAGATATAAGGCTCCAAAAGACCAAGGCATTTTAAATTACTCTGAATTTCATTTGTCATTTTGATTAGCTCAAATTCTGAAAAAAAGTATTAAGGATAGAAAGCATTAAGGAAAATTCCCTATCTGTCAATTTAATGACTTCATCTCTTCAGTAGTACAGTTAAAAATCAGTCTCCAAAACAGAACTTTGGCAAAAATCTGTGTGCATTTTAAAACATACTAGTAATAGCATATAAACAATATTATGATCTTTGCTTATATTTTGAGAGTACAAACATCATAAGGAGCTCTAAATACATACCAGCTAGCCTAATATGCAAGTACTACCAATTCAAAAGAGGGTCAGTTTGACAGCCCGAAGTAAAACAGAACACAGGTTATATATTACTTGATGCTCAGGTACAGTATAATGATGGGGATATAAGTTAAAATTTCAATTTTGCTTTTATTGCTAATTGGCCCATTATTTCCACATATATCCATAACTGATACCATAGAAGGCAAGCTCTGGAGTCAGTTAGCATTCCAATCTTACCGCTTTAGTTGTGTGATCTTGGGTAGTGAGTTCCCTTACCTCCAATAAGCCTCAGTTTATCCTTCCATACTACCACCACCTATTCTGGGCATAACAGCATCTTCCGGGAATAACAGTACCTGTCAGTATCATCAAACACTGCAGGAGGATTAGATGTAAAGCATCCAGCACACTGCCTGGCAGATAACAGGCTACTAGTTTGAACAATGACTATTTATACATGTCAAGCAAAGTTTCTGGGTTAAGTACTATTACTACAGGTCTCAAACATTATTTTTTCTAGAACAGCCAACTGTACCGATTTTATTCTGTCTTTCAAATTTAAAAATGTATTTAGATCAACAAATGAGAGAAAAATTTCAGTAAATTCATAGCTACCATACCCTTATCCATAGGTACTAACTAGGAGCTAATGACACTAAGCCCTACGAGTGCTAGAGTTATCAACTATTCCAATGGGCCCAGGTTATAGTCAGGAAGCATTTGCACATAAGCCTAAAGATCTCAGGAGGGACCTGAATATTCTCAAAGGTTCCTAAAGTTCCAGTCATTTGTTGTGATTTCTTTTCTCATTCTCAAGAAATACAAACTTCTGTATTTATTTTATTTTTAGAAAATGAGACAGGGTCTCACTCTGTTGCCTGGGCTGGAGTTCAGTGGCATTAACGCAGCTCACTACACCCTTGACCTCCTGGGCTCAAGCAATCCTCCTGCCTCGGTTTCCTGAGTAGCTGAGACCCAAGGCATGCACCACCATGCCCAACTCATTTTTGCATGTTTTGTAGTAATGGGGTCTCACCATGTTGCCCAGCCTGGTCACGAACTCCTGGGCTTAGGCAATCTTCCCGCCTTGACCTCAAGTGCTGAGATTACAGGCGTGAGCCACCGCACCCAGCCTGTATTCTGTTTCCATAGAGAGCCTCCAAAGTTGTCTAAGTGACAGGTCTTACAAATCTGGAAACCCTCTACCCACATCTCCAGCATCTTAGTCCCAAGGTGAGGAAAATAAGGGAGACACAATGGTGGAAAGCAGGTTAATTTATGCTAGTCCTGATCTAAGAGTCATTTTAGCAGCCTATAGAAGCTGGTTTCATGTTGTTTCTCTTCCATGACAGGAGAGTACTGAGGATGTCTGTATCATCACTGGTGGCCTAACTTCTAAATTCTGCCAACCACATGTGCCATTGCCACTCTCAGGTGTACAAAAAAATGGGGCTCCAGGATTTTTATATTCTCAAGGATCCCAAGGTTTACAGATGCACAAAAATACTGAAATCATGGAGGAAAGAGTAAAATCCTGAGTGGCAGCCCTCATATATCATGATGCTAAAAACACAACTACTTCATCACATACCTAACTCCCTTATTCTTACCAAACTTCATTACTTCTATTCTTCCAGCCAGGCTGAAGCCCTTTGTCTCATCTATGCCTACCTCTGTATGAGTTCTTTCCCTAAAGCTCCTAACTCTAAGAACGTCTTCCAGTATTTTTTTCCTGTCCATATCTATCTATATTTCCAAAGCCATGGGGTTTGCAGCGTTTCTCAAAAAAGTTACCCTTCCTCATCTCCAGCCTAACTTTGCCTTTGCTTTGTGACCTTGCAACACTCTGCACACAGTGTGTCCCACAGAAACAACAGGGTATAGTGAAGAAAACACACGATTTAAGGAGCCAAGATGCACCTAAAGAAGAACAAGAAATCCAATGGATTTCAAGCGTTACAGGATATACAACAAAGTAACTTGTATACACAGTAAAAGTAGTATAGGCTATATTCAGGAAAAAACTGGTGTTGGTGTATGGATAAATAGCATTAACACAGAACAGAAAATTCAGAAACAACTCACACATATATGGAACCTTAATCTTTGACAAAGTTGGCACTGCAGATCAGTGGGGAATGTGTGGAGTATTAAGCAGATGAGCTGGGACTACTAACTAAACCTATTTAAAAAAACTGGATCTTTTTCATATCTACCAAAAAATCAATTCCAGGATAGCTTACACATTATGTAAAAAACAAAACCATAAACATTTTTTACAAGATCATATAATGAAATAGCTTTCAATATCACAGTAAGAAAGGATTTTTTTTTTTTTTTTTTTTTTTT
>NW_016803732.1:1367215-1376633 GCF_001698545.2 Rhinopithecus bieti | reverse complement strand
TTTTTGAGACAGACTATTGATCTGTCACCCAGGCTAGAGTGCAGTGGCAGAATCTCGGCTCACAGCTGCAACCTCCACTTCCCGGGTTCAAGCGATTCTTCTGCCTCAGCCTCCTGAGCAGCTGGGACTACAGGTGCCTGCCACCACGCCCAGCTAATTTTTGTATTTTTAGTAGAGACCAGGTTTCACCATATTGGCCAGGCTGGTTTGAAACTCCTGACTTTGTGATCCACCCACCTAGGCCTCTCAAATGTGCTGGGATTACAGGCATGAACCACTGTGCCTGGCCCAAGAAAGGATTTAAAATGAGATACAAAACCAAAAAACAAAGAAGCTTTGATAAAATTACATTCAGACCTTCTGTTCATCCAGAAACTCCCAAAAGACACTGAAAAGACAAGTAAGAAACTGAGAGAAGATATCTGGAACACATAAAAACCAAGAAGGGTAAGTATTCAGGATATATTAAGAACTATGAATCAGAAAGCAATGACTTAATGGAAAGTAAGCGAAGACATGGACAGGCATTCCAAAACCACAGAAATACAAATGACTCAAATACAAGAAATGATGTCTACCCCATAAGAAGGAAATGTTTATTAAAGCCATAGTGAGAGACAATTTCACATCCACTAGGATTGGTAGGACTTAATCTGACCTTATTAAGTGTTAGCAAGGATGTGGGATAATGAGACTCTTAATGCACTGGTAGTGATGAGTGTAAACTGTTATAAACAACTTTGAACAACAATTTGACATTACCTAGAAATGATCTACCATTTTTTTTTTTAATGGAGTCTCACTCGCTCTATTGCCTAGGCTGGAAAGCAGTGGCACAATCTGGGCTCACTGCAACCTCTGCCTCCCGGGTTCAAGTGATTCTCCTGCCTCAGCCTCCTGAGTGGCTGGGATTACAGGTGTGTGCCACCATGCCCAGCTAATTTTGTATTTTAGTAGAGATGGGGTTTCATCATGTTGGCCAGGCTGGTCTCAAACTCCTGACCTCGTGATCCACCCACCTCAGCCTCCCAAAGTATTGGGATGACAGATATGAGTCATCATGCCAGGCCAATGATCAACAATTCTGTTCACTAGATTATGTGCCCGAGAAAAATTTTGCCTGTGTATAACAAGACACAGGTACAAGAATGTTCACAGTAGGATTTTTTGTAATCACAGAAAATTTAGAAACATACGTGTCCATCAATAGAACAGATACTGAGATATAATCATTCATGGAAATGCTGTTAATTCATTTAAAAAAGGAATTAATTCATCAAAAAATGAATGAAATATAGTGAGATGCACCAAGGTAGACAAATCTCAAACGATTTGATGAAAAGTCACAAAAGAATATGTACATTTTGGTTCTGGTTACATAAAGTTTGAAAGATGGAAAACCTAAAAAATTTGTTTAGTGATGCACACAGGAAATGATAATTAGCAAATTCAGAAAAGTGGCTATATCTTGGGTGGCAAAACAGGAGACATGATCAAGTGGGGCCACACAAGTCTGCTTAGGTTCTGGTGATGCTGCTTCTTATCATATGGCTACTTATCTTAATGTCATTTAAATAATACATTTTATACTCTTTCACATTAATAACATTTTATAGTAACTTTAAAAAATTCATTTGAACTCTACTTTTAGTCATTTTTAATGGGATCAGCACATTAACCCATTGTGGGCGTCACCCTTTGGGATCCCATCTCCATGTGAGGAATTCCTACTACATTTCCCACTGTGAGTAAAAGGGCCTGGGCCTTTATTTCCTTTATCTTTAACTTCATGTAGTTATCAAAGTTGCTCAAGGTTCTACAGTTATGAAGCAACTCTAGAGTGACTGCCTTCTTTGGCACATGCTTACCTCCCAGTGTGTGATTTCACTTTGTTTTGGAGCTTGGTATGTTCTTTACTTTCATGCCAACTCAGTAAATGTTAATTTTTTAAAAATTGGCATCTGATCTGACTTATTTGGGAGAGTTGTTCAATCTGCCATAATAGTGGGAAATGGAAATTCCAAATTCCTTTCTTCTTACACTGAGAATAGCACTCACATAATTATAATTATACAACACTGCTATGTTAGAATAATGAAAAACTGCACTAAATGATTTTTATGTGTTAGGCATTATTAAAAGCACTTTGCATGCATTGTGTGAAATCACTTAGTTCTCCTAACAACCTTGTGAAAATAACGTTCAAAGAGGTTGCCCACAGTATTTCAATCCCTGTTGTTCTTAGAGAACTAGAGCCTACATAACATACAAAGTCTCACCTGATAGTTTAGGTACCACAAATATAGTTCCATCATCACCAACACAGCTGACTGTTGCCTCAAATACTTTCATGTTAGGAATAGCTGGTGGTTTATACCCTCTAGTGGTTCTTGGTTCTAGAATTTCCTCCTGAAATTCAGATACTTTCTGTTCACTGATTATGTCAGCAGTTTTCTTGTCAGGATCAAAGTGAGTTTTAATACAGTTAGTAACTACTGAATCTTCTTGTTCCAGGGGGACTTCCAGAGACTTCTCAGATAATGAATGGCTGTTATCTAATTTAATTCTGTAACATCCAAAAAAGAACACATCTAAACATGAGCAAATACAAAATTCTGGGTAAAACAACATAAAAAGAATCCTTCAGATATACATGAAATTGAAAGAAAGTATTTGCTCTAATTTGTCACATTAAAAACTAGCATAACTTAAGTTAAAATTAAAACTACTTTAAATTATGAGACTGATGAGAAAAGCAATAAAATTTAAGTAAATGTTTTAAATTTCTATATTTACAGACTATGCTCTCTTAAAATTTCATGTGTGCATCTCAAGTATTGTACAATGAATTCAATATTACTAGAAGATACAACACCTTTAAGATGACTTCAATTTATCAATTTAGTCCACACATAGAACAGACATCTGGCAAGCTATTAGCATCCATAAATACAAAGAAAACATGAGTCTCTTAAAAAACAATAAAGTACTATTCATATATTAGGTGTTAGTGGTAATATATTTACTCAGCTTTTCTACTTTATATTATTCTCTTCCAATTAAAAAAAAATAGGTATCCCTATTGTACAAAAAAATAAAACATTAGAAGGAAATATTAATATTGATTGTGTTTTAGGGGAATTATGGCAAGTTTCTATTTCTTCTCATCTCCTGTACTTTTAAAACGAAATAAAGGCCGGGCATGGTGGCTCGTGCCTATAATCCCAGCACTTTGGGAGGCTGAGGCGGGAAGATCACCTGAGGTCAGGAGTTCGAGACCAGCCTGGCCAACATGGTGAAACCCTGTCTCTACTACAAATACAAAAATTAGCCGGGCATGGTGGCGCATGCCTGTAATCCCAGCTACTTGGGAGGCTGAGGTGTGAGAATCGCTTGAACCCAGGAGGCAGAGGTTGCAGTGAGCTGACATCACAGCACTGCACTCAGGCCTGGGCAACAGAGCGAGACTCTGTCTCAATCAATTAACCAATCAATCAATAAAAGGAAATAAAGCATTGACGAAACAGCCACATAATTCCTCAAATACCCTGCCAGTCCCCCAACCCACCGCCGCCTTAAGACAGCTAGTAGTTTTAGTCTATAAAAACAGTAAAGAACATAACAACTGGTAGCAGACAATGTCAGCAGTATTAACTTGCCTAGCATTTTCCATTCTAACATTTCTTCTATCAAGGAATGGCTTTGGCCTAAAGTCAAAGCAATTAGTTGTATGCCAAAGCCCCGGCAACCCAGGCCGCATCTCCCATATCTAGCCTCACGTCCCACTTTCTTTCTGACTTCGAATTCTCTTTCCATTTCATCAGGACTGGGGTCCTTGTTCTGAATAAGGCAAGATATAAGTTAAGGCAAACACATCTATGGCGATCTGGCCACGTATGGTACAAAGTGGCTACTTGGGACTTGTGTCTCCAATTCCAACATACCTCTATGTCTCTAGAAAGAGAGAGAAAAGCGGCTTGGCGCAGTGGCTCACGCCTGTAATCCCAGCACTTTGGGAGGCTGAGGCAGGCGGATCACGAGGTCAGGAGATCAAGACCATCCTGGCTAACACAGTGAAACCCCGTCTCTACTAAAAATACAAAAAATTAGCCAGGCATGGTGGCGAGCACCTGTAGACCCAGCTATTTGGGAGGCTGAGGCAGGAGAATGGCATGAACCCAGGAGGCAGAGCTTGCAGTGAGCTGAAATCACACCACTGCACTCTAGTCTGGGCAACAGAGCAAGACTCTGTCTCAAAAAAAGAAAAAAAGGAAAGAAAGAAAGAGAGAGACAAGATTAAGCTAGGGTCACAACCATATCCTGATCCTGTCCCTGGACCAAAGGTGCTTAAACTCCAAACACAGAACCGGAAAGGATGTTTAAATATAAATACTGTTCAATTACTTATTTGTTACTCATCCTGTTTCATATAAATACATCTAGTAGGTATATACCTGCCAGAATTTCTAAAATAAAGCCTAAACATTTATGTTTAAGCAAAGGATACCAAAGGGCTCAGATCTGGTATCCACTACATTGTTCTTTTTCTTTGGTTTACAGTGTAAATGTCAAAGGAGAGGGGAAATAATAAAAGCAAGTATGTCAGTAAAGGGGCTTAAGTGTGCAAGAGCTGACGTGCCTGAATAATGAAATGAGCAACACTGAAGGAATCTATTTCTGAGCTGGCTCCTCAGGGTCAGTTTATAAATCCTTAAGAGCAAACAAGATGCAATTCAGACTCGAAAGCACAAGGAAGGAGATTTGCACACGCAACTCAGAGGCATCCATCACAAACTGATGTCAAAATTTTTTTTAAAAGTCTATACCTCCTTTCTCTCAAAGCCAAACCCTTTTTGATCAAATATTTAGAAACATCAACACGCTCTCCTTTTTCATCTCTGCAGAAAATTTTCACAGGTAATGGCCATGTTGTGTTGTTTTCCTGCAGTGATTTAAGAGCAGAGTAAACATGAAACACCAAAATGAAATCTTCACGTAAACAATGTACACTTCGCAGGCATTTCTTCTCCATTTCTTTAAGCAAGAAATATTCCCAACTGAGTCAAGTTATTTTGATATCCAAACACATCAAAAAATAGCACTGAGCCAAGTGCGGTGGCTCACGCCTGTCATCCCAGCACTTTGAGAGGCCAAGGCAGGCGGATCACTTGAGGTCGGGAGTTTGAGACCAGCCTGACCAACATGGAGAAACCCCGTCTTTATGGAAAATACAGAATTAGCCGGGCGTGGTGGCGCAGGCCTGTAGTCTCAGCTACTCGGGAGGCTGAGGCAGGAGAATCCCTTGAACCCGCAAGGCGGAGATTGCGGTGAGCCGAGATTGCGCCATTGCACTCCAGCCTGGGCCACAAGAGTGAAACTTCGTCTCAAAAAAAGCAAACAGCATGGAAGAGAGTGGAACAGAGAGTTATTTTGTGAAATGCATCAGGAAGACCTCAATATCAAGGTGAAATTAAAGAAAAAAACATCAAACTGGAAACTTGTTTTCCAGTCACAGAATGGGGAGTTGGGAAGTGAGGAATACAACATCAGTTAACAAGTTTCTTTATTCTCTTGCATTCTCTGTAAATTAGAGAATCAAAATGTATTTTCCAAGGTGTGCCTTTTTTCTCCTACAAAAAGCGAAAGAACTACAGAACATATATTCTGCTTCATATGGAAAAAGGTATAAAACTGGAGAAAGCACATAAATAGTAAAAATAAAATGACTTATAAAAGAAAATTCTATTCATTAATGTAATAAAACATTTAAATTAGAAAAAAGAAAGCAAAGAATATTGTTGAAGTGGTCTGAAAAGATATATGCCTCTTATACTTTGAAATAAAAGCAACAAAATTTGTAACAAAATCCAAATAGTTGGCTGCTATTTTCTCTACAAGAAAGAAAATAAACGGAATTGATGGAAACACTAATGAGATCATCAGCACATATCTCTTGTAACTTGTTACCTCACTATCCACCTGTAAGATTATAGTTGCTACAGCTCCAGTCAGGTACAATGAAAGACAGTCACAAGCTGTTGCTGTCCACTTGTCACTCCCACCAGCTGGTCTACAACAGAAAACAGTGGCAACTTGTTTTATAAAAATAGCATACGATATCGAAATATACAAAAAAAACACTATATTTACACATATATACACTCATAGCTTGAGCCAACTATATGTAGTAAAAAAACAATTTAAACATGGATTCACATTATTTTTACAATTTTCCCCTCATTTTCATAGCCTTTTTTCATCCCTCTATTTTCCTGAGGGCCCATATTACATGTTAACTTATTTATGTGGATCTTTTCTGCAGCTACATTGAGAACCTGTAAAAAACAGGTATATTTTAAATACTTTTTAAGTCATTATATACATTTCATACATGTCAACTAGACTGTAAACTCCAAGAGAACAGGAGTGATGATGTATTATGTGCATCATCATATTCCCTAATGACTAGCATAGTGCCTGGCACATAGAAGCCACTCCAGAAATATTTAATAGAAAGAAAAAAGTCTCTTTGTAATGATGATCCCACTGCCCATTTTTGGAAGTTCTTTGGATTTCAAATCTAACTTGAATTGCTACCCATAAATATCAGAAATACCAGAAATTTTAATTACTGATTCAATAAAATTTTTTACATTATCTGATAGATGTGGTAATAGTTTTAAATGACCAAAATTTAGCAGCATGATAGCCTAAGCTTTCAGCAAATACTGTCAAGACAGTAATGCATAGTTTAAAAAAATGCTCAAAAAATATTTGACAGATAAATGAAATGCAGAGTATCCAATTTCATCATCCATTTTAGTTTGCAGAGTTGGAACTGAGTGATTGCAGAGGTGTCCAATCTTTTGGCTTCCCTGGGCCACACTGGAAGAATTGTTTTGGGCCACACATAAAATACACTAATGTAGCTGATGAGCTAAAAAAAAAAAAAAAAAAATCAAAAAAATGTCATACTGTTTAAGAAAGTTTACAAATGTGTGTTGGGCTGCATTCAAAGCCATCCTGGGCTGCATGTGGCCCGTGGGCTGCAGTTTGGACAAGCTGCCTTAGATGTCTCTAACCAGCAAATCCATCCCCAAGAATAAAGAATTGGTAACACAGAAGAGTTACAGATAACATAGTGCAGGCTCTATAGGCTCTCCTATGGTTTCTAGTTCCAGAGTTTCATTGAGCTAACCCATTAACGGAATAAACAATTAATTCTGGTCAATTTTTTTTTTTTTTTTTTTTAAGAGACAGGACCTCACTATGTTGCCCAGGCTGGCCTTAAACTCATGGGCTCAACGGATCCTCCCATCTTGGTCTCCTGAGTAGCTGAGGCTAAAGATGTATGCCACCACACTCAGCTTTGCCTGGTCAATCTCTTCACAGTAACATGGCTTACGAGAGTGAACTAACCAAATCAACTGGGCACGTAACTTGGCCAAAAAGGATTTTGTGCACGTGCTATACCACTTATTGTAAAGCCCAGGGAGAGTTCTTATGTGCTAAGAAGCTTAAATTGTTAGGAACTCTTGGAACCAGTTATGGTTTATTTATTATGATGGTATATAAGTATAAATCAATGTAACATCAAGGTTGTCCATTGATTTATTGTGGATATAAATAATAATTTAACATTTAAAAAATGTACGAATACAGAATTGCAGTTAGGGAAGATGAAAAAGTTCTTGAGATGAAATGGTGGTAAATGCTATACAACGATGTGATTTGTTTTGTTATTTATTTTTTTTGAGACAGTCTCACTGTGTCGCCCAGGCTGGAGTACAGTGGCACAATCTTGGCTCACTGCAACTTCTGCCTCCTGGGTTCAAACAATTCTCCCTACCTCAGTCTCCCGAGTAGCTGGGATGACAGGTGCCCACCACCACGCCCAGCTAACTTTTGTATTTTTAGTAGAGAGGAGGTTTCATCATGTTGGCCAGGCTGGTCTTGAACTCCTGACCTCAAATGATCTGCCTGCCTCAGCCTCCCAAGTGCTGGGTTTACAGCTACGAGCCACCGCAGCCAGCCGTGAATGTTCTTAATGTCATAGAACTGTACGCTGAGGAATGGTAAAAGGGTAAACTGAGTGTAATATCTATTTTATCACCCTAAGAACAATCTATTTAAAGGGATTTCTTAAAATGACAGTAAAACAGAGTGGTTAGAGTTAACGCTTCTGGGTTCAGACCTTGTTTATAACCCTAACTCAACAGTCAGCAGATGATTTTATCCAGATAATAAAACGCTTAACCTCTTAAAGATTCAATTTCCTTACCTATAAATAGTATCTATATCTTTAAGGTTTGTTGTTAGGATTAAGTGAAACAGTGTATTTAAGACAATTAATGCAGGTTCCAGAAGTTCTTAAAGGTTAGCTATCATTAGGCTTTTAAAATGATAATGGTATTCCATTCCAGTCCATAAGATACCATTTGAAGTATGTACAGAAACACATTCTCTGTACTGTTAGGCACAATTAAGGGACTGATATAATTCTGTTCAATTATTCTGATTGAACTATTTAATGTCAAAGTGAAAACTAAGATAGGATTTATATAGTATGTGAGCTGAGATTTCCATTCCAGGGCACTGGAAAGATTTACAGTGTCCCATTGTCACCATCAGTAATCACAGACAATAGAAGAGGTGCCTGTAAGATTACAGAAATGGGTCATTAAGAAGAAGGTATCCTATTAGAACAAGGATCTCTAAGGAATAAAACAAACAAAAAAAAAGCTATCCTATTATAATATCAATTTTTAGGCCGGGCGTGGTGATTCACGTCATAATCCTAGCACTTTGGGAGGCCGAGGCAGGTGGATCACTTGAGGTCAGGAATTTGAGACCAGCCTGGCCAACATGGTGAAACCCCATCTCTACTAAAATTACAAAAATTAGCCAGGCGTGGTGGCGCATGCCTGTAATTCCAGCTACTCAAGAGGCTGAGGTGGGAGAATTGCTTGAATCTGGGAGACAGAGGTTGCAGTGAGCCAAGATGATGCCACTGCACTCCAGTCTGGGCAACAGAGAGAGACTCTGTCTCAAAAAAATAAATAAACAAACAAACAAAATAAAAAGATCAGGTTTCAAAACAGATAAATCAAACCAATGCTAGATTTATATAAATAACTTTGGATAAGGTACTTAATTTCTCATCATGAAGTTTCTTCAATTGTAATATGGAGATGATAATAGTTCCATGTCGGTACTATTGTGAGAACTAAACTAACACACGTAAAGCACATCATACAATGCCTATCCTAGTAGACAATAAATGTTAAGGTATATTGTATAGTGTATCTGGAGTTCTCTCATGAGATCCTTGCAGATAAGATATAAGCAAGCTAGATAAACCAGTATTTTAATTTCTTAAAGGTTCATTGAAGTTTTTTTTTTTTTTTTTTTTTTTTTT
>NW_016803732.1:1309007-1365940 GCF_001698545.2 Rhinopithecus bieti | reverse complement strand
AAAAAAAAAAAAAAAAAAAAAAAAAAAACAATTAGAAGAAATGTGGCAGGAATAACTGTAAAATTCTATATTTAGGTTAAAAAACAGGTTAAAAAACTACTGTGTCAGGCTGGAGTGTAGCAGCACAATCATAGCTCACTGCAGCCTTGAACTCTGGCCTCAAGTGATCTTCCTGCCTTGGTGTTCCAAAGTGCTGGGATTACAGGTGTGAGCCACTGCACCTGGCCTTTCCCCTCCTTTCATCTAGATTGTTTCTTTCCTTTGCTTCACTGCCTATCTTGCTCAAATTGAACTCTATTACCAGCAATTTCTTCTCAGTGTGGGGTCATGGAAAGGAGTTTCAGTTTACTTTCAAGAGGTTATGTGGCTAAAAAGACTCCAGTACCATGGGATAGAAAGGTCTGCACATTTACAGACCTCTTTCTTGCATTCAGATAAGAACTGCATCCTGCCTTATCCATTAGTTTTGGCTGCTCTTCTCAGATTGGCCTGCATGCACTAGTGAAATATCATTGCCGATTCCTATTCTCAGAGCTGTTGGAATCCTAGTCTGCCTTGCTTCCAGATCCTCCCACGCAAATGTTGATACTGTAAAGGTCCTGGTTCATGGTGTACCCCACCTGCTAACATTTGAGGGCTCACAGAAGTAACTTGTCATCTGATTTTGCTGTAGATATTGACTCCATAGTCTTCTGTTTCACTATCCAAGTTGCTGTTTTTATAGTGGGATTCCAGTGGACTAAAACTGTTGTCATTTTCCCAGAATCCTCTACAAATTGACTCTTTTTGGTAATTTACGTATTTTTAGCTTTCTATGCAATTTTAAACTTATACAATTTATTTCTATGTTTGTTGTTCCTCAAAGTAAAATTTTTAATATTCAACAGTTTGATTTCTATCTCGGTACTTGCACACTCACTAATCTCTATTTCTTAATGCCACTAAATTTATGTGCTCCCAACTTTTCTCTTCCCCTCTTAAAGTCCAAAATTAACTAGATTTTAGGAAAATTTCAGAATATCTTAGCAAAATTAAAACTGACAAGAACCCATCTAAAAATAATATTTAAAATAATGAGAAAATTACTGAGCTAAAAACTACCTTATGTCTACCAGAGAACATTCCAAAGAGAGTCTTCCCATTGCCTTTAGATTTTCTTGAAGTTTTCTTAAACAGTCAACATTCACTACTAGTTCAACACCCACGTCATACAGCAAGACCTAAGAAAATAATAACTTTTTAAGTCTACAGACAAACAACACTTGGAAATATTTTTTTGGCAAACTGAAAACTCAATGAAAACTGTTTTAACTCTGGGGGAAAAAAATACAAAATGCATTCACCTTCACAATTATACTTTTAACTCTGCAATTTACCTCTACCAATGTGTCTGTAACCATTCTGATGATCTGGCCTCTTCGCCACTGATTTTTATCTTGGATCTTAACAGCACAGTGCATATCATTTTCCCATTTAACAGGTTCCCATTTTGAGTTTTCATAGGCAGCTATCATCTTTTCTTCTAAACTACAGAGATAAAAAATATTTAACTTTCCAAACCTTTTCTCATATAATTCTCTGGCTACATGTTTTCTACTATCCCCGCTTGCTCATTCCACTCCAGCCAAGATGGACACCTTGTTTTTCCTTGAATGTAAAAGTGTATTTCTTCCTTAGGGTTTTGAACTAGCTCTTCCTTCTGCCTGAGAGAAACTTCCCTCAGACACTCATGTGGCTTACCTCCCTCCCTCCTTCTTTGAGGCCTGTTTCAAATGTCACTGTCTCTGAGGTCTTCTTTGACCATCCTAAAAGTGCCTTCCTCCCCAAATGTTTCATTATTTCTATTTCCCTTATCACCATCTGCCACACTAAAAATTTTATTTGTTCACTCTCTCTCTCCCTCTACGAGAGTTTAAGTTACATGACAACAAAGATTTGCCTATGTTTTATACCAGGGTATCCCTAACACAATACTGGTTGTCATATAGTAGGTCCTCAGTTAAGTATTTGTAGAATGAATAAATTCTAATACAGGGGAAACAGCCAACAGATATCCTATTTTCATACTTCTAACTAGCTGAGAGACAACTTAAAATAATTTTGCTTGTAAAATCTACATTTATGACTTCTACATATTTGAAACAGAATATATAAAGGATAAAATCATTTGCAATATTTTCCTTATATATAATATATATACCTATTAAGTAAGTTTTCAGTTAACAACCACTGAACATAAATCTTCTCAGGAGATATTACATTACAGATATGCACAGGCAATTCCTTATTATAAAGTGACTGAAAATTCTCATTAGGTAGATATTTTGCAGACACAGGGTTTAAGTTGTGTACTTCATTTGAAATAATTTCTTCTGGAGAAGGATCCCAAACTTCAATATGCTTTTGAGAATTATCTTTCAGGATGTATCTGAAAAACAACAAAAGTTAATGAAAAGAATTGTATGCAAAATACTTGTTTGCATTTGCTCAGGTCTGTATCTCGACTGTGATGATGCTTACATGACTATTTTTGTCAAAATTCATTTAACTGTGGACCTAAAAGAGGTGACTTTTTACTGAATATAAGTTATACTTCAATAACCCTGACTTAAAAAAGAAAGGAGAAGATTCAATACAAAAAAAAATTTTTTTTTCTGAAATGGAGTCTCACTCTGTCACCCAGGCTGAAGTGCAACGACAAGATCTTGGCTCACTGCAGCCTCCGCCTCCCAGGTTCAAGCAGTTCTCCTGCCTCAGCCTCCCAAGTAGCTGGGATTATAGGCACCCGCCACCATACCCCACTAATTTTTTGTATTTTTAGTAGAGGCAGGGTTTCACCATATTGGCCAGGATGGTCTCAAACTCCTGACCTCATGATCTGCCTGCCTCAGCCTCCCAAAGTGATGGGATTTTAGGCGTGAGCCACTGTGCCCAGCCCAGACCAACATTAATTTGAATGTTTATTCTCATTTCTTTTCCACTCTCATTTGAGACCTATAGTGGAAAAGCTCCTGATTCTAGCTCCTCCAGCATGAGAGTGAGAAGGAAAGCATGGCCACAGATCATTAATACTAGTATGAGTCAATGTAGGCCTCTATGGGGTGTCACTACTTCTTTGGCTTATGCTGACAGGCATCACGTGTGGGTGCTATCTGAATACTTGCTTTCTTCTTTTTTTTTTTTAAGATAGAGTCTCGCTGTGTCACCCAGGCTGGAGTGCAGTGGCACAATCTCAGCTCACTGCAACCTCCGTCTCCTGGGTTCAAGCGATTTTTCTGCCTCAGCCTCCCAAGTAGCTGGGACTATAGGTGCACGCCACCTCGCCCAGCTAATCTTTGTATTTTCAGTAGAGATGGTTACAACATATTAGACAGGTTGGTCTCAAACTCTTCTTAAGTGATCCACCCACCTCAGCCTCCTCCAGGGCCACTCCCACTACACAAGTCCCTACTGTGGAAGAATTCTTTGTCTTGACCTCAAAACCCTCCCACCTGTCCTTGCCACCACTCTACTCCTCTGCTTCTGAGGTCACCCTAACCACGAGCCTGTCCGGGGTGAGTATTAGCACAATGGCCCAAGCCTGGTTATCATTCCAAGTATCCACTTGAATCCCAGAAAATTAATATTTCTACAAATGGAAATGTAAGCTACTCTACCACTACGCTTATTCTCCATCCTGCCATTTCTCTTCCCAATTCCTTTCTCAATCAGGCACAAGGGGCTTCCTAAGCAGAAATAAGACACCAGTCGCCTTTCCTTAGAAGCATTCTCAAGGAGCCTTTCTCTTGGTTTCTGAGTTTCTTAGTAATGGAGGGAAAAGTCACTCTGGTCCTCATTAGATTAATGACTTCAATTATTTTCTATTTTTTCTGGTCCAGGACAGGGAAAATTCCCAGGTCTACAGTCTAAGCACATCTCCAGTGGGGAATGATATGCCAGTTTCCCTTCTTGCAATTACAATGTTACATATGAATATGAACTAACAATGAAAGTTTACGTATCTACTTACCCTATTTCATAAGATGCAAGGCCCTCTTTGACTAGCTGGTCATTAATACTGGTAGTTGTCATTTCAGGAGGACCAAGAGAATCAAAAAGCTCAACTAAGAGCACATTATCTTCCAGAATTTCTGTAAAACCATTAAGAAAATTCGGGGAAAGAAAGATGTCACAAAATATACAAAATGAGGCTTTTTTTTTTTTGGAGACAGAGTCTTAGTCTGTTGCCCAGGCTGGAGTGTAGTGGCGCAATCTCGGCTCACTGCAACCTCGGCCTCCTGGGTTCAAGTGATTCTCCTACCTCAGCCTCCCGAGTTGCTGGGACTACAGACATGCGCCACCACGCCCAGTTCATTTTTTTTGTATTTTTAGTAGAGACGGGGTTTCACCATGTTGGCCAGGCTGGTCTCGAACTCCTGACCTCAAATGATCTGCCCACCTTGGCCTCCCAAAGTGCTGGGATTACAGGCCTGAGCCACTGCACCCGGCCTAAATGAGGCAATTTTTTAAAAATTGGAAACTTAATTTCTTTCATTTGCATACATGACATTTCTTGTAGAATAATGTCATAGTGGCTAGGCGTTAAAGTAGTATTTTGCAGATATAAATGAATTGTCAGTGAATTGTCAGTGTTATCTGTAACATATACAAATTAGTGAACATCTTATTTTAGGTTACTGTGTGCCATTATATAAAGAAATCAGTTCAAAGCTTTTAGATTCAGAAAAATATAAATATATTCATTTGAAGAAGTGTTCTGTTGTATTCTTAATTGTTTTATGGAACTCAACCAAGTTCCAGGAGGACCAAGGTGAATGAAAGTTAACTCAGGCCAGTGATCATCTGCAAAGGTTTACAGCTTTTATAAAATGACACAAAGTTTAAAACAACAAAACTCAATCTAGAGCCCTCAATTAACTACAACTTTTTTCTGTGCCTGTGTTTTTTAGGACAAACTATCTAACTTTTAATTCTTTTTGTTTATCAGATCTATTTCTTAAACTAGACTGGGAGTTAAATGAGTGTAAGGCTTGTGTCTCATGTGTCTGTTTACTTATTTATGGTACACTGCACAGGGAAATTGGTCAATAAGTATCTGAAATATGACAGAGAAATTTCTTTAGAAAACGTATCTAAAAAATGCACTGAGATCCGTATATGCCTATGCCTTTCCAGCTGGTAGCTGCTAGTCAGAACGATTCTAAATAAAAAGATAACCATTACCAACAGCAACATTCTATATTAACCAAGTTATAAGAATTATAACAGTATACATTTAAAAGGTTTTTAAAAATTTTGTCCATTAAGTTACAGGGGTACAGGTGGTATTTGGCTAAATGAGTAAGTTCTTTAGTGGTGATGTGTGAGATTTTGGTGCACCCATCACCCAAACAGTATACACTGCACCGTATTTGTAGTCTTTTATCCTTCACACCCCTCCCACTTTACCCCCAAGTCCCCAAAGTCCATTCCTTTGCCTCCTCATAGCTTAGCTTCCACATATCAGTGAGAATGTATGATTATTGGTTTTCCATTCCTGAGTTATTTCACTTAGAATAACAGTCTCCAATCTCATCCAAGTCACTGCAAATGCTGTTAATTCATTCCTTTTTATGGCTGTGTAGTATTCCATCATTTATATTCATGTGTGTGTGTGTGTGTGTGTGTGTGTGTGTGTGTGTGTGTGTGTATCACAGTTTCTTCATCCACTCATTGATTGATGGGCATTTGGGTTGGTTCCACGATTTTGCAATTGTGAATTGTGCTGCTATAAACATGCGTGTGCAAGTGTCTTTTTTGAATAATGACTTCTTTTCCTCTGGGTAGATACCTAGCAGTGGGAAGGCTGGATCAAATGGCAGTTCTACTTTTAGTTCTTTAAGGAATCTCCACACTGTTTTCCATAGCAGCTGTACCTGTTTACAATCCCACCAGCAGTGTAGAAGTGTTCCCTGTTCACCCCACCCACACACCAACTGTTTTCTGATTTTTTGATTATGGCCATTTTTGCAGGAGTGAGGTGGCATCGCACTGTAGTTTTGATCATTTCCCTGATCATTAGTGACGTTGAGCATTTTTTCGTACCTTTTTTGGTCGTTTGTATATCTTCTTTTGAGAATTGTCTATCCATGTTGTTAGCCCACTTTTTGATGAGATTTTTTTCTTACTGATTTGTTTGAGGTCATTGTAGTAGATTCTGGATATTAGTCCTTTGTCAGATGCATAGATTGTGAAGATTTTCTCCCGCTCTGTGGGCTGTCTGTTTAACTCTGCTGACTATTCCTTTTGCCGTGCAAAAGCTCTTTAGTTCAATTAGGTCCCAGCTATGTATGTTTGCTATTATTGCATTTGCTTTTGGGTTCTTGGTCATGAAATCCTTGCCTAAGCCAATGTCTAGAGGGGTTTTTCCAATGGTATCTTCTAGAATTTTTATATTTCCATTCTTAGATTTCAGTCTTTAATCAGTCTTGAGTGATTTTCATACAAGGTGAGAGATGAAGATCCAGTTTCATTCTCTTACATGTGGCTAGCCAATTATCCTAGCACCATTTGTTGAAAAGGGTGTCCTTTCCGCACTTTATGTTTTTGTTTGCTTTGTCAAAGATCAGTGGCTGTAAGTATTCGGGTTTATTTCTGGGTTCTCTATTCTGTTTCATTGGTCTATGTGCCTATTTTTGCACCAGTACCACACTGTTTTGGTGATTATGGCCTTATAGTATAGTTTGAAATCAGGTATTGTAATGCCTCCGAATTTGTTCTTTTTGCTTAGTCTTGCTTTGGTTATGTGGGCTCTTTTTTGGCTCCATATGAATTTTAGAATTGTTTTTCTAATTCTGTGAAGAATGATGGTGGTATTTTGATGGAGACTGCATTGAATTTGTAGATTGCTTTTGACAGTATGTTCATTTTCACAATATTGATTCTACCCATCAATATGGGTACCATTGCAATATGGTAGAATCAGATGGATTCTACCCATCCAATATTGATTCTACACATCCATGGGATGTGTTTCCATTTGTTTGTGTCCTCTATGATTTCTTTCAGCAGTATTTTGTAGTTTTCCGGTCTTTTGAATTCTTGGTTAGTTATATTCCTACGTTTTTTATTTTTTTGCAGCTATTGTAAAATGAGCTGAGTTCTTGATTTGATTCTCCGCTTGGTCGCTGTTGGTGTACAGAAGAGCTACCGATTTGTGTACATTTATTTTGTATCCGGAAACTTCGATGAATTATTTTATCAGTTCTAGGAGCTTTCTTGAGGAGTCCTTAGAGTTTTCAAGGTAAACGATCGTATCATCAGCAAACAGTGACAGTTTAACTTTTTCTTTACCGATTTGGATGCCCTTTCTTTCTTTTTGTCTGACTGCTGTGGCTAGGACTTCCAGTACCATGTTGAAGAGGAGTGGTAAGAGTGGCCATTCTTGTCTAGTTCCACTTCTCAGACGGAATGCTTTCAACTTTTCCCCATTCAGTATTATGTTGGCTGTAGGTTTGTCATAGATGGCTTTTAATACATTAAGGTATGTCCCTTGTACGCCGAAGTCCGGAGAGTTTTAAGCATAAAGGGATGCTGGATTTTGTTGAATGCTTTTTCTGCATCTATTGAGATCATGTGATTTTTGTTTTTAATTCTGTTTACATGGTGTATCACATTTATTGACTTGCATATGTTACATCCCTGCATCCCTGGTATGAAACTCACTGGATCATGGATTACTTTCTTGATATGTTGTTGGATTCAGTTAGCTACTATTTTGTTAAGGATTTTAACACCTATGTTCATGAAGGATATCAGTCTATAGTTTTCTTTCTTGGTTGTGCCCTTCCTGGCTTTGGTATTAGGGTGATGCTGGCTTCACAGAATGAATTACGGAAGGTTCCTTCTTTCTCTATCTTGTGGAATAGTGTCAAAAGGATTAGTACCAATTCTTTGATTGTCTGGTAGAATTCTGCTGTGAATCCGTCTGGTCCCGAACTTTTCTTTGTTGGTAATTTTTAAATTACCATTTCAATCTTGCTGCTTGGGGTTGGTCTGTTCAGGATATCTAATTCCTCCTGATTTAAGCTAGGAGGGTTGTATTTTTCCAGAATTTATCCATCTCTTCTAGGTTTTCTAGTTTATGTGCATAAAAGTGTTCATAGTAGCCTTGAATGATCTTTTGTACTTCAGTGGTGTCAGCTGTAATATCTCCTGCTTCGTTTGTTAGTGAGGTTATTTGGATTTTCTCTCGTTTTCTTGGTTAATCTTGCTAATGGTCTATCAATTTTATTTACCTTTTCAAATAACCAACTTTTTGTTTATCTTTTGTATTTTTGTTTGTTTCAATCAATTTCATTTAGTTCTGCTCTGACCTTAGTTATTTCTTCTGACAGGTTTGGGTTTGGTTTGTTCTTGTTTCTCTAGTCCTTGAGATGTGACCTTAGAGTGTCAGTTTATGCTCTTTCGGTCTTTTTGATGTATGTATTTAGGGCTAGGAACTTTCCTCTTAGCACCTGCCTTTGCTGTATCCCAGAGGTTTTGATAGGTTGTGTCATTATGTCATTCAGTTCAAAGAAATTTTTAATTTCCATCTTGATTTTGTTTTTGAACCAATGCTCATTCAGGAGCAGGTTAATTTCCAAGTATTTGCATGGTTTTGAAGGTTCCTTTTGATTTCCAGTTTTCTTCCACTGTGGTCTGAGAGAGTGCTTGATATAATTTCAATTTTCTTAAAGTTATTGAGGTCATATGGTCTTAGAAATTTCCATACGCTGTTGAACAGAACGGGTATTTTATGGTTGTTAGATGAAATGTTCTGTATATGTCTGTTAAGTCCATTTGTTCCAAGGTATAGTTTAAATCCATTCTTTGTTGACTGTCTTGATGACCTGTCTAATAATGTCAGTGGAACGCTGAAGTCCCCTACTATTATTGTGTTGCTGTCTATCTCATTTCTTAGGTCTATTAGTAATTGTCTTATAAATTTGGAATCTCCAGTGTTAGGTGCATATATGTTTAAAAGTATGATATTTTCCTGTTGGACAAGGCCGTTTACCATTATACAATGTTCCTCTCTGTCTCCTTCAACTGCCATTGCTTTGTTTCGTCTGATGTAAGAATAACTACCCTTGCTCCTTTTTGGTGTCCGTTTGCATGAAATGCCTTTTCCCACCCCTTTAGTTCAAGTTTACGTGAGTCCTTATGTGTTATGTGAGTCTCCTGAAGGCAGGAGATGGTTGATTGGTGAGTTCTTATCCATTCTGTGGTTCTGTGTCTCTTACGTGAGCATGAGTATTTAGGTCATCCACATTCAATGTTAACATTGAAATGTGCGTACCATTGCATTCATGGTGCTCTTTGTTGCCTGCGTACTTTGGTTTTTTTGTTTTTGCTTTTTAACTTGTATTTCTGTTTTACAGGTCTGGTGTGATTTCTGCTCTGAAGAGATTCAGTTTTGATGTGTTTCCAGGATTTGTTTCAAGATTTAGAGCTCCAAAATTTTAGCAGTTCTTGTAGTGGTGGCTTGGTAATGGTGAATTCTCTCAGCCTTTGTCTTTTGAAAAAGACTGTATCTTTCCTTCATATATGATGCTTAGTTTCACTGGAAAGAAAATTCTTGGCTGATCAATTGTTTTGTTTGAGGAGGCTGAAGATAGGGACCCAATCCCTTCCAGCTTGTAGGGTTTCTGCTGATAAATCTGCTGGTAATCTGATAGGTTTTCCTTTATAGGTTACCTGGTGCTTCTCACAGCTCTTAAGATCCTTAACTTTGGATAACCTGATGACAATGTGTCTAGGCAAAGATCTTTTTGTGATGAATTTCCCAGGTCTTCGTGCTTCTTGTATTTGGATGTCTAGGTCTCTAGCAAGGCCTGGGAAGTTTTCCTTGATTATTCCCCCAAATATGTTTTCCAAGCTTTGCACTTCTTGTATTTGGATGTCTAGGTCTCTAGCAAGGCTGGGGAAGTTTTCCTGAATTCTTTCCCTAAATACGTTTTCCTGAGGAAGAAGAGAATTCTATGGTTTGGTCGTTTAACATAATCCCAGACTTCTTGAAGGCTTTGCTCGTATTTTCTTACTCTTTTTTCCTTGTCTCTGTTGGATGGGGTTAATTCGAAGACCTTGTTTTCAAGCTCTGAATTTCTTTCTTCTACTTGTTCCACTGCTGAGACTTTCCAGAACATTTCGCATTTCTAAAAGTGTGTCCAAAGCTTCCTGAATTTTTTTATTGTTTTAAGCTATTTCCCTGAGTATTTCTCCCTTCACTTCTTACATTGTTTTTTGCATTTCCTTACCTTGGGCTTCGCCTTTCTCTCCTGATTAGCTTAATAACCTTCTGAATTACTTTTCAGGTAAATCAGGGACTACTTCTTGGTTTGGATCCACTGCTGCTGAACTAATGTGATTTTGAGGGGGTGTTGAAGAGCCTTGTCATATTACCAGGGTTGGTTTTCTGGTTCTTTCTTATTTGGATAGGTTCTCTCAGAGGGAAAGTCTAAGGTGAAGATTGTCATTCAGATTTTTTTGTCTCACAGGGTATTCCCTCGATGCAGTACTCTTCCCCTTTTCCTATGGATGTGGCTTCCTGTGAGCTGAACTACAGGGATTATTGTCTCTTTCTAGGTCCAGCCACCCAAAGAGTCTACCTGGTTCTGGACTGGTATTGGGGGTTGTCTGCACAGAGTCCTGTGATGTGAACCACCTATGGGTCTCTCAGCCGTGGATAGCAATGCCTGTTCCGGTCAAGGTGGTGATGGGGTGAAATGGGCTCCATGAGGGTTCTTAGCTTTGGTGGTTTAACGCTCTATTTTTGCGCCAGTTGGCCTCCTGCCAGAGGTGGCAGTTTCTAGAGTGCATCAGCTGTGGTAGTATGGGAAGGAACTGGCAATGCGCGGGGCCATAGAACTCACAAGATTATATGCCCTTTGTCTTCAGCTACCAGGGTGGGTAGGGAAGGACCATCAGCTGGGGGTGGGGCTAGGTGTGTCTGAGCTCAGACTCTCCTTGGGTGGGTCTTGCTGAGGCTGCTATGGGGGATACAGGTGAGAGTCCCAGATCACTGGAGTTGTGCGCCTAGGAGAATTATGGCTGCCTCTGCTGAGTCATGCAAGTTGTCAGGGAAGTGGGGGAACAATGGCAGTCACAGGCCTCACCCAGCTCCCACACAAACCAAAGGGCCAGTTTCATTCCCACTGTGCTCCCCCCACCAGTCCCCAGTCTGTGTCCAGCTGGAGAGCAATATGGGTTTGAAAACCTGTCCCAGGTTATCTGCCTCCCAGCTGGGAAAGAAAAGGGCTTGGTTCTTCCCCTATGCCTGTGGAGTCTGCACACCAGATTTGCACCCTCCCCCAAATTCTGGCCAGGAGGTTTCTCATCCTGTTCAAATTATTACCAAGTTCAGCTAGAGATTTCCTTCTCCTTGTGGAGTTTTACCCCCTGCTCCTCTCCCATTGAATCCCTGTGGCACCAGGCAGGAAGGGGCTGCTTGGGGACCCAGCAAGTTCCCAGGGCCTTTCTGCTGCTTCTACGAACCCTGTATTTCGCTCGGCTCTCCAAAATGACTCAGCTCCAGGTAAAGTTGGAAACTTCTCCCACAAACAGACCTTCAGCTTCTCCAGTGAAAGTGTGTTTTCGGGAAAGGAGGGTCTCCCTTTCCCACTTCTGCAGTTGGGGCACTCACAGTTTTGTGGGGGGGGTCTCCCGGGTCCTCCAGGAGCAGTCTGCTTCCTGCAGAGGGTTTGTTGCCTTTTTTTTTTTTTTTTTCTTCAATTTGAGACGAAGTCTTGCTCTGTCACTCAGGCTGGAGTGCAGTGGCACAATCTCAGCTCACTTCTGCCTCTGAGGTTCAAGTGATTTTCCTGCCTCACTCTCCAAGTAGCTGGGAGTACAGGTGTGTGCCACCATACCTGGCTAGTATTTTTTATTTTTAGTAGAGATAGGGTTTCCCCATGTTGGCCAGGCTGGTCTCAAACTCCTGACCTCATGTGATCCACCCACCTTGACCTCCCAAAATACTGGGATTACAGGCATCAGCCACCACACCTGGCCTAAAACGCTTTTTTTTCAGGAGTCGAAAAAAAAAAATTCCTGGCTACTTTTCAGTGGTCTAGATAAATTATCTAGACACAAAAGGCTAAGCAACACTGAGCCTCAATAAACTTTGATCTGCCTGCTTTTCCATCTCTTGTGTTAACTTTAGTTTTTTAGTTTTATACTTCTTATGCAAAAAGTTCTTTATTCCAATAGGGTCAACTTTCTCTGTGTTCTGTACCTTTATTATCTTCACTGCTCTCCTCTTAATCAAATATAAATGTTCCTTGCTTTCTAAGGTAACACAGCATGTATGAATGGCAGGTTCCTGTTCTCAGCTGTGGTAGTTCACTGTATTATAAAGGTCTTGAACTCACAATTTTACTGCTGTACAGGTGAATGGGGAAAGATAGTTTTGGTTGGGCAAGGCCCTCTGGCACTCCTTAAATAAAATAATCTAGGTTATTAATAACTATGCCACAGCTAGTGTTTGGATGTCACTGGTATTAAATTATTATGTGAGAAAGAAAGAAGAGGAATCAAGAAAGAAACCCAAGAAATCTTGATTGATTGTCCATGGGAAATTATTCTAGGAAGGTGCAAAAACCCCATGAAATGCGATTCCTAAAGGAAGGCTGGAAAACAGTTATACAGGTTAAAGTTACCTCAAAATCAGTGGAGACTATTCAAGGACCAATTCATTTGTTCATTTCAGAGAAGCTAGATAGAAAACTTCTATAGCCTAAGACACACTCTGTATAATCACATTCCTCTTAAATGACACTATTTCTTTAGAACAATTTCTTGCTCTGAAGTAAATAAATTATCAGAGATATACTATCATTTCTAGGTTATGACTTTCTAAACTCCAGTTTCCTCACAGTGAATAGTCCAATAGTCTTATGATAAAAGAAAGACATGGATACAGTAAAAACTACCCCTGAAAGTCCTACACATCTATGCTAAGTAAACACGGTCTCATAAATCCTGCACTACTATTCATTAACCCAACCCAGCCAGTGTGTGTTACAGCTTTGGAACTGATCAAAATATCAGATGAAAAACAGATTCCTGGTCAGGCAGAGTGGCTCACACCTGTAATCCCAGCACTTTGGGAGGCCAAGAAGGGAGGATCGCTTGAGCCCACAAGTTCGAGACTGGCCTGAGCAACAAAGTAAGATCCCATCTCTACAAAAAATATTTAAAACTTAGCTGGCCATAGTGGCGTGTGCCTGTGGTCCCAGCTACACGGGAGGCTAAGGCAAGAGGATCACTTGAGCCCTGGAGGTTGAGGCTGCAGTGAGCCCATTGTTCACCCCATTGTACTCCAGCTTGGGTGACAGAATGAAACCCTGTCTCAAAAAACAAAAAAAACCAAACCAGATTCCCAATCCCCCTATCTAAAACCCTTGGGGCCAGACATGTTTCAGAATTCAAAATTCTTCTAACAAGAAAAGCTACTTGGCACCTATCCTGTATGTGTATCTAACACCTCCAGCAGAGTCTGGGGCAGCAGCCCATAAACAAACATTACCTTGAAGTAAAATATGAATATTCACTACAAACAAGATAAAGACTATATATAGCCTCATGCCAATTCAGAACCAATTTTGCTACTGAACTGTTGATTTTTACAACTTGTTATGTTACAAAATTGTGGGCTAGTGGCTCTATTTTTGGGCCCAACTGCTCCAAAAAAGGAGTAACTTTTTTCAAATTATGCTGAGAACCCACAGTCGAATTCGCTTAAGCCAGCGAGGCAAAGAAAAGCTATTTGCCAATCAAGTCCCACCTCCCTTCACTTTCCTGGATATTAAATCTTAGCATCCACTATGTCAAAGACAAGGACAGAGTCCTAGCAAAAATGCAAACAAATAAGAGAAGCTAATTCCTGGCTTTAGGGCCTTCAAGGGGCCATGTCAAGGGTGACTTGCTCTTTTATGGTGATTTTTGTCCTGATGACTTTAGAGTCCACAAAAGATATAATTCCATTGTACCTAATTCTCAACAAATCTTCTCTCTCACCACTACTACTGATGGCACACTGAATTTATTCTAAGATTTGACAAATGTTATTCATGTTATTTAAAATCATATGTGATTACATAGCAAGTAAAAATGGAACTTACTGATAATTGAACATGTCATAAATTTATCTTGAGCCTTGTCTTCAAATTTTTCTTTAGCTTCTTTGGACCACTGCATTGTCCTTTTATATGGTTCAATATAGGCCAACTTACATTTAATTGCCTGGGTCAGACAAAATTTCACTATTAAGAAAAAAATTTAATTTCTACCTACTTTAGAATTCAAGTTTTATTTAAGTGTGTACAAAACTAATCTTTACGTCTGAATTTAATACATATTAGAAATAATCAAATAATGTGTGAAGATGTCTGTAAAAGTACTTTATAAACACAAATCACTGAAAGCAGAGTGGCTGAATGAACTGTTGCACATTCACATACTGAAATAACAAGCATTCATTACAGACACTTATGATACATTAATTACTTGTAAAAGGAAGGTTACAGGATGATTTATAGTCTGATTTTATAACTGCTGAAAGCACAGAAGATGCATCTGAAAGTATAGATAACAAAAATATTGAACAATGATTCTGAGAGATTCTCCCTTTTGCTCACTTGTAATTTTTTTTTCTTTTTTTTTTTTGAGACCGAGTCTCGCCCTGTCACCCAAGCTGGAGTGCAATGGTGTCGTGATCTCGGCTTACTGCAACCTCCGCCTCCCGGGTTCAAGCAATTCTCCTGCCTCAGCCTCACAAGTAACTGGGATTACAGGCACACGCCACCACACCCGGCTAATTTTTTCTATCTTTTTAGTAGAGACGGAGTTTCATCATGTTGGCCAGGCTAGTCTCGAATTCCTGACCTCATGATCTCCCCGCCCTCAGCCTCCCAAAGTGCTGGGATTACAGGCATGAGCCACTGTGCCCAGTCTGCTCATTTGTATTTTAAAATGTTTTTCTATAATACTACACATTTCCTAAAATGAAAACCACGGCTTAAAAACAACTCATGCAACAGAGAGTATATAAATTAGAAAATAAGACTCCTTCTCATCCTTCTTTCAGAATACTGCTACTCCCTAGAGATAAACAAGGTTCAGTTTTTTACATATTCTCCCAGGCTTCTCTATTGTACACACATAGATACTTAAGCACAAATGTGATCACAGTAGAAGCACTTCTGAGATAAGCATTTTTAACTTGATATATCATGAACATGACTCTTACCACAATATATGATCTCAAAATGATATATTAAAAGCTGCCAACAAGTATTTAAGAAACAAATATACCGAATTAATGTTTAATATGCTTATTTGCCATGATATACATATTATTTCTTCAGTAGTAACCATAGCAACATTTATCTATAGTCCCTGTATCAGAAACTAGACAAAAATGGTAGTTAACATTTCTATGGTGACAACAGCTTCTAAAAAGACTTCCATATTTGTGCTGATATTCTGGCCCTAGAAATAATAGATTACCTTCTCTGGGACAGTCAGAAACTCATCCTTTATTTTACGCACGTCTTTAATTGTTATTTTTGCAGTATTACCAAAGTCCACATATTTAACTTCAACTTCCTGATGTCCAGGCAATCCTTGAAAAATTATGAAATTCGAAATTACAAACTTGGAAAGGAAACAGAATTATCTAGAAAGATTTAGATTGGTTTATAGCCAACAGGATTAGAATACTTTTAGCTTCAATATACAAACTTAATACTTTTTAAAATGTAAAAAAATCTCAAATATGTGAACCTTGAAATCATCCATAATGCAGACTTGTAAGAATGAAAAACTAGTATGTTTTAAATATACAAAGGATAGCCAAAATCAGGATAACAAAATCATATGGCAGGTGGTATGACTTAAAAGTTAAGAATTAGGCTTTGAGTCAGTCTGACCAGTTTAGAACACTAGCTCCGTCACTAAAATTCTGTGACCTAAAGCAAGCTAATTAATATCTCTAAGATATTATTACCCTGAGCAAGTTATTTTTTCTCTCTGAGCCTCATTACTTCATCTGTAAAATGGGTATACCAATATAATCTAATTTCATGAGATGTTTTGAAGGATTCACCTATTTAAAAGCACAAGGTACAAAGTAAGCACTTAATACATGTTTATTGTTAGTCAAAATAGGTGATCAAACAAGGCAAAAGATTCAACAAACTAAAGATTCATTCATATAACAATATCTGTGAAATTTTGAGAAAATATTGTACTTGGGGCATACCGTAAAAAAACAAGTAGAGAGAGACCTCTATATCAGTCTATTCTCTATACTTTAAAGAAGTCTCTGGAAGTTTCAAACACAGAGAAGTTTTTAAAAAGACATCACACACTAACCTTTTTGAAAATACTCAAAATACATGGTTTTCAAAGTTAAAGACTAACACATGATATATCATTTCAATATGGAAAAAAGTCCAGTATTCTCTGCTCCTTGGCAGAAGTAGAAGCAAGTGGCACAGCACTAGCACTCACTCAAGATGACACTTCAAACACATGCCCTATGGTAGGGGATATCCATGATAATTGAGAAGATACGTGTTGTTCTAAAGCCAAAAGATAGGGTAATCTCTCCCCACTTCCACTGGAATCCCCTTGCTAGAAGGATGTTCTCAATTCTACCAATGCTATTAGATTCTTACTCTCCCTAAAGTCTCTGAATGGAAATGTAATTTTAAACAAATAGATGGATATGGAAAGTAATTTAAAGAATGTTATTGTTTTATCTAAATTATCACATGAGAACAGAGTCAGACATGGAAGGTCTCAAACTTCCCCATTTGTGTTCTCTGGAGAAACCAGGGGAAGATGGCTCCCCGCGGAAAAGGGAATTAAACCGAAGAGGCACACGTGGCATCCAGAAAACAAGGACCCAGTACTGGAGAGCAATGGAGTATGCGCCAACCGAAATACAGAGCAAGAATAAAACGTGTGTAGTAAGCCTAGGGGGCAAGCAGCCCAGCTGGAGAAGATAAAGGATGTTTCTGGCCACATGTGATGGCTCACACCTGTCATCTCAGTGCTTTGGGAGGCAGAGGCAGAAGGATCACTTGAGCCTAGGAGTCTGACCCCATGTCTACAAAAAAATATATACAAATTAGCCAGGTGTGGTGGCAAGTGCCTGTAGCCCCGGCTAACCTGGGGGTTGAAGTGGGAGGATGGCTTGAGCCCAGGAAGCAGAGGTTGCAATGAGCCATGATCATGTTCCACTGCACTCCGGCCTGGATGAGAGTAAGACCGTCTCAAAAAGGATGTTTTCATGCTCAAAAAAAAAAAAAAAAAAAAAAAAAAAAAAAAAAAAAAAAAAAAAACATACTAACATTTATCTGAAGAGTCTAATCATATGGAAAATAGTTTTGAACTATTAAAAATACACTTATAAATTAAAAGAAAATAAAGTGAAATATGAACACAATCATGAACCCACAATAGAATTAAACAAAGTATACTTTATGGCTTTATTTACACAGAGTATGAATTTAATGAAAAATTGTGATATAACTATAGAAAAGAGAAAAAGGAGGACAAAAGGGCTATGGAGATCCAAAACTTGCCTGACAGAATAACAGGTAATATCTAAAACTGAAGTGTCAAGTGAAGTATTACATATTAGTAAAAGAAGGAACACAAGTAAACAACAAAATAGCTGAAAGAATGAAAAGTAATTGCCTTCAAGGAGGGAAGTGGAGTGTGTCTTTTAGCATTAACTTTTAAATTAGGCAGATAAAAAGCAAAAGAGCTACTAGTCACCAAAACAAGTATCGTCTTCAAGGTGGAGTTCAACAGGGCCACAGAAGATACAGGAAAATGGACCACACAAATCACACATACTTCTATTAGTATCCCCAAAAGTGGTGCTAACAGAAATGAAGAAGCAGAATGAGCACCATGGACACTCCATCTTCCCCAAATGTTACTACTCAAAGATTTCAGAGGCCTTATTGTTCACCAAATAGTTAACATTTTCAAGCCAATAATCCTAATTTGAAAAGCAGTTGCGAAGTCCTTAGTATCATGAAAAATGCCTTTGTCTGCTCCAAAGATATTTACCAAACTATACAGTGGTATCTTCATTGTAATCGTTGGAACGTTTTTGTCTCCAAAATTCATGTTGAAACTTAATCCCTAATGCAGCAGTACCTGGGACGTGACTGAGTCATGAGGGCTCTGCCCTCATAAATAGGATTCCGTGCCCTTATAAAAGGGCTTGGTGAAGGGAGTTTGCCTTCCTTTTTCGTACCTCTGGCATCAGAGGATACAGCATCTGTCCCCTCTGGAGGATGCAGCAACAAGTCATTATCTTGGAAACAGAGACTAAGCCCTCCATAAAACAGTGCCTTGATCTTAGACTTTTTAGACTCCAGAACTGAGAAGGAAATTTCTATTGTTTATAAACTACCCAGTCTGTAGTATTTTATTACAGCAGCACAAAACAGACTAAGACATTCATAAGAACCACATGTGAAAATTTTTAGTTCAAGTCACTAACCACTAACAAAATTAAAATCAATGGTGACAAATGAAGGATAGAAAATTCAGGTTGCAAGAATAGTTGTGACACAAACAGAACTGATTATATATTAGGAGCAACTTGTAAAGATCTTAGATTACCTTAATAATGGAAAAAACATTTTAAACAGTATCAAACTAAATTTTAAAAAAAATTGTCGAGCACAGTGGCTCACGCCTGTAATCCCAATCCTTTGGGAGTGGGAGACTGAGGCGGGCAGATCACCTGAGGTCAGGAGTTTGAGACGAGCCTGACCAACGTGGCGAAATCCTGTCTCTACTAAAAATACAAAAAAATTAGCTGGGCGACTTCTCTTTTTTTTTTTTTTTCCTTGAGACAGAGTTTCGTTCTTGTTGCCCAGGCTGGAGTGCAATGTCACAATCTCGGCTCACTGCAACCTCTGCCTCCCGGGTTCAAGTGATTCTCCTGCCTCAGCCTCCTAAGCAGCTGGGATTATAGGCATGCACCACTACACCCAGCTAATTTTGTATTTTTAGTAGACATGGGGTTTCTCCATGTTGGTCAGGCTGGTCTTGAACTCCCAACCTCAGGTGATCCGCCCGCCTTAGCCTCCCAAAGTGCTGGGATTACAAGCGTGAGCTATCGCACCCGGCCTTTTTTTTTGAGACAGAGTCTTGTTCTGTCACCCAGGCTGGAGTACAGTGGTGCAATGGCGCAATCCTGGCTCACTACAACCTCCGCCTCCCAGTACCAAGTGATTCTCGTATCTCAGTCTCTTGAGTAGCTGGGCTTACAGGCACACACCACCATACCTGGCTAACTTTTTATTTTTAGTACAGACGGGGTTTTGCCATGTTGGCCAGGCTGGTCTCGAACTCTTGGCCTCAAGTGATCCGCCCACCTCAGCCTCCCAAAGTACTGGGATTTACAGGTATGAGCCACCACACCCAGCCTTTCACCCTTTCAATAATAAAAAGACATATCTACAAACTAGAAAGCATGTAAAATAAAACACAATGGGTTAAACTGCCTATGGTATATCTAATTTAATAACCCACACAAGCTTAGTCTGTGATGTTCTGTCTTAGTCAATGCGGGGGAATAATTAACTTTACTATTTTTGTTGCTAATACCTCCATTTTCATAAACCTTCTGTCTTCAATCCCACTTTTTATTCTTCCCATTATTTCATAAGTTGAATCAATTACTTAAGGAGGATGTATAAAAAGTAGAAAAAATACACTGAGAAAACTAGCAGTTCGGTCAATAATTCCCAGGAAAGAAGAATATATTAAAATTGAAGAGAAGCAGAAAGGACACAAAGCACTTACCTTTAATTTGTACCTTGACAATCAAAATAGCATGGGACAGACAGTCAACATGAAGCTAGAGTTCACCAGTTTTTGAATAATTAATTTCTGTTGCTTTGTTCTATCTATACTACTTTTCCAGTAAGATTCCCAATGGTTAAGTTCTAGTCAAGTCAAACAAAATCTCAGGAGATAAATTCACCTTTCAACATTATCACTAGCTTTCTAAAGAGAGATGACAGAGCAAATGGTAAGATCAAATAATATTACTTCCAAGACTGAATTGGTACCAACTCAAATGATAGTAGTTTTGAAGTATAACATTTCCCTGCAGAAACAGCATGCATTCTCCTACCGGTAACTTTTGCTCGGTACCAAATTCCATCTTCGAATTTAGCTACACAGACTTGATCTTGAACTGGACAGAGGATTTCCAGATTTTCTCCAGCTTCATTTTTATAGAATTCCTCAATTGTCTTTAACAGAAATAAAAAATCCAGGCCTTCTATCTAGCAAATAAAGGGATAAAGCACTGTCATTTCACAGAAACTTAAAATGTTAAGTGTTGAATGAATTACAAGCACTGTCATTGAAACTATAAAACATTAAAACTTGAATTGAATGTAAATCTATCAATTGTGTTATGTAATTTATTTTACAAAATTTTATTGCAGAACCAGTATAGAAAATCAGTACAAACATAAAAATAAAGTTACATTCTGCCAGATAACTTAGTGTATGTATTCTTCAAGACATTTTTCTATACATACACACACACACTCCCTGTATATTTGTTTTACCAAAACTAGACTTTACCACATACACAATCACTTACATTTTTCTATCATTTCTCACTTTTTCTGTTTCAGTAACTAGTATTTCTAGGTCACATTTAGTTTTCCTTAACTGATCCAAACCCATTACAAACTAAGATTATATACTGCTTCTGACTGTTATCTTCATAACTCTTTTATAATCTAGTACAGTCCTCTACTTTTAATGAACATGTCTTGTTGAAGACAGTCAGCTTATTTTTCTGCAGAATGCCCCATACCTTACGGATTTATGTGGTTATATCATCATGCTGCTATTTAGCTTATTCCTCCATGGAGTAAGGTCTATCTGCTGAATTTTTAAAAGGCTGAAAGTTACTACTAAGGGTTTGATGGATCCAAGGCAAATATTTTTGGCTAGACTGTGTCATAGGTGGCTTTTTCTCACTCAGGTTGCAACACATCAAGGCCTAATACTTAATGACTATTAATATGCTAAGATTCATTTATTGATTGCAGTGATGATCCTGACCCCTCTCAATGTGTAGTTCTGTTTATGCCCTTGTAATAACCAAGTCTTAAGAATTTATGTGGAGCTACTTTGGCATTATATGAATATCCAGTTTCTTATCAACCATCCATCTTAACGTGAATTGATAATTCTTCCTTAAATCAATAATAATTCAGTAGGGTTTGTGGAATGATTGCATTCTTTAGTAATACAGACTTTTCTCTTATTAAATGGTGCTATCTGGTATAATCAAAAAATCGTTTCTAAAGTTTCCTATACTACCAAAAAAATCAAGGATTATAAGTTTATTTCTTCGAATACCAATTATTAGTGTTAAAATATTCTGAAATCCATTTCACATGGAAAAAATGAATTTTTTCTTGTGAGTATAATGATGCAAGTGAAAATTTTCTGAAATCCCTATCTTTCTTATTCATTTAAATTACTTTAAAACTACTTCTTTTTTTTTTTTTTTTTTTTGAGACCGAGTCTCGCTCTGTCGCCCAGGCTGGGAGGCAGTGCCGGATCTCAGCTCACTGCAAGCTCCGCCTCCCGGGTTCACGCCATTTCTCCTGCCTCCAGCCTCCCGATAGCTGGGACTACAGGCGCCAGCCACCTTGCCCGGCTAGCTTTTTGTATTTTTTAAGGTAAGAGACGGGGTTTCACCGTGTTAGCCAGGATGGTCTCGACTCCTGACCTCGTGATCCGCCCGTCTCGCCTCAAAGTGTGGATTACAGGCTTGAGCACCGTGCCCGGCCAAAACTACTTCTAACTTTCATTTCTAAGTACTATTACAGCAAATTCTTCCAGTAACAGGTAAGCCAGAGTGAACACGTAAAAATTCAGCAGAGGAATGATGCCAACAAAATAGCAGATTAGGAAGCTTTAAGTTCTTGTTCCCAACACAGAAACATTGAAAAATGAGAAAGTGTCTTAACCAACTTTATTAGATCAGATCTCAGAAAACAATCCAACGTTATATAGTAACCAAGAAGCCTAATGAAGTAAAAGCAATTTTCCTAAACGGCAGAAAGTTTTGTGGTATTTTTACTCGCCCTCACCACTACCCTCCCTCTTCCCAGAATGACAATGGTCCTGGTCTTAAAGCAGTGCAATCGTAGTTCATGCAGTTCCCTCCCTTGAACCAGAGGGAACAGACCAGAACTTTATATGCAAATTACTGTGTATATGTATCGCTAAGTTCTGGAGATCCCTGCATGACTGATGCAAAGAGGTTAGTTTTTTGTTCACATAACTTGACACAGGCCAAGGAAAATTGTGGGGACAACCTTTAAAAGTGGCAAAGGAGTAAAGTGCAGCTCTTGGAAGGGGAGTTTATGAGTAGAAACAATACAATAGACCACTAAGGCCAGGAAAGAGAATCTGGGGTAGAATCTTACAAATTAGGGACATTCAAAAGAGTCCATACATATGGTAAAGAGTTTACAAAAGCCACATGTTTCTGACCCTGACCAAAGATGCATGCCCCAGAAAAGAAATGAAAAATTTAATTTGACCTCAAGGCCGACCCTAGCTTCAGCCTATCTAAACGGCGAAGAAGTGCCACCAAAAGAGCTTAGTCTGCAAAGTCTAAGAAAGAGGCACCTTCCTCTTTTCTCTCTTGTTTGTTTCCAGCTCCTGACATTCAAGGACCTCTGTCATCGTTTAGCTTGACACAGCCAGGAAACAATGGACTTCAGTGATACACATGCAAAGAAAACGGCCCTTTGAAACAGTTGAAAAGTACCAAAACAATTAACCTACTACAGCTTTTTTTTTTTTTTTTTTTTTTTTTTTTGAGACGAGTCCTCGCTCTGTGCCCGGCCTTGAGTGCAGTGGCCGGATCTCAGCTTCACTCAAGCCTCCGCCTCCCGGTTTTACGCCATTCTCCTGCCTAGCCCTCCCGAGTAGCCTGGGACAGGCCCTGCACCTCGCCGCTAGTTTTTTAATTTTTTAAGTAAGAGACGGGTCACTGTGTAGCCAGAATGGTCTCCGATCTCCTGAACTCGTGAATCCGCCGTCTCGGCCTCCAAGTGCTTGGGATACAGGCGTGAAGCCACCGGCGCCAGCCCTACTACAGCCTTTTAAACAACTCCTTCGGCCGGGTGGTGGTGCTCACCACCTGTAATCCAGCACTTTGGGAGCCCGAGGTGGGCCAGATCACGAGGTCCCAGGATTTTCAAGACCAGGCCCTGACCAACATGGTAAGACTCCGTCTTTAGGTAAAATACAAAAATTACCCTGGCGTGGTGGCAGGTGCCTATAATCCCAGTTACTTGGGAGGCTGAGGCAGGAGAATTGCTTGAACCTGGGAGGTGGAGGTTGCAGTGAGCTGAGATCATGCCACTGCACTCCAGAGTGGGCAACAAAGCCAGACTCCATTTTTTTGTTTTTTGTTTTTTTTTTCTTTTAAAGAAAAAACACAACTCTTTTAATCCCAAACAAGAGCTATGGGAGTTCATCACCACTGTACCTGCCTTACAAGAAATTCTATAAGTTCTTAAAGTTGAAATGAAAGGACATTAACATGAAAACATATGAAAGCATGAAACTAACTGTAAAGATACGACACAAAGTGTCAAGAATCCCTGACCTCACTGAAAACCAGAAGCAAGCAGTAATCCTGAAAGGGGACCGAACAGGGCTTGCAGGTACTGACTGATATCAGAAGTTTCTGTGCCACTGCATCAGGGACCTCTGTCACTTCATTTTACATTCATGATCCTTTAGGTTTCATTTCATATTGATATAGGAGTTAAAAAGAAATTACTGAGACTAGGTGCAGTGGCTGACGCCTAAAATCCCAACACTTTGGGAGGCCAAGGCGGGTGGATCACATGAGGTCAGAAGTTCAAGACCAGCCTGGCCAACATGGCGAAACCCCATCTCTACTAAAAATACAACATTAGTCAGGGGTGGTGGTGCATGCATGTAATCCCAGCTACTCGGGAGGCTGAGGCAGGAGAACTGCTTGAACCTGGGAGGTGAAGGTTGCAGTGAGCCAAGATCGTGCCACTGCACTTAGCCAGGGTGACACAGCAAGACTCCATCTCAAAAAAAAAACAAAAACAAACAAAAAAAAGAAATTGCTTAGGCAGATAGTGAGAATACAGGAAGGAGTCCTCGGCAAGGTTTTCCTGTTTAGTGAAAAGCAGCCCCCAAATCATTTTCTAAGCATCAGCAGCCTGTAAAATTGAGCTGCAGACACAGATACCAGCAGTTGTGCCAAACCTGTTCAAAATGGTGGCTCCATCCTCCCTTCTCTCCTTGTCAGCCACATGTACAGTAAGGAGCACACAAGATGGCGCCAGTCGAGTGGTAAGTCCATTTGCATTATAAGATTAGGGTAGGGTGGCCAGTCTTTCTGGCATGCTATGTAAACATCAAACTTGACTGAACCAATCTGTGGACCCTATGTAATCAGACATGACCTCCTTAAACCTGCCTATAAAATCCGGCACATCCACCACCAGCCAGTCTTTCCCTTTCAGAAGCCTCTCTCTCTCTCACTAGAGACAGAGCTGTTCTCCTTTCTTTTTCTTCTGCATATTAAACCTCCGCTCCTAAACTCCTCATGTGTGTCCATGTCCTTAACTTTCTTGGCACGAGATGACAAGGAAGCTGCTTCAATATTTTCTGAAATATCTTTTCATAAAGAAGATGCAGGTATGTGCAACCAGAAAAAAAAAAAAAAAAAAAAAAAAAAAACGAAAAAAAAAAACCCAAATTTTTTAAAATTTTAAAAGGGCCAAGGGAAAAAAAAAAAAACGCAAATCAAAAATACTCAACTGTCTTAAATATGTTAAAAGGGCTAAGGGAAAACAAAGAACTAAAGAAATTTGGGGAAATGATATATGAATAAAATGAGAATATCAACAAGTGATACAAATTATAAAAAGGAAATTCTGGAGCTCAAAAGTATAATAACTAAGGAGAAAAAATTCAATAGAGGGGTTCAAAAGCAGCATTGAGTGGAAAGAAGAAAAATAATCAGTGAACTTGAAGACAGGAAAATTTACATATCAAGTCTGAGAAGCAGAAAGAAAAAAGAATGGAGAGAAGTGAACAAAGCCTAAGGGACTCAAGTGAACCAACACAGACATTATGGAAGTCATAGAAGGAAGAGAGAGACAAAGAGGCAAAAAATTATTTTTTTAAATGGCATAAAATGTCCCCAATTTAAAGAAAGACATGAATCTACAAATCCAAGAAGTCTAATATTAGGAGTTGATTTGTATCTTCCCTCAAAGATATGCTAGACAGCTATCAGCTCCAGTGTCTCAAATATGACCTTATTTGGATATAGAATCCTTATAATCATGTTAAAATGAGGTCATTAGGATGGGCCCCAATTCAGTATGATTAATGTCTTTATAAAAATGGCAAAATTTGGGTACAGAGACAAATATACAAGGAGAACTCCATGTGAAGATGAAGGGAGAGATCAGGGTGATGCAGCAAAGGCCAATGTGCACAAAAGATTGCCAGCAAACCACCAAAATCTAAAGCACAGAGATGAAATGGATTTTCCCTCACACCCCTCAGAAGAAATCAACTCTTCTGACAAACTGATCTCATACTTCTAGACTCCAAAACTGTTGACAATAAATTCTGTTGTTTAAGCTACCCAATTAATAGTAATTTGTTATAGCAGTTCCAGGGAACTAAGACACTATTAGACTCCAAATAGGATAAACCCAAAGAGTCATACACCAAGACACATAATCAAACTCTAAAAAGGCAAAGCCAAAAAGAAAATCTGGAATGCAGCAAAAGAGATGCAACATGTCTTCTACAAAGAGACTCAAGAAGATTATAAGTCAATCTCTCATATTTGAAATCTTGGAGGCCAGGCCGGGAGCAGTGGCTCATGATTGTAATCCCAGCACTTTGGGAGGCCAAGGTGGGTGATCACTTGAGGTCAGGAGCTTGAGATCAGCTTGGCCAACATAGTCAAACCCTATCTCTACTGAAAACACAAAAATTAACCGGGCATGGTGGCGGGCACCTGTAGTCCCAGCTACTCAGGAGGCTTACACAGGAGAATTGCTTGAACCTGGGAGGCAGAGGTTGCAGTGAGCCAAGATCACACCACTGTACTCTAGCCTGGGTGACAGAGCAAAACTCCATCTCCAAAAAAAAAAAAAAAAAAAGGCCAGATGCAGTGGCTTATGCCTATAATCTCAGCACTTTGGGAGGCCAAGGCAGGCAGATCATCTGAGGTCAGGAGTTCTAGACCAGCCTGGCTAACATGGTGAAACCCTGTCTATACTAAAAATATAAAAATGAGCCAGGCATGGTGGTGCGCACCTGTAATCCCAGCTACTAGGGAGGCTGGGGCAGGAGAATCGATTGAACCCAGGAGGCAGAGACTGCAATGAGCAGAGATTGTGCCAGTGCCTCCAGTCTGGGCAAGACGGCAAGACTCTGTCTCAAAAAAAAAAAAAAAAAAAAAGACAAAAAAGAAATCTTGAAAGCCAGAAGGAAATGGGAAGAGGGAGAGATATATGATGTACTAAAGAAAAAAACAACCTGTCAACTGAAAATTATACATTTGGCAAAACTAGCCTTCAAAAATATGAGAAAAATTAAGACAGTCCCAGATAAACAAGGGTTGAGGGACTCTATTACCACTAGACCTGCCCTGTAAGAAATGCTAATGGAAGTCCTTCAGGTTGCAATGAGAGGACACTAGACAGTACCTCAAAGTCACATGAGGATATTAAGATCTCTGGTTAAGGTAAATACATTGGTAAATGGGAAAGCCAGTATTATTGCAATTTTGGTTTATATTTCTACTTTTTTATTTTCTACAGGATTTAAAAGACAAATACATAAATTACAAATCTATGTTATTGAGCACACAGAGTATAGAGATTAATTTGTGACATCAAAATACTGGAAAACAGAGCTGCAGAGAAGTACAGTTTTTTGTGAAGTTAAAATTATGTTCATATTAACTCACATTGGATTGTTACAACTTTAGGATGTGATATATAATCTCCATGTTAATGATAAAAAATAGTCTACAAGATAAACACAAAAAGGAAACAAGAAGGGAAGCAAAACCTAATACTGTAACATTTGCAATATCCATGTTCATTACAGCAGACAATCCAAATGTCCACTGACAAATGAAGGGATTTTTAAAATGCAGTATATACATACAAAAAGTCTTATGCAGCCTTAAAATAGGAAATTCTATCAATGCTTACAACATGGATGAATCTTTAGGACATTATTATAAGTAAAATAAGCCAGTCACAGAAAAACAAATGCTGCCTGAGTCCACTTATACAAGGTATCTAACACAGTAAAATTCATAAAAATGCAGAAGTAATACTGTGCTGGCCAGAGGTTGGAAGCAGGAAGAAATGTGGTGTTGTTCAATGAGTATAGTTTTAGTTTGCAAGATGGAAATGCTCTAGGAATCTATTGCATGGTAATACGAATATGGTTAACACTACTGAAGTTACACTAAAAAACGGTTACGATAATAAATTTTATGTTTTTTTAACACAATTACAAACAAGATTTTAAAAAATACATCATACTAAAAAGAAGAAAGCAACTAAACACAAAAGAGGGCTCCAATGGAGGAAAGAATAAAAGAGTGGTAAGATACAGAAAACAGCAAATGGCAGAAGTCTTTCCTCATCAATAATTACTTTAAATGTAAATTGATTAAACTCTCCAATTAAAAGACAAACATTTGCTGGGCGCGGTGGCTCAAGCCTGTAATCCCAGCACTTTGGGAGGCCGAGATGGGCGGATCACGAGGTCAGGAGATGGAGACCATCCTGGCTAACACGGTGAAACCCCGTCTCTACTAAAAAATACAAAAAACTAGCCGGGCGAGGTGGCGGGCGCCTGTAGTCCCAGCTACTCGGGAGGCTGAGGCAGGAGAATGGCGTAAACCTGGGAGGCAGAGCTTGCAGTGAGCTGAGATCCGGCCACTGCACTCCAGCCTGGGCAACAGAGAGAGACTGTGCCTCAAAAAAAAAAAAAAAAAAAACAAAGATTGGCAGAATGAATTAAAAAAAAAAAAAAACACACGATCCAACTATATGCTGTTCACGAGAGACACACTTTATACCTTATGCCATACACAGGTTGAAAGTCAAATGATGGAAGAAAATACTCCATGCAAATAGTAATCAAGAGAGATCTGAGATGGCTTTACTGGTATCAGGCAAAACAGACTTTAAATAAAAAATTCTTACAAGAGAGAAAGGACATTATAAATTGATAAAAAGGCCAATTCACCAGTAAGATATAACAATTATAAGCAATTATGCAGTACACATCAAAGACCCAAATATATGAAGCAAACATTGACAGAACTGAAGGAAAAAATAGTTCAATAGTAATAATAGAAGACTTTAATATTCCACTTTCAACATTGGATAAAACATCCAGACAGAGATTCAATAAGGAAACAGAAGACTTGAACAACACTGTAAACCAACAGATCCTAACAGACACACACAAAACACTCTAGCCAACAGTAAAATATACTTTTTTTTTCATACAAGGCCACTTAGAACATTCTCAGAATAGACCATATGTTAGGCCACAAAAAAGTCTTAATAAATTTCAAAAAATTGAAATCATAAAATGTATTTGTCTTTATGACAATGAAACAAAACTGGAAATCAAAAACAAAAAACTGCAAAATTCAAACATGTAGAAACTAAACACCACAAACTACCAACAGGTCAAAGAAGAAATGCTTCAAGACAAATGAAAATGAAAACACAACATACCAAACCCATGAGATGCAATAAAACAGTGCTAACAAGGAAACTTATAGCTACACACACAATTTTAAAATATTGCAAATTAAGAACCTAACTATATACGTAAGACAATGGAAAAAGAGAAAATTACCCAAAGGTAGCAGAAGAAATAATAAAGATTAGAGCAAAAATAAATAAGACAGGATAAAGAAACAGAACATTAATAAAGCCAAAAGTCAATTATTTGAAAAGATCAGCAAAATTGACAAATCTGTAGCTAGAATAACTAGAAAAGAGAAGTCTCAAGTTAATAAAATGAGAAATAAAAGTGGAGACAGTACTATCAATTTTAAGAAAAAAAATTTTTTTTTTTTTTTTTTTTTTTTTGAGATGAAGTCTTGCTGTCACCCAGGCTGGAGTGCAGTGGCACGATCTCATCTCACTGCAACTTCCACCTCCCGGGTTCAAGCGATTCTCCTGCCTCGGCCTCCCAAGTAGCTCGGACTACAGGTGCCTACTACCACACCTGACTAATTTTTGTATTTTTAGTAGAGACAGGGTTTCGACATGTTGACCAGGCTGGTCTCAAACTACTGACCTCAAGTGATCCACCCAGCTTGGCCTTCGAAAGTACTGGGATTACAGGTGTGAGCCACCACGCCCAGCCAAGAAGTAAAAAATTATGAGAGATTATTATAAACAATTGTATGCCAACAAACTGGATAACCTACATGAAATGGACAAACTCCTAGAAACACACAACCTTCCAAGACTGACTCATGAATTAGAAAATCCAAGTAGACTTACACTAGTAAAGAGGTTCAAACAGGATTCAAAAACCTCCTACACATGAAAAGCCCTGGACCAGGTAAGTTTCACTGCTGAATTCTACCAAACATNTTTTTTTTGAGATGAAGTCTTGCTGTCACCCAGGCTGGAGTGCAGTGGCACGATCTCATCTCACTGCAACTTCCACCTCCCGGGTTCAAGCGATTCTCCTGCCTCGGCCTCCCAAGTAGCTCGGACTACAGGTGCCTACTACCACACCTGACTAATTTTGTATTTTAGTAGAGACAGGGTTTCGACATGTTGACCAGGCTGGTCTCAAACTACTGACCTCAAGTGATCCACCCAGCTTGGCCTTCGAAAGTACTGGGATTACAGGTGTGAGCCACCACGCCCAGCCAAGAAGTAAAAAATTATGAGAGATTATTATAAACAATTGTATGCCAACAAACTGGATAACCTACATGAAATGGACAAACTCCTAGAAACACACAACCTTCCAAGACTGACTCATGAATTAGAAAATCCAAGTAGACTTACACTAGTAAAGAGGTTCAAACAGGATTCAAAAACCTCCTACACATGAAAAGCCCTGGACCAGGTAAGTTTCACTGCTGAATTCTACCAAACATTTACGGAAGAATTGACACCATTCCATCTCAAATTCTTTCAAAAAACTAAAAGATGGAGGAATACTAACTCTAAGAGGCTGCATTACCCTGATAACAAAGCCATATGAAGACACTATAAGAAAATTACAGATCAATATCCCTTGTCAATACGGATGTAAATATCCTCAACAAAATACTAATCAACCAAATTCAGCATATTAAGAGATTTTGTTTTCTTCTAACTTGGTCTTCGGGTCTCTCTCTGGAGAGTTGCCATGAACTCTAGCCCTGCCCTGACAAGGTTCTAGAGGAGGTGGTCACTGATGTTTACAGTAAATCAAAAGAGGATACTTCTTTACCTTGGTGAATGGGCCAATGCCTTGTTGCCTGACCTGTGACCAAGTGTACGTCTCACAAGAAACCTGTTTATACTAGCAGATGTCCTCATGGTTCTTGTCTGATCTGTGTCCGGTTTATTCCCACCAAGATAGCCACTCTCTAAGAGAGTGCTAACTGGGAGGAAAGTTAGGTATGTGTATGTCAGTCAGGTGAGACACAGAGGCAGCAAAACAAAACACATGAAATAAAAGAAGCATTTTGCTAATCACAGGTAAGAGTGATTCTATAGAATTCTGCCTTTATTAAGGTCCACAGGCATTATCTCTTAAGGCTTTCCAGCAGGGGTTGTGAATTGGCTAATTTAAAGAAAGTATGTATAAAGGGGGTAAATTATTTGTATGATTCTGGTGCTGACTCTGGTTTTATTGTGGTAAGCAGCTGTGGGGTATGTTGGGTCAGTGAGATGTAGAACAAGTGACCCACACTGCAAACAGCCACATGGGGAGAGAAAGTTTTAAGTAAGCCAAAGGTGAGGTGGTATGACTCGGTTTCAAACAACTTATGTTAGGCCTAAAAATGGATGCCAAGGCAACAACGATGTTAAACAAATTTGTGATAAAAAGATTATACATCTTTATCTAGTGGGATTTATTTCTAAAACACAAGGATAATGACATATGAAAATCAACACAGCAGGCATAGTGGCCCATGCCTATACTCCCAGCACTTTGGGAGGCTGAGGTGAAAGGATCACTTCAGCTCAGGAGTTTGAGACCAGCCTGTGTAACATAGTGAGATCTCAAAACTACAAAACAAAAAAATTTTACAAATTAGCCTGGTGTGGTGGTGGGCGCCTTTGGTCTCAGCAACTCAGAGGGCTGAGGCGGGAGGACTGCTTGAGTCCAGGAGGCAAAGGTTGCTGTGAGCTGAGATCATACCACAGCATTCCAGCCTGGGCAACTGAGGGAGACCCTGTCTCAAAATAAACAAACAAGAAAATAAAACAAAATCCCAAATCAACGTAATATACCACATTGACAGGATGGAGGAAAGACCGAAACATGATCATCTCAATTGTTGCAAAAAAGAATTTGAAAAATTGAACACCCTTTCATGATAAAAACACTCAATAAACAAGAGACAGAAGGAAACTTACTTCACATAGTAAAAGTCATTTGGGAAAAACCCACAGATAATATCAAACTCAATGGTCAAAGACAAATGCTTTTCCCCTAAGACAGGAATAAAATGAGGAAGCCTGCTTTTTCATCTTGTATTCAATATGATATTGGAAATCTTAGCCAGAGGCATTAGGCTAAGAAAAAGACAAAAGGCATCCTGAAAGGAAAAGTATAAATATCTGTTCATGGATGAAATGATCTTCTATGTAAGAAACCTCCCCCAAATTACACACACACACACACACACACACACACACACACACACACACACCCCGTTAGGGCTACCAAATTAATTCCGCAGTTGCCAGACACAAAATTCACATGTAAAAATGAGTTGTTTTAATACATTAGCAAATGAGCAAATTGAAGAGGAAATTTAAAAAGCAATTCCATTTACAACAGCATCTAAAAGAAGAATTAGGAATAAACTTGACCAAAGGTGCCAAAAATTGATACGCTGAAAGCCACACAAAACTGTTGAAAGATATTAAATAAAATCTAAATAAATGAAAAAAATCCAGTGTTCATGGATAAGAAGAGTTAAAATTGTTAAGATGTCAATGCTATCTGAAATGATTTACAATTCAATGTAATTCCTATTAAAATCCCAATGACATTTCTCTGTTCATAGATGACACGATATTATATATGAGAAAATGACCCTAAATTACATACACACACACCCTCTCTCACTTGTTAGAACAAATTAATTCAGCAAAGCTGCTGGACACAAAATTCACATGTAAAAATCAGTTGTGTTTCAATACATTAGCAAATGATAATATCATACTCAATATCATACTGTATTTCTTGGAGAAATAGAAAAACCCATCCTAAAAGTCACATGGAATCTTAAGAGACACTGAGTAACCAAAACAATCTTGAAAAAGAACAAAGTTGGAAGACTCACACGTTGTGATTTCAGAAGTTACAACACAACTACAGTAATCAAAACAGTGTGGTACTGACATAAGGACAGATACACAGACACATGGAATAAAATAGAAAGTTCAGAAATAAACTCTCACTTTTAACAAGGGTGCCAAGACCATTCAATGGCGAAAGGACAGTCTTTTCAACAAATAGTGCTGGGAAAACTGGATATCCAATTCAAAATAATGAAGCTGGGCCCTTACCTTATACTTTGTACAAAAGTTAACTCAAAATGCATCAAAGATCTAAACCTATAAAACTCTTAGAAGCAAGTACAGGGAAGAAACACGATGTCAGATTTGGTAATGATATCTTGGATATGACACCAAAAGCACAAGCAACGAAAGAAATAATAATTAAATTGGTCTTCATAAAATTAAAAACTTGTGGAACAAAGGACACTATCAAGAAAGTGAAAAGACAACCCACAAAATGGGAGAAAATACGGCCAGTCTTGGAACATGGGTGTGAACTGCACAGTTCCAATTATGTGTGAATTTTTTCCACCTCTGCCAGCCCTGAGACAGCAAGAGCAACTCCTGCTCTTTCTCAGTCTATTCAACACGAAGATGATGGGCATGAAGACTTGTGTAATGATCCACATTTGGTTAATGAATAGTAAATCTATTTTCTCTTTATGATTTTTAGTAACTCTTTTCTCTAGCTTACTTTAAGAATACAGTATCCAATACATATACAAAATATATGTTAGCTGTTTATATATTATTAAGGTTTCTAATCAATAGTAGGCTATTAGTAAAGTTTTGTGGAAATCAACAGTTATATGCAGACTGAGTGTTGAGGCTCATGCCTGTAATCTCAGCACTTTGGGAGGCTGAGGCAGGAGGACTGTTTGAGACCAGGAGTTCAAAACCAACCTGGACAACATAGCAAGACCCTGTCTCTATTAAAAAAAAAAAAAAAAATTTCGAGGTGTGGTGCATGCCTGTAGTCCTAGCTACTTGGGAGGCTCAGACAGGAGACGACTTCAGTCCAGGAGTTACAAGCTGTAGTTAGCTATGATCTTGCCACTGCACTCCATCCTAAGCAACAGTGCTGGACCTTGTCTCAAGAAAGGAAAAAAAAAAAGTTGACTGCACAGGTGTTGGTATCCACCACCACCACTTGTTCAAGGATCAACTGCATTTGTAAGTCATATATCTCATAAAAATTTAGTATCTAGAATATATAAAACTCCTACAATCCAGCAACAAAATAAACAACCCAATTAAAAAAATGGACAAAGGGTTGGGCATGGTGAATCATGCTTGCAATCCCGGCACTTTGGGAGGCCAAGGTGGGAGGATCACTCTGGCCCAGGAGTTCAAGGCCAGCCTGGGTTACCTAGCGAGACCCTGTGTCTACAAAATAATAATTAGCCAGGTGTGGTGGTGTGTGCCTGTAGTACTAGCAATATGGGAGGCTGAGGCTAGAGGATCCCTCGAGCCTAGGAGATTGAGGCTGCAGTGAGCTTACGATCATGCCACTGCATTCTAGCCTGGGCGACAGAGTGAAGCCCTGTGTTTAAAAAATAAAAAAACAACAAGAAGTTTTAAAAATTAAAAAAAAATGGATAAATGACTAGAATGGCTATTTCTTCAAAGATATACAAATGGCCAACAAATAAGGACATGTAAAGATGTTCAGTATCGCCGGCCATTAGGGAAATGCAGATCAAAATCACAAAGTGACACCACTTCACACTTATTAAGAATGCTATTATTCAAAAGACATTGATGCGACCAACAAACATACGAAAAAAAGCTCATCATCACTGGTCACTAGAGAAATGCAAATCAAAAGCACGATGAGATACTATCTCACACCAGTTAGAATAGTGATCATTAAAAAGTCAGGAAACAACAGATGCTGGAGAGGATGTGGAGAAACAGGAACACTTTTATACTGCTGGTGGGAGTGTAAATTAGTTCAACCAGTCTGGCGATTCCTCAAGGATCTAGAATCAGAAATCCATTTGACCCAGCAATCCCAATACTGGGTATATACCCAAAGGATTAGAAATCATTCTACTATAAAGACACATACACATGTATGTTTATTGCAGCACTATTCACAATAGCAAAGACTTGGAACCAACCCAAATGTCCATCAATGATAAGACTGGATAAAGAAAATACGGCACATATACACCATGGAATACCATGCAGACTATAAAAGGATAAGTCACGTCCTTTGCAGGGACATTCTCAGCAAACTAACACAGGAACAGAAAACCAAACACCACATGTTCTGTCATAAGTGGGAGTTAAACAAGGAGAACACCTGGACACAAGGAGAGGAACATCACACACCGGGGCCTGTTGGGGGGTAGAGACAAGGGGAGGGATAGCATTAGAAGAAATACCTAATGTAGATGACAGGTTGATGGGTGCAGCAAACCACCATGGCACATGTATACCTATGTAACAAACCTGCATGTTCTGCACATGTATCCCAGACCTTAAAGTATACCAATAATAAAAAAAGAAAAAAAACAAGTGTTCATGAGGGTATGGAGAAATTGGAACCTTGTGGATTGCTGGTAAGAATGCAAAACTGCAGCTGCTGTGGAAAATAGTTTGGCAGTTCCCCAAAAAGTTAAACATAAAATTACCATATAATCCAGCAAACATTCCTAGATATTATACATACCAGAGGAACTGAAAGCAGACACCCGAATGGATACTTTTATGCCAGTGTCCATAGCAGCATTATTCACATAGGCCAAAAGGTGGAAACAATCCAAATGGCCATCAATAGATCAATGGATAAACAAAATGTAGTATATCCATACATGGAGTATTATGCAGCCATATAAATGAATGAAATTCTGATACATCCTACATAATAGGAACCTTGAAAACATTAAGTTGAAGTGAAAGAAAGCCAGATCCAAAAGGAAACACTGTTTATGATTTCACTTAGGAGGTACCTAGAATAGGCAATTTCAGAGAGACAGAAAGTAGAACAGTTCATCAGGGACTAGGGGAGAAGAAATGGTACGTGATTGTTTCATAGGTACAGGGCTTTTGTTTGAGATACATAAAAAGCTCTGGAAATGGATACACAACACTTCATGTCCTTAATGGCACTGGAATCGTATACTGAACAATTATTAAAAACTATAAAATTATATTAGGTATATTTTACCATAAAAGACACTGTAAAATATCAACAAAAGAAATAAATGCAAACCCTAACCTAGAAAAGCTCATCTGAGGAGCCACTACAGTGTGACGCGGTGCTTGAGATGACAGGTTCTGAAGCTGCACAGCCTAGGTCAATCCTGGCTCCACCCTTTCCGAGCTGTATAACCTTCACACAGCTGCAAGATGCTTCATCTCTGTGGTTAGGGTCTCCACATTCAGATGGAGACAACAGTGTCTTTCTCACAGGATTGTGCAAAGATTAATTAGTTAATGCACTTCAAGTCTTAAGGGCCTTATGATGAGTGAAATCATACAAAGCACCCAGAAATCAATAAGGATGAACTACTGTTGTTACTATCTAAACGTATCAGTCACACATCCAAAGTTCAATACGAAATGCCTTTAATCTGTGTCTATTTTGTGTTCAAATTCAGAAAACACCTAATAATAATCAGCAAATTTTCAGATGTACAGGTTAGAAAAACTTTGTCATTATATTTCTACTTGCTAACTCTATATGCTTTCCTAGTCTCCAGATTTCAGAAGGTAGCAAGAAACATTTATACATTAATTATCCTTCACTGTTCTTTCAATTTATGATAATCATGTGAACTTGTTTGAAGTTGCAACTACTAAGAAATTTAAATGTACAGAAGGTTAACAGTGGTATGTTTGCTCTAACTAAAATTGACAGTAGACACTCATTCTTGTTATACATGTCTAATTAAAATTTAAAACTTCATTTAAAACACATTATATACTTACCAACTGAAGATAGAAATCTCCAGGACTATTTATATGACAAACCGTTACTGAAACATCTGTCATTTCTTTAGGCAAAATAGGTGGATGATAGTGTAAAGTAGTATTTTTTTCAAAGTGACTTCTTAGTGATTGTGACTTAAACCTAATTAAAAGCATAATGAAAAGCGTCAGCAGGGTCTCACCCTGTCATCCAGCCTGGAGTGCAGTGGTGCGATCATGGCTCACGGCAGCCTCTACCCTCCTGGGCTCAAGCAATCCTCCCACCTCAGCCTCCCAAGTAGCTGGAACCACAGGGGCATGCCACCACACCTGGCTAATTTTTGTAGGGACAGGGTCTCCCCTACATTGCCCAGGTTGACCCTGAACTCCTGGGCTCAGGCGATCTTACTGCCTTGGCCTCCTGAAGTGCTGGGATACAGATGTAAGCCACCATACCTGGCCAAGCCATTTTCCTAGTCTCTCTTCTCTGAGTGACTTGATCTAAAGGAAGGAGTTGCACATGTACTGACTTATTTACCAAAAGCATTCATCTTCTAATTTCTTTCTTCTAATATTTCTCGGTATTGTCTTCAATTATCAAACCAGGTTAAAAAGGTACCAAGTCTCAAAACTTTAGAGCTGGGCTTTCACATCATACTTAGATTCAAAGCTGCTTCTGTTCTTTGTGTTACATTGATATCTGTGGTCTGTGGTAGCAATTGGTGATGTCAGCAATCTTGGAGCTGGTCTCTGTGGCCCCTTCCAGCTCCAAGACTACTTTTATTTTTCTAGAATGGAACCTGCTTGGGTTCCATTCCCAATCATCCAGGGTAAAAATCAGAATCTTTGACTACCTCTATGGTTACTTAAGTCATCAGAAATGATGGACAGGCAGGGCACTGTGGCTCACGCCTGTAATCCCAGCACTTTGGAAGGCCAAGGTGGGCAGGAGTTCAAGACCAGCCTGGCCATCATGGTGAAACCCAGTCTCTGCTAAAAACACAAAAATTAGCCGGGAGTGGTGGTGTGTGCCTGTAATTCCAGTTACTTGGAAGGCTGAGGCATGAGAATCACCTGAACCTGGGAGGCAGAGGTTTCAGTAAGCTGAGGCTGTGCTACTACACTCCAGCCTGGGTGACTCTGTCTCAAACAAACAAACAAAAAGAAATGACAGACAAATAAACTTTAAACATCTATTCTAGATTCATACATTAAATATAGGGTAGTGATCATGAACTCATTCCAAAGGCTAGAAAATTTAGGAAAATTTAGGAAAAATTAAGCTATAATTCTTGAAACCCTCATACTTATAAAGTTATCAAGAGTTCAAAAGATGTTAGTTATTTACACATACTTTATATTTTGAGCTACCTTAATTTCTCTAATTTTTCTAATTTTCTTTTTTCTTTACAGATAGGGTCTCACTCTGTCACCCAACCTGGAGTACAGTGACGAGCACAGCTCAAACTCCTGGGCTCAAGCAAACCTCCCACCTCAGCTCCTAACCTGAGAAGCTGGACTACAGGTACATGCCACCATGCCTGGTTAATTTCTTTTTGTATTTCTTTGTAGAGATGAGGTCTAGCTATGTTGCCCAGGCTGGTCTCAAACTCATGACCCCAAGGAATCCTCCCTCCTTGGCCTCCCACAGTGCTAGAATTACAGTTAGGAGCCACCCTGTCCAGCCTATTTTCTTAAATCCAATTATCTGAATCCAGTTTTCACAGACAACAACCGTACTTAGGAAAGTCTAAAAGCAGTATTTTAACTTCTTCAGGTATGTTAAGGTTTACTTTAGAGACATGGTTTTAAAGGCAAAGTCTGCTACTCTTATTTATAGCTATAATCTCAAAGAATATTTAAGTTTTAATAAGTTACTTACTTTGCTAATTCCATAAAAATTAGTGCATCTCTAAGAGACACAGGCATATCACTGCTTATTTTATTTGGTGGTGGTTTTTGCAGATCTACAATAAGCACACCATCTTCTTCTCTAAAAACTTTCATTGAAACAGCCTTGTTATTAACCATTTTCAAAAATTCCTCTTTAGCTTCCTCTTCCCAGCCTTCATTCTGGGCAAAAAAGTAAAATTCCATAGTAATTAGTAATTATAAGTATCTCTAATGTTACAATGTTCTGGATTTAGGTTTGTACCAACCACAGACGCAACTGTGAGCAAACTGAACCAACCACAGACATTAAGAAACAGCCAGGGAAGGCCGGGTGTGGTGGCTCACGCCTGTAATCCCAGTACTTTGCAAGGCCAAGGTGGGCAGGAGTTCAAGACCAGCCTGGCCAAGATGGTGAAACCCTGTCTCTACAAAAAATACAAAAATTAGCCGGGCGTGGTGGCGGGTGCCTTTAATCCCAGCTATTCGGGAGGCTGAGGCAGGGGATTGCTTGAACCCGAGAGGCAGAGGTTGTAGTGAGCCCAGATCGTGCCACTGCACTCTAGTCTGGGTGACAGAACAAGACCCCATGTCAAAAAAAGAAAAAAAGAAAAGAAAGAAAAAAACAGCCAGGGCCACAAACTTAGGGGCAGTCTTTATGAATGTACAATGTGCATATACCTTCACTTTATAAATATATTCTCGAGGTTTTACTTTAGAATTTAGTTTCACTTTTGAATAGTAATATGAAGGTTATAAAGAAAGATCTCAAAATGAAAGAAACAAGTATTCAATTTTCCACTTAGATGAAAATTCAAAAGGTAATTTTGAAAATATAGGTATGGCTAAAAAAAATTTAAAAATTTACAATCATCAGTTAATCTAGTTTCCATTACTAGCAATGCATAAGATTTATGCTACTTAAGTGATTTAAAAAAAAAATCCACTCACTGGGCAAAAAATTCTTCTTTTGAGACAGGGTCTTACTCTGTCACCCAGACCAGTACGCAGTGGCATAATCTCAGCTCATGCAATCTCTGCCTCCCAAGCTCGAGCGATCCTTCCACATCAGCCTCCATGGTGTATCACCATGCCTGGCTAATTTTTGTATTTTTGGTAGACAGGGTCTCGCCATGTTGCCCAGGCTGGTCTCAAACTCCTGAACCCAAGCAATCCTCCCACTTCAGCCTCCTAAAGTGCTGGAATTACAGCCTTGGGCCACCACACCCAGCCAAAAAAGTTTTTATGTTGATCTTTGAACATTTAAGTACCATATCGAAAGTAAATTTCATGATCAAAACCAGAAATTCCTTAAAAACAAAAAAAAGAGAATAGCTTTCTGAAGTTTTTATGATTATAAATGTAAAATCCACTCAGTGTAAAAAATGCAAGAAGTTAAAAAAGAGAAAATTAAAAACAAAACACCATTTAAAAAAAAACACCAGTGCTATTACTTCTGTGCTTCCTTTTTTAATTAACTTATTTGTTATTTCAAATATGTGCTGAATGCCTTCTATGTGGCAGGTGATCTGCTAAATGCTAGGAACACAACGATGAGCAAAGGCAGACTCCTGCTCGCATAAACCTTGTAAGAATAGAACTGCTTAACATGTATTGTTACAATTTCTGTCTCTTAAGAGTTTACAATCTTGCTGGAGAACAGATTTTCATAAATAATACAAAACACAGAAAGCAATATGGGCATTAAATAGAGTAATAAAGGGCAATGGAAATAAGAAAATACTGTAGAGAAACACACACCACACCATAAACTTATTTCTCTGGATAGTTGACTCCAAAATTACTGGTTTGCTTGGATTCTTAACCAATCATTATGTTAATATGTGCTTATTCAACTCAATTTCCCATTAAAAATATTTTCAATTGTGGAAACTGAAGTTCATTTCCTTTCCTATTAGAAATAATAGTTTAATATGCACTATGATTAGTGGTTCCCTGAGGCTATACTTAGCAATCTAATTGGCAACACATAGCTACAATTTTAATAGCCTCTGAAGGAAAAAATAAAGTCTCACTTACCGAATTCTGTGGAACAATGTCTTTCAATGAGCATGGTTGTGCTAACGGCTGGATGTCTTTTAGCAGCCCTTCAATATATGGTTCAGATTTCCTTAGAATCAGACATAAATCATTTAGTGCAATATGTTGTTTAGCAGAGTGTTCCGGTCTCACATGGGTATCAACAACTCTAGGAGAAATTCAGGTAATATTTATTGAAAGTAAAGTTTCAAACTTAAATTTGTTTTCCCCCACTGAAGGTATGCATTTCTAAGTATAATTTTCTTAAGTTACACTTTTAGAAAGTTACATTCCAAATTCGTACTTTCTTACTATATAGATTTAGTTTAGCTTCTATAAGCAGAGACACTGTTTTCCTCCACAGAATGAAATCTCAGCTACATTTGTACTTTCATATATTCATTCAATCTGAGCTTAAAGGAGAAAATGACACTTCCCCCCATATAAATCTATTTATTTATAAAGCTATAACCACTAAGCGATCATGCTATGGTTAATACTGGTCCTTACGACAGAAACATAGCAGTTTGTATTATTTTCCTAGAAGAGAGAGAAAACCATTTAAAATACTGACAGTGAGTGAGACAGCATGACACTTCAAAAAACATTAATGAAATTACAGAAGTCTGATTAAAAATTTAACTCAATCATCTGTAGCTAACTGTAACATTTTCTTTAAAAGAATTAGTTTGTGTATTATTCCCCACTTTGAAGTGACATAAGAAGAGTACTTAAGTTTGGAGTTCCTTTTCTAAGCTCTCCATCTAGTAATACTGGTAAATGATAAAATTTTACGTATCAAGACAACTGGAGAGCAAAATAATAAAACGTGTGTCTTGGAAGTTAAGAATGAGAAATTACTCCTCTCTACCTCTAATTTCCTTTATTCTTTAACTCCACCTTCCTCCAAAATGTTTCCAAGCAGGCCAAGAATACATATTATAAAATATCATACCCTGTGACAAACAGGACTTCAGAATTTCCAAAATCTACCATGAATATCTGTATTAGTGCAACTTCATGGACAAATAATCTGGGTGGGCTACAAGGTTTTCTGGTATTTTTACCCTCTATAGGAATTAATTCTGTGATAGTTCCTCGACACCACATTCCATTTTTAATACTGTTGACAAATATTCTTGCACCTAAATGAGGGAAACAAATCATTACCAACATTTATCAAGAAAGACATTTAGTAAGTTTACGGACACGTTAGTTTTACCACGAAAAAGTCTTAATTCATTTATTTACTGATGATATACCACTGTGTTCAAGTGCTACGAGAAGGATATAATACAGCATATTATGATAGTTTCTGTTATACAGAAACAAGCTAAATAGGGAGCTAAACATCCAAATACTAAGTTAGCAGTCACTTAATGAGGACCTGCTTCATGAGCAATAAGAACAAATATGAATGAGACTGTCTTGCCATCAAGAAGCTCAAGAAAGGAAGAGAGACAGGCAAATTACCACAATTACACTGTACTTACAAGCAAGACCATCTGTCCTTGTGCATGTACACAAGTACACTTACTGACGAACACATACTGAAGTTTGTAACGAGAGAAGAAACAATTATCTTAACTCTTTGTAAAGGAGAGTGAGAGTAAAACAATGAAAGGCAGCCTGTGAAATGCCAAAATTAACTGGCACCCACTGGTGTTCAGAGAAAAGGGAAGATGAATTAAGGACTCAGCAGTAGAGGAAGACCTTTGTAGGGACCAGTTGGATTACAAATAAATAACCAGGAAAAAAGAAGATCAAACAAACAAAAAAAGGCCCACAGGTGAATGCTTACTATAAGCTCAGAAATGTTCTGTGTTTTGTCTGAATTCACTTACTCCCCACAACAGCCCTATGAAGGTAGTGTTTCCATCACGTAGGTGAGGAAACTGAGGAAGAAAAACTAACCTAGCCCAACTCACATGGCTACTTAGAAGTAGCAGCAGGAGAACTCAGGTAGTCTTAGAGCCCATTTAAACTACATATTTTGGAAAAGAATCTGGTAAACTCTGATCACTGATTATATACAGAGAGATGCTGTGTAATCTCCTCTGTATATGCTAATAACAACAGGAATAGTTGAAAAGCACATTATAGGCAGCCTTTTAAGTCCTACCAAAACGTTTGGTCTTCAGTTTGTCAGTGACCCTTCTCTTATTTTGCTACACTACTGTACCAACATTCTTAGTTTTAAAATATAGTAAATCCCCACTTAATGTCATTGATATATTCTTAGAAACTGTGACTTTAAGCAAAATGGCATAACAAAACCAATCTGACCACACAGGCTTATTAATATAAACAAGAGTTAAGTTTCCACATGTATTTCTGGTCACAAAAACATCATCAAACTTATAAAGACCCCAAACACTTCTAATATTAAATACTGAAACAAGTGTGAGCTACACGTACATTTAAGAAAGATGAACAAGTAAGATATTTACTCAATTTTTGGTGAATCAGTGAGTGATGGCAGTCACAGTGGTAGTGGGTTAACTCAAAAGAATTACAGCTTGCAAAGTGAGAATTGTGAGGAGTACCTCCTGGCGCCACAGTTCAAAAACAATCATAAATAAGGTGGATTCACAGAGCAATTGTACTGCATCATTTATTGTCATGCATTTGTATAGTTATCAAATACTTTATGAATTTTATGATAATATATATGTATTTATTCATTCTCCAACTCGCTTATTCTAGAGTCGAGGGTGGCTAAAGCCTATCCGGGCAGTTCAGGGAACAAGGTAGGAACCAATTCTGGTCAGAACACCATTCCATCGCAGGGTAAACACACACACACACACACACTCTCTCTCTCCCACTCCTCCCCTCCACCCCACCACCCGCCACTCAGACTGGAACAATGCAGACACATCAAGCAACCTAACGTGCGCATCTTTAGGACGTGCAAGGAAACCAGAGTACCTGAAAAAACCCACACAGACACGGGAGAATGTGCAAACTCAACACAGACATTTGCCCAAACCAGGAATTGATTTTTTTCTCATCAAAATTATAATGAGATAATGTTATCTGAAGCCCTGCTGTATATATTCAACAAAACTATTCTTTCTTTCAATGGATAAAAGTCTGCTGAAGCCATTTATTGTTGTTCTTCATAATGAAGTACAGAGGCAGGAAAAGGGAACAAGAGGATACTCTCTTTTCCTAAATCAACAATTCACATTTCTTTCCTTATCACTAATTTCTCAAAATATAAATGAGTGTTTTAATCAGCTATATTTACCTTGCCAACATAATTATCATTAACAACTTAAAGCACAGCTTTTTGGCTTTCTTAGAACATTTTCTGAAAATAAGCTGAGTTATTTTTGGCATGTATTACATTTTAGACATATTATCTGCAACCACAAAAATTAAATTCAGTACTACACTTTCCTCCACTTAGATACTAACAACCTAATATTCCTAGCTCACATGGCATAAAATAAATGTTATTTTTTAAGTTTTAGAATTACTATTCATTTTTGTCAAAGTATACGATGATCCTACTCTTCTGATATCCTGAAAGGCTATACAGATGAGCTGAGAGTTAATCATACTTTTAAACAACTTATCAATCAAGACTAGACAGATAAAACACTTTCAGTATTAGTTATATATAGGTATTGACTGCTATTTACATAATGAGAAAAATATTAATACAAACGAATCATAGCTTCATCATATTATAAGGTACAATCAAATTCAGTCAACAATGTTATAAGAAAAATACTCATAACAAAAGCCTGAAGCATGGCAAATTCACATGCCCTCACAACTAAAAGACTGACTGAATTTACAATTACCCTCTGTAGGGCACTGGGAATGGGTGCCACAGGCCTCCTGAATCTCAGGAGCTCAATGCTAGCCCCAACACTCACAATGGTGAGCAAGAGACTGGAGTTACACAAGAATCATCATCATCTTAGAGGCACAGTTCTTCATGGAGACAAGGGGACAGGCTACATAACCTGTTACAGGTTTTGTAGTTTTAAAAGCAATTCGCCCTACTATGTAATGGAGTTTCTGTATATATTTCACTCTAAAAATATGCCAACATTCCATCTTATTCCTTAGCTAATTTGCCTAAATAATTTATGTTAAATAATCCTAAAACTTTTATGCTTACTAACAAATGAACTTAGAGTAAAAATCTATATTATAACAAGTCTTAGGTGGGTTGGCCAAGTTATTATAATATTTAAATAAATTTGATATTTTTACTTGGACTAATATTTCATTACCTAGTTCCAACATGTCTGAAGGATCAAGGTGTGAACTCCTATTGCAAAATTCATTCACCTTCTTTTCCAGTACTTTTGCGTCTTTGATTTGTGAATACTTCCGAATGTAGAAATGGCAAGGATCTATTACATGGCTTACAAAAACTAGCTCTGCAGAACCTGGATAAAAATGTTTAAACCACGTTAATAAACCATGAGTTAGAAAATAATTCACAAAAGCTGAACAACTGCTAATGGCCTCTAAAAGAGTGTCTTATGGCATTGTGAACTCTGGGGGCACTGCACGTAGGCCCCAGGAAGTAGTCCAAGCACTAAATGATTGATAAAACAAATGGATCACTTTCAACAATGAATTCTTTAGTAACTTGAACTACAAATACTTCATATTACTTGCAAAATACGCTAAATAAGTGGAATCATAGTCCATGTAGTAGTTAAGATTCTAAAGTCTGCGTATATGCTGTAACTCTACTGTATTACAAAAGTTCAGTTTATTTATGAACATATTTGGAACTCAGAACCACTACTGATAATGATTAGGTTTCTAGAATAGCGTATAAAAGCCACTTCCATCTATACCCTACCTATAGAACCAATACAGCTCATAGCCACTCTGACTCCCAAGTCTTATAAATCAGGTTAGTCTTATAAATCAGATGTGAAAAAATGTTTAGGCAAAGCCGAAGCACTAAGCAGCATTTAGGGAAATGTGTGTGCTTTTCGGTGGGGCGAGTAGAGGTAAAGACAATCAGAAAATTTTCTTAAGTCAAGTGTCTTCACTAATATGAAAAGATCTCCAAAGCATAACGTTAAGGAAGGAATGCAAAAAACAAAACAGGGGTATGCTGCGTTTTGTGTATAAAAAAGAACCCCCGCTATACACATAGAGAGAGAGAGGGAGAGAGGTTGGAAAAATAATTTGTGTGCGTTTATTTGTAAATGCATAAGGAAAATCTGGAAGAGATGGAGACACTGAATAGAATGGGAGTAGGATGGGGGGAAGTTTCACATAATATTTTAATATATATTTAATTTCTGAATGAGATAAATGTTTACATGGTAAAACTGTTTAAAAAACAAAGACTAGGAGGAGTGGAAATGAATATAGCCAAGTATAGACAGATGACAGAAACTGAACAAATGCATCATTTTAACTATCCAATAGAAAATATAAAGAATAATACCCATATTTAGGGGGGGTAAAAAGACAAATACATACAACTGGGGTGATATCTGAGAGAAGTACACATTTTGGAAATGTTCCTGGCTGGGCACGATGGCTCACGCTTATAATCCCAGCACTTTGGAAGGCCAAGGAGGGAGGATCGTTTGAGGACAGGAGTTTGAGACCAGCCTAGCCGACATGGTGAAACTCCATCTCTACTAAAAATACAAAAATTAGCTGAGCGTGGTGGTGCATGCCTATAATCCCAGCTACTCCGGAGGCTGAGGCACGAGAATCATTTGAGCCAGAGGAGGTTGCAGTAAGCCAAGATCATGCCACTGCATTCCAGCCTGGGAAACAGAGTAAGACTCTGTCTCAAAAAATATTTTTTTGTTGGGGGAAATATTTCTGCCAGAGTCAAAACATTCATTTACTCATTCATTCATTTGAGATGAGGTCTCACTCTGTTACCCAGGGTGGAGTGCAGTGGTGTGATCTCAGCTCATTGCAACCTCCGGCTCCCAGGCTCAAGTGATCCTCCTATCTCAGCCTCCTGAATAGCTGAGACCACAGCTGTGCACCACCACACCCACTTATGTTTTTGTATTTCTTTGTAGAGACGGGGTTCACCATGTTGCTCAGGCTGGTTTCGAACCCCTGAGCTCAAATCATCCACCCGCCTCGGCCTCCCAAAGTGCTGGGATTACAGGTGTGAGCCATGTTGTCTGGCCCCAAAATTAAAACTTTTAATATTAGAAAGTAATATGTTTTAGTTATCAGTGAAATTCACTTTACTTACTACCTCACATGAGGTAAGAGTTACAACACATACAGTAAACTCCACTACATCAAGCTCAGACAGTTGTTACAGTACCTGCTTTTGATCCAAAAGGAACAGGTGAGTTTTTCTGAAGAGGCTTTTTTGGATATCTAGGTGTCTCCCCAAGATCATCGGTGCTGCATGCTTCACCAAAATAAGAAATAAAGACAACATGTACTAACTATGTTAATGTTAACAATGACATGCTAGTTTTTAAAAAGCTGTACTGAAACTGGCAAAATACTGGAATGGCAACACCCCTTGTATCAGTGAATAAAGTTATTACAGGTATCTTAAGTAATTGAGACATCAATGATAATAGAGTGGAAAGAAGTGTGTTTTTAAAAATGTAATTCTGGAGAGTCAACCAATAAAATAGACAACAAGTAGGGGAAAACAAAAGCTGACCTTGAAAAATGGTCTCAAAGGAGACTATCAGTATAAAACTACATAGTATCTCACTCCATGTTAATGGAAAGAATACTGACATGGGAAATGTAATTAAATACAACTGTGATATATTTAAATGTTATAAAATAGACAACATTATAATCATGATAGTTTATATTAAATCTCACAACAAAGATTGAAGAGATGTTCTTAATTCAAAGAAAGTAATAAGACTATGTCCACAAATCACATCTCTCTCAATTATTCATATCTTTTATACAAGACTTATATGTGAGAACACTAAAAAATCTCAAAATACCCTAATTAAACCAGATATTAATTTATACCTCAGAGGTTAGCTATATTATTGCATTAAAAATAAAAATTATCCTAACTCTGGAAAATGTGAGGGGAGGGGCATGGAATGAACAGGTTTTAACTCATGAGGAATAAGATTATAACAGGCCGGGCGTGGTGGCTCAAGCCTGTAATCCCAGCACTTTGGGAGGCCGAGACGGGCGGATCACGAGGTCAGGAGATCGAGACCATCCTGGCTAACACAGTGAAACCCCGTCTCTACTAAAAAAAAATACAAAAAAACTAGCTGGGAGAGGTGGTGGGCGCCTGTAATCCCAGCTACTCGGGAGGCTGAGGCAGGAGAATGGTGTAAACCCGGGAGGCGGAGCTTGCAGTGAGCCGAGATCCAGCTACTGCACTCCAGCCTGGGTGACAGAGCGAGACTCCATTTCAACAAAAAATAAAAGAGAGAGAGAAAAAGATTATAACAGCAATTATGTTTCGTTAAAAGCATGGTAGAAAAAGGTACCAACAGTGTCTATCTACAACATGTTTCCCTCCTGCTTTTGCATTTTTACTTACTTTCCATGTTGTCTTCAATAATTTCTTCAATTATCACATCAGGGCTAGATCCCATCTGAGGTAACACAGCAATGGTTTTAGGGGATGCTGTTGCAACAACGTCTTTCTGTGGCTGGAAGATTTTTGCTTCTAAATGTACATCATTTGTCTCAGGTTGCAAAGGAGGTGGTGGTGCTTCATTGGTTACGACAGACATGTCAGCCTTTTTCTTTTCTAGTGGTGGGTATGTATCGTAACAAGAAAGTCCCTTTTTGTTATTATATTTCTTTTGAATATCCTGTCTAATTTCATTTTCTTGGGGATAACATCTGTTTAAAAATGCAGAGATATAAGCTTATGAATACAGAGGTATATGGCACAACCATAAGTCACTAGAAACTTCCACCACGGCCATTAATCTGAATCTTTGGGGCATGATTACTCAATAGCCACTAACCCACTGCCAGTTATTTATCCATTCTACTCCATATTTTTCTACTTTCTCCACATACCCAGATGGTTTTTAGGCTATCAAATCTACAAGTATAGAAATTGTACAATGAGATAAGATTGGGTTTCATGAAGTTTATATTTTAGTTATTCCATGATGGATTTAGCTTATTCACAGATCACTGTTTAACAAGCCACTGTGGAAATAATGACCAACAAAGCCAATTGGGCTTAGCAATGATACATGTTTATCTGCCTCTTCCAACAGAGGACATACATTTAACTAAGTAAAATTGATATATGTTGAAGTCCAAATACCTGAGAGTCATATATATGTACACAACCTTGCAATCTAAATATCTCTTTTCATAACTTTTATTAGACCTGAGACATTCAACATTATTCATCAGCTCCAGTGTCACAAACCTCTGCTTTGACTTGTACGACACCACTTCTGTTCTCCTTCAACTTCTGTCTGCTCCGTCTCAAGTTCTTTTACAGATTACCCTATCCCTGCTTTAAATTTTAGTATCTTTCCAGGGTACTGTCCTTGACCTGTTTGAATACCTGCTCTTACTGTGCAAACCCATGGTTTAACTATCATTTGTAATCAGTACATGCAGGTTACAGTAATACTTTCCCTAAAAACTAAGAAAGAATCTAAAAGGCAGCTCTCAGAGTTAAATGTAAAGCAGAAGATTAGTACAGATTCTTAAAGAGGCAGAGTAGTTTTTAGTGTCTTAGAAATGATAGTAACCATATTCAAGTTGTAAAAATGTCAAAAAGAACACATTGATTGCAAAGGTTGTTGATTATCCATGTAAGCACCAAGTCAAGTTACAGAAGTAAATCTGGGGCAGGGCTCTCCCAAGCATGGAGAACGACGACTGAGCCGAAGGACTAGTATCCCACTTCCTCTGGCAAGGTCTTCTCTCTGAGGGAGAGGAATCTCATCAGCTATCTCAGCCTAATAAGCTATTTGATTAATTGTATTCCCTTTAATCAAAAATGATTACAAAGAAAGTAACTTCTGACAAGTTAGCGCCTCAGTTCTAGGCCCTGTTTACAATTATATTTATCCATTAAGTTAACGAACTGGCATTTTGACTACACATCAGTTCTGTGACCTCGGCTTATATGAATTTACCAGGCTTAGAGTATACATTATCCTATGTGCTTCTGAAATGGTAATACCGTGAGCCAGACTAATTTGTTCCCTAAGGTAACAAACACGATGCTTCTCTCAGGGGACCATTTCCATTGGAGACAATCCACCTACAATGAACCAACTTACTTCTTTGTGGGGGGTTTCTACATCTATATTCTGATTACCCCTAAACCCAGAATCAAGTCCAAGATCTCTTAAGTTTCAGCATTCATATACAATTAAGCTGTACATATTTCTCCCCAGAAAGCTGGTAAACAGTAAGTACTCAACATACTATCTTCCCCCTCCCAACTTACTTTTCTTCCTGTATTCCTAATCTTAATGAATAACACCACAATCCACCGACTTAGTCACCAAAGCGAGCCCTGTAAACAAACCATTGATGATGCTTCCCTTTTCCTCATGCCTCACATTCAAACATTACTAAGTTTTATTAATTTTCCCTATTTTGCATTTGTCATATCTATTCTCAGTCCCTATCCAGTACTATTAGCTAAGTTTTAGTTCTCATGACTTGCTGAGTCTACTGATATGATGGCCTAAGTGATCCTTCAGCCTTCACTGTCATCCTCTTACCCCAAATAATCCCCCAAATGGCCACCAGAATTATCCTTAAAAAATGTAATCTAATTATTCTTACTTTCATGCTTAAAACCTTTTAGTGGCTTTCTACTGCCTAGAACTCTACTGTATAACAGAACTTTTGGTGATAATGGAAATATGCCGCATTGTCTAATATAGCAGTGCTTTGGTCTAAATGTTTCAAAATTCATGTTGAACTTAATTCCCATTGTGGTGATATTAAGAGGTGGGGCCTTTGGGGAAATTAATGATCAAGTAATGAGGGCTGTGCCCTCAGGAATGGATTTGTGCTTTACCACAAGTCTGGACAGAACTAGCTTAGGCCCTTCTTCGCTCTTCTGCTCTTCCACCGTGGGAGGACAGTTATTTGTCCCTTTTCCCTCTTCCATGCTTTCTGCCACGTGCGGACACAGCATTCAAGGTGCTATCTTAAAGCAGAAATCAGAGCCCTCACCAAAACCAAACCTGCCAGCACTCTGATCTTGGGCTTCTCAGCTGCCAGGACTGCAAGCAAATAAACACCTGCTCTTTATAAATTACAGAATAATAAACAACATCTGTTCTTTTTAAACTTTGTTATAGTAGCACAAATAGAATAAGACAGGTAGTCACTAACAACATGTGGCTACTGAGCACTTGAAATGTGGGCTAATGGAACTGAGGAACTGGATTTTAATTCTATTTAGTTTTAATTAATTTATGTTTAAATTTAAATAGCCACATGTGATTAATGGTTACGACATTGGACAGCATGGATCATAAGGTTCAAACATCATTAGACAGCATACAAAGTCTTTAGGACTTAGCATCTATGTATCCTTGGGGACATAGAGAATGGAATTATATACACCATTCCCTGAACCTAGCATGCTATTTCACTGCCCATATATTCACTGCCCATAAGATGCCTACTTCCTTTTTCTCCTCCTTTCTACTTGCTACTTAATTTTAATAGATATGGGAAAAGAAAATACCTTTCCAAGTCCTGTTACCCCAGGAAGAACTGATCATTCCTTTGCTTTGCACCTCAAGTAAATTCTGCATACACTACCCTAGCAATTATGCATTTTATTGTTTACATGTCCTTCTTCCTCTACTTATTGCAATTTCTTTGACATTTATCCCAGTATCTAGGGTGTTAGTTAGTGCCTAGCAGTGTTCAGTGCTTGCTCACTGAATCAATCTCAAAGATAACTTTGACATGTATATTGCTGAATACTGATCCCTTCTAGGCCTTTTAAAAAATATTATACATAGAATTTAACTATAGGAACTATTTTGTCCTTTATTTTTCAGCTTCTGAATTATACTAAACATCAATTTTTCTCTTAGATAATGTAGGTACTATCAGACATTAATGGCATGTTACCATGCTTATACTTACTTTGCTGAGTCCCCAAATTCAATCTTTCCCATATTGTTGAGCATACAGATGATCTCACTGCAATTCACACTCAACCTATAATAAAACATTAACATATACATAAATGTTCTAATACAAATTTACTAAGTTCTCTAAACAAAAATCAGTTGCTGACATTAATGAATTGAAAAGGAAACATTTAAATAACTTTCTAAATTAGCACAGACTATACTTAATTTGGTTGCTAACTTGGTAAACATTTGTGACTCCAAATTTCAATTTATTATTACTTGCTATTTTAATACATTTAAGTTCTAGCACATCTTTATACTTGTTATCGTCTCCTGAACTATGACTTACTCACCTGGGAGGGTTCCTTAGTTGTGGAGAACTAACTTGTGCTAATTCACTATCTGATGTTAACTTCAAAGTCTGGATAATCTAGAATTAAAAAAAAAAAAAAATCATTCATGTGTGAATCTTGTCACAAATATTGCTGAACAGTAAGATTTTAGAAATAAAATTGTATCTTTTAGGTATTTCATTAATTAATGCATTCAGGTTTAATTTGGGGCACTCAAAGGGACACAAATAAGTGTTTATGACTTTTGGAGATATGTATAAAAGGTAACAATAGACACTAAGAAATAGGACAGAGTTACATGATCAGAGAAAACTGATCAGATTCATTTTGCAACTGCATTGCTATCTTCAAGTGTTTTCTCCTTTTTTGCCCTATTTTCTTAACTAGATTAACTAGGATAAAGACAAAATTTTATCATTTTTTCTAGTGTCACACGTGTAATTCACAGGAAACGACTACTATTGTTTTAGAACTAAAGCCTGGGACACCTAGCCAAGTAGGGTCATGGCAAATTCTTTCATTTAACGTTAGAGACTTTGGAAGCGGGTAAACTAATGGCTTCTCTTCTGTACATCTGATTATCCATGGGAAGTGAGATTCTGAAGATTCAAAGATGACTAAAGCCAAGATCTATACCTTTATGGAGTGAGGCAAATATCTGTGATTAATCTTGTCCTGTCAAACTATAAGAAACATTTTTTGTTTTTTTGCCCAATTTTGCCCCTTAGGCACATGATTAGATGATAGGAGATGGCTGAAGCTGTCTCTTGACTTGCACAATTTGGGATGGCATGGGAAGAGAAAAAGTTGACTAGGATTCTGAATTAAATTTTAAAGTTAAGAGTTGACAGCCATACCTAAATTGTTAATGTGAACAAAACAGAGTCCCATTCAGTTTGCTATCCTTATTTGTCCTCATTTTTTTATTCAGGTGTCCTAGAAACCTAAACTTTAACCTAAATGTCACCTTACTTGCTCTCAGATCAAGTGTTACAAAGACTTAATTGCACTATTTCCCTAACTAGTCAAAAATAACAAAAGGCCATATAAATTTTACAATGTTTGTCTTAGATTTCAAACATTATCTTATTATAACTTAGATTATCCTAACTTATATTGTCATCAATTTAGAATTCTAAATAATAATATAGGTTAGGATAATCTGAAAAACAAATTCTTGTCTTAAATATATTTCAAAGCATATAAAATAAGCTACCACAGACATAACTCACATTGTAAACTATTAAATTACCTGCTTCAGGTCACAGTATGTTCTTAGAGAAGGTGATAATTGTAATGCTCTTGCTATGTTCATAGCTGCATTCAAATTGTTTTTTTTCTCTTCAATGTAGCTTTTAGCCTTTATTAAATTTGATAGATAATCATCAGTAGTTCTTGCAAATTCTTCACACAGGTTCTTTTTCCTTCATTTAAGATTCCAGAGTTATTTTGCAGTATTTCATAAATATTTATAGAAAAGTAGATCTATAGTATCTTGAAGAGTAAGTTCAGTAGTTGATGAATTTTACATAATATGGTTAAATGAGGCATACAGTAACTGAACTGTATCTGAAAGGGTACTTTTACTTGTTGATAAAATTAACATATAACATGGTAAGTGAGGTATTAAATTAAACTGAAATGTATTACAGTTAAAAGCTATGTATACATAGAGAAAAGCAAATTTTGTAGAAGGCAGGAGATTACAAGTAGAGACATACAATAGACCATCTAAGGTCTGGAGGAGAATGGGAATTGAAAAAGCCATACTGAGGCCCAGGCAAGATGCATGCTCAGAAAACATCTGAGAAGATCTTAAGCCTGACCTCAGGCTGATCTCAAGGCTCAGGGCACACACAACCACTCAGTGAAGGATTGTTACATTAAGAGCCAGTCTGCAAAGACTGGGGAAGGTGGCTATTTTCTCAAATGCCCAATTTCAACAAAAATACCACAAGGCACACAAAGGAACAGAAAAACATGCTCATTCAAAGGAAAAAAACAGAATAGTAAAAACGGTTCTCAAAGCAGCACAGGCATTGGACTCAACAGACAGGCTTAAAACAAATGTCTTAAATATGCCTAAAGAGCTAAACGAAAACATAGATAAAGAACTACAGAATAATCAGAAAAATGATCTAGGGGACAAAATGATAATATCAACATAAAGAAATTATATAAAATAGCCAAACAGAAATTCTACAGATAGTATTGAAAACCCTGTAGTAATTGTAATTTTAAAAATCCACCAAAGGTTCTACTGCAGATTTGGACAGGCAGAAAGAAAGCATGAGCCAACTTGAATATAGGACAATTAAGATAATGAAGTCTGAAAAAAATAAAAACAACAATGAAGAGGAGTGAACAAAGTCTAAGGTACTTGTGGGTCACTATCAAGCAGACTAATGTATATATTATAGGAATCACAGTACAAGAGAGAGACAGACAGAAACTATTTGAAGAAATAATGGCAAAAAACCTTCCAAAATTTGATGAGACATGAATCTATAAATCTAAGAGCTCAAGGAACACCAACTGCAGAAGGACAAAGAGAATCCTGAAAGCAGCAAGACAAATGCAATTTGTCAAGTACAAGGGATCCTCAGTAAGATTATCAGCCAATTTCTCAGCAGAAACCTTGGAGGTCCAAAGGCAATGTATATTAAAAGCACCAAAAGAAAAAAAGCTGTCAAAGTATTCTTCAAAAGTGAAGGAGAAATTAAAACATCCCCAGATAAACAAAAGCTGAGGGAGTTCATTGCCAGTAGACTTTCCCTATAAGAAATACTAATGAAAGTCCTTCATGTTAATGTGAAAGAACACAGTAACTCAAAGCCCATACAATGATAAAAACATCTCTGGTAAAGGTAAACACACGGGCAAACATAAAAACCAATATTAGTGTGATTTTATTTATAATTCTACTTTTTATTTTCTACAGAATTTAAAGGACAAATATGCAAAATATCAATCTATCTTAACGGGTATACAATATAGAGGAATGTAATTTGTGACATCGAAAAAATAAAGGGGAGCAGATACGTAAAGCAGTAGAGGTTTTACATGCAACTAAAGTTAAGCTGTCTACTCAAAACAGATTGTTATAACTTCAGGATGTTATATGTAATCCTGATGGGTAACCACAGAAACTATTTACAGAATATGCACAAAAAGAATTGAGAAGGGAATCAAAATTTGTGACTACAAAAGAAAAAATCAAGTAAACACAAAGAAAGGCAGCAATGGGGGAAATAAGCAACAACAAATAAAGCCATAAAACATAGAGACAACAAACCAAATGGCAAAAATCCTTCCTTATCAGTATTTTAAGTATTAATGAATTAAACTCCAATCCAAAGGCACAAATCTGAAGGACGAATAAAAAATATGACCCAACTATATGCAGCCACAAAAATTTCACTTTAGGTCTAAAGACATAGAGAGGTTGAAAATGAAAGAATGGAAAGAGATAATATATGTCGATAATTTAAAAAGCTGGGGTGGCTCTATTAATTTTAGGCAAAATAGACTTTAATGTAACAATTACAAGCATATATGTACCAACACTAGAACCCCAAAACATATAAAGCAAACACTTGCAGAATTCAAGGGAAAAACAGACATGTCTACAATAATCATTAGAGACTCCAATATCCCCCTTTCAATAATGGATAAAACAACCAGTGCAGAATCAATAAAGCAATAAATTACTTGAGCAACACTATAGACTGATGGATGGGACCCAACAGACATATTTAGAACACTATACCCAACAACATGAGGATAAACATTTTCCTCAAGTGTGCACGTAACATTTTGAGACAGAACATATGTTAGACCATGCTGACTAATGTTTAATGTTCATTAACATTTATTAGTAAGTTTTTTTTTTTTTTTTTTTTTGAGACGGAGTCTCGCTCTGTCGCCCAGGCTGGAGTGCAGTGGCCGGATCTCAGCTCACTGCAAGCTCCGCCTCCCGGGTTTACGCCATTATCCTGCCTCAGCCTCCCGAGTAGCTGGGACCACAGGCGCCCGCCACCTCGCCCGACTAGTTTTTTGTATTTTTTTTTTTAGTAGAGACGGGGTTTCACCGTGTTAGCCAGGATGGTCTCGATCTCCTGACCTCGTGATCCTCCCGTCTCGGCCTCCCAAAGTGCTGGGATTACAGGCTTGAGCCACCACGCCCGGCCATTAGTAAGTCTTAATAAACTTAAAGACTGAAATCCTTCAAGGTATCTTTTCTGACTACAATGGAATGACCTAGAAATACCAGAAAAAAAAAACCCCAGAAGATTCATGAACATGTAAAAATTAAACAATATACTCCTAAATCCCAACGGGTCAAAGAATAAATCACAAGGGAAATTAGGAAATTATCTGAGACAAATGCAGCAAGAACACAAAATTTATGGGATGCGATGAAAGCAACGCTGAGGGAAATTTATAGCTGTAAATACTCACATTTAAAGAGGAGCTTGCAAATGAACAACCTAACTATATACCATAAGTAACTAGAAAAAGACCAAACTAAACTCAAAGCAGAAGGAAGGAAATAAAGATGAGAGAGGAGATAAATACACAACAGAGAAAAATGAAAGCCAAAGTTTGTCTTCAAGATTAGAATTAACAAACCTATAGTCACACTAAGAAAAGAGAATCAGGGGAGGGGTGGGGGGGAGGGATAGCATTAGGAGATATACCTAATGTAAATGACGAGTTAATGGGTGCAGCACACCAATATGGCACATGTATACATATGTAACAAACCTGCATGTTGTGCACATGAACCCTAGAACTTAAACTATAATAATAATAAAAGAAAAGAAAAGAAAAGAGAATCAGGTCATGCGTGATGGCTCACACCTGTAATCCCAGCACTTTGGGAGGCCGAGGCAGACAGATGACAAGGTCAGGAGATCGAGACCATCCTGGCTAACACGGTGAAACCCTGTCTCTACTAAAAATACCAAAAAAAAAAAAAAATA
>NW_016803732.1:1304435-1308857 GCF_001698545.2 Rhinopithecus bieti | reverse complement strand
AAAAAAAAAAAAAAAAGAGAAAAGAAAAAACAAATTACTATAATCAGAAATAAATTGGGTACATTAATATCAATTTTGCAGAAATGAAAAAGATTAAAAGACTGTTATGAACAACTATATATAAACTATATAACCTAGGTGAAATGGACAAATTCCCAGAAACACATAACCTATCACAACTGATTCATAAAAGTATTAAAAAATCTGTACAGACTTGTGACTCAGGAGATAGAATCAGTAATCAAAAAACCTCCCAACAAAATTTAGCCTTGGACCAGATAGCTTTACTGGTAAATTGTACCAAACATGTAATAATCAACACCAATCCTCCTCAAACTCTTCCAAAATACTTGAAGAGGCAGGAATGTGAGGCCAAAACTACCAATGCCAAAATCACACAAAGACACCAAAGAAAACTGTAGACCAGTATCATTTATAACTATTGATAGAAAGTCCTCAGATGAACTAGCAAACCAAATTCAACAGTATAGTAAGAGAATTATACACCATGACCAAGGGGGATTTATTCCTGGAAAGCAAGAACAGTTCAACATACAGACGTCAACATGTGATTGATGTAACACACCACATTAACAGAAAAAAAGCCAAAAACGCAAGTCGTTGTCTCAATTGATGCAGAAAAAGGACCTGACATAATTCAACACATTTTCATGATAAAATCACTCAAACTAGAAGACAACTACCTCACTATAATAAAGACCCTATATGGAAAAACCCATAGCAAACATGATATTCAATGGTGAAGACTGAAAGCTTTTCTTATAACATTAGGAACAAGACATACCTGCTTTTGCTACTTCTGTGCAACACAGTAATGAAAGTTCTAGCCAAAGCAATTAGACAAGAAAAAGAAATAAGGCATTCAAATTGGAAAAGAAGAAGTAAACTCATCTTTTGGTAGGAAATAAAATATTTTATTTGCAGATGACATGATCTTACATGTAGAAAACCCTAAAGATGCCATAAAATAATAGTAAAGCTAATAAATGCATTCAACAAAAAAGGATACAAAAATCAACATATAAAAATAAGGTGTGTTGGCCGGGTGCGGTGGCTCAAGCCTGTAATCCCAGCACTTTGGGAGGCCGAGGCGGGCGGATCACAAGCTCAGGAGATCGAGACCATCCTGGCTAACATGGTGAAACCCCGTCTCCACTAAAAAGTACAAAAAAAACTAGCCGGGCGAGGTGGCGGGCGCCTGTAGTCCCAGCTACTTGGGAGGCTGAGGCAGGAGAATGGCGTGAACCCGGGAGGCGGAGCTTGCAGTGAGCTGAGATCCGGCCACTGCACTCCAGCTTGGGCAACAGAGCGAGACTCCATCTCCAAAAAAAAAAAAAAAAAAGTGTGTTTCTACACAGTAACAATGAATAATCCCAAAAGAAAATTAAGGAAACAATCCCTTTTACAATAACATCAAAAGAAATAAAATACTTAAGAATAAACAAAGGAAGCAAAAGACTTGTATATGAAATTACTGAAAGAAATTAAAGACATGAATAAATGAGAAGACATCCTATGGGCATAGATTGGAAAACTTATTATTGTTAATATTTCAATACTACACAGTGATCTACAATTCAATACAATCCCTAACAAAATCTCAATGACATTTTTTTGTGAAAATTGAAAAGCCCATCCTGAAAGTCATATGAAATCTTAAGAGACCCTGAGAGACAATCTTGAAAAGACACAAAGTTGTAGGAACTCACACATTCTGATTTTAAAACTTACTACAAAACAACAGTAATCAAAACAGCATGGTACTAGCATCAGGAAAGACATACAGAACAATAGAATAAAACAAAAATCCCAGAAATAATCCTTCACATATATGGTGAGCTCATTTTGGACAAGGGTGCCAAGAACACTCAGTGGGGGAAAGGACAATCTTTTCAACAAATAGTGCCTGGAAAACTGGATATCCAACTCCAAAGGATGAAGTTGGATCCTTACCTTATACCATAAACAAAATTAACTAAAAGATGGATCAAAGACCTAAATTTAAGAACTATAAAACTCTTAAAAGAAAACAGGCCAGGCGCAGTGGCTCACGATAAAACTCTTAAAAGAAAACAGGCCGGGTGTGGTGGCTCATGCCTGTAATCCCAGCACTTTGGGAGACCAAGGCAGGTGGATCACAAGGTCAGGGGATCAAGACCATCCTGGCTAACACAGCGAAACCCCGTCTCTACTAAAAATACAAAAAATTAGCTGGGTGTGGTGGCGGGCACCTGTAGTCCCAGCTACTCAGGAGGCTGAGGCAGGAGAACGGCGTAAACCCGAGAGGCGGAGCTTGCAGTGAGTCGAGATCGTACCACCACACTCCAGCCTGGGCAGCACAGCAAGACTCCATCTCAAAAAAAATAAATAAATAAAATAAAAAAATAAATAAATAAGAAAACATAGGGAAAAGGCATCGTGATGTTAGATTTGGCAATGATATCTTGAATTATGACACCAAAAGCACAAGCAACAAAATAAACAACAAACTGGACTTCATAAAATTAAAAATTTTTGTGGATCAAAGGACATTATCAAGAGAGTGAAAAGACAACCTACAAATGGGAGAAAATAATTTTAAGTCATATAGACAAAATTTAATATCAAAATATACAAAGAATTGCTACAACCCAACAGCAACAAAGTAAATGATTCAATTCAGAAATGAACAAAAACTTGAATGAATACTTCATCAAAGACACATAAATGGCCGATAAGCACATAAACGACACACATTATCAGTCATTAGGAAAATACAGACCACACCATAATGATATTCCATTTCATACTCATTAGAATGGCTACCATAAAAAAAGAAAACAACAAAAAATAAGTGTTGGCAAGGGTGTACAGAAATTAGAACCGTTGTACATTGCTGGTGGGAAAGTAAAATGGTATATACAACCACTGTGGAAATCAGTTTGGCAGTTCCTTAAAAAGTTAAACACAGGCCAGGCACAGCGGTTGATGCCTATAATCCCAGTGCTTTGGAAGGCCGAGGTGGGAAGATGGCTTGAGCCCAAAAGTTTGAGACCAGTCCTGGCAACATAGCAAGACCTCATCACTACAAAACAAAAATTAGAGAGGTGTGGTGGTATACGCCTATAGTCCCAGGTACTACTGGAGTCTAAGGTGGGAGGATCTCTTGAGCCTGGGAGTCTGAGGTTGCGCCACTGTACTCCAGCCTGCGTGACAGAGCTAGAGCTTGTATTTAAAAAAAAAAAAGGCCGGGCACGGTGGCTCAAGCCTGTAATCCCAGCACTTTGGGAGGCCGAGACGGGTGGATCATGAGGTCAGGAGACCGAGACCATCCTGGCTAACACGGTAAAACGCCGTCTCTACTAAAAAAATACAAAAAACTAGCCGGGCGAGGTGGCGGGCACCTGTAGTCCCAACTACTCGGGAGGCGGAGGCAGGAGAATGGCGTAAACCTGGAAGGCGGAGGTTGCAGTGAGCCGAGATCCGGCCACTGCACTCCAGCCTGGGCGACACAGCGAGACTCCGTCTCAAAAAAAAAAAAGGGCCGGGTGTAGTGGCTCATGCCTGTAATCCCAGCACTTCGGGAGGCCAAGGCAGGTGCATCACAAGGTCAGGAGATCCAGACTATCCTGGCTAACATGGTGAAATCTCATCTGTACTGAAAATACAAAGAATTAGTCAGCGTGGTGGCACACGCCTGTAGTCCCAGCTACTCGGAAGGCTGAAGCAAGAGAATCCCTTGAACCTGGGAGGCAGAGGTTGCAGTGAGCCGAGGTCACGTCACTGCACTCCAGTCTGGGTGACAGAGTGCGACTCCGTCTCAAAAAAAAAAAAAAAAAGTTAAACAGAATTATCACATACCACTAAACTGACTAAACTGTATGCTTAAGAACACTTAAAAGGAAAAAAAAAACGGTTAAAAGGTAATTTGCGTAATGTGTATTTGACTACTATAACAAAATAAACTCACGCACATGACCATTACTTGAATGTTATAACTAAAAGCCAAATGTGAGACTGCACCAACATGGAGAATAGAGTATCAACAAATTCATTCATAGATTGAGCCTATGTTCTAGGCATCCTTAGGAATTTTTTTTTTTTTTTTTTGAGACACAGTTTTGTTCTTGTCACCCAGGCTGGAGTGCAGTGGTGCAATCACGGCTCACTGCAACCTCCTCCTCCCGAGTTCAAGCAATTCTACTGCCTCAGCCTCCCGAGTAGCTAGGATTACAGGTGCCCGCCACCATGCCCGGCTAATTTTTTGTATTTTTAGTAGAGATAGGGTTTTGCCATGCTGGGCAGGGGCTGGTCTTGAACTCCTGACCTCAGGTGATCTGCTAGCCTCGATCTCCCAAAAGTGCTGGGATTACAGGTGTGAGCCACCATGCCCAGCTAGAAATTTTTTTTTTTTTTTTTTTG
>NW_016803732.1:1282190-1303761 GCF_001698545.2 Rhinopithecus bieti | reverse complement strand
AGGATGGTCTCGATCTCCTGACCTCGTGATCCGCCCGTCTCGGCCTCCCAAAGTGCTGGGATTACAGGCTTGAGCCACCGCGCCGGGCCGGAAATTTTTTTAAAAGCACTGATTTAAGAGTCAAATGGACAAATGGCATTACTAAATATATTCCCTTGAGAATGTTACAATTTTTTTATCTTATTTATTTATTTATTTATTTATTTTTGAGACAGAGTCTTGCTCTGTCACCCAGGCTGGAGTGCAGTGGCGCGATCTCGGCTCACTGCAAGCTCCACCTCCCAGGTTCACGCCCTTCTCCTGCCTCAGCCTCCCGAGTAGCTGGGACTACAGGCGCCTGCCACCACGTCCAGCTAATTTTTTGTATTTTTAGTAGACATGAGGTTTCACTGTGTTAGCCGGGGTGGTCTCGATCTCCTGACCTTGTGATCCGCCCGCCTCACCCTCCCAAAGTGCTGGCATTACAGGCGTGAGCCACTGCGCCTGGCCGAGCATGTTACAATTTTTAAGAGCTTGTTTCTTGAAATGCATAATGGAGGGAATATCTACTGTACCTCCGTCATGTGAGCAAAGATATGTCAAATGGCTTTCTAAATAGGTGATGAATATATAATTGTTTAAGGTATTTAGCAATGCCTATTAGGGTTCTGCTCTGCTGCAAAAAAGCACATGACTAAATGACAGAACTATGTATGAAAAATTATGTATTTTCCCAAGTATACATAATTTAGGTTATGAAAATCTTTTTCTGTGCTAACTGCTTTAAGTTAGAAGCTTATTTACTTTTTTGAGGTGGGGGTCTTGCTTTGTCATTCAGGCTGGAGTGTATTGGCAGGATCCCCACCTACTACAGACTTGATCTCTTGGGCTCAAGCAATCCTCCCACCTCAGCTTCCCACGTAGCTAGGACTACAGAAATGTGCACAATGCCCGGCTGATTTTTTTTTTTTTGTACAGATAGAGTCTGACTGTGTTGCCCAGACTGGTCTCAAACTCCTGAGCTCAAGGATCCTCCCATCTCAGCCTCTCAAAGTAGCTTAGACAGGATGATCACTGTGTAATCCTCCATGTGTAAGCCACCACACCCGGTCTAAGCTTCTTTTCTTTAACAGTTAACAGCTTCAGCTAGGCACGGTGCTGCACACCTGTAATCTCAGCACTTCAGGAGGCTGAGGCAGGATGATCTTGAGGCCAGGAGTTTGGGACCAGACTGGACAATGTAGTGAGAGCCCTGTCTCGGAAAACAAAACAACAACAACAAAACCACAAAAGCAGCTGAATGTGGTGGTGTGGGCCTGTAGTTCCAGCTACTTTGAAGGCTGAGGTGGGAGGTTCACTTCAGCCCAGGAGTCTGAAATTACAGTGAGCTATTATCACACCATTGCACCCCAGCCTCGGCAACAGAGCAAGACCGTCTCAAACAAACAACCATTAGCTTCAGCACCAGAAGGTAAATAGCCACAATTTTTAAAAGCTTACACATGATTTTCATTTTGAAGTTCTAAAGATCAGTCTGTAAGGACTACCAACTTCCAAGCTTGTTTAAAAGTTACCTGTGACTTCATTCTAAACAAAGAAATACAATGACAAGTTAACATCAGGAACTTCAGTTTCACTGAGTCTAGATTTTTAAGTTACTACCTGGCATCAAGAAAAGCCAAAAGTTGGTCAAACTGTTTCTCCACAACTTCTGCAACTCTTTCTCTCTCCTCTATCGTTTGCTTCTGCATGTGTTCAAGCGCCTGGAAAAAAAATAAGATGAAGACGTACCTTTGGAATTATTTTGTAGAAGTCGTAGAATTTTGAAAGTAAAAGGTACTTTTTAGACTCTTCAAAATAACACAAGAGGTAATTAGATAATAATATAAATAGAGTAAGTCACAAGGTTCAACTTTAAATTTTACTATTTGTAAGTAAGACCATATCTTTGTTTGTTTTACTGAGACAGGGTCTCACTTGGTTACCCAGGTTGGAGTGCAGTAGGCTGAACATAGCTCACTGCAACCTTGAACTCCGGGGCTGAAGGGATCCTCCTGCCTTGGCCTTCTGAGTAGCAATGACTACAGGCATACAGCTCCGTGTCCAACTAATTTTTTTTTGGCAGGGCGGAGGAACAAGGTCTCATTATGTTGCCCAGGGCGGTTCTGAACTCCTGGCCTCAAGTGATCCTCCTGCCTTGGCCTCCCAAAGCACTGGGATTACAGGTGTGAGCCACCCCACCTGGCCTTGCTGACATTTTCTACTGATAATACAGCAACAAGACCTAAAAAAAATCCACTGATGAGTGTCCTAAGTTTTTTTCTTATTCCTTTTCATCATTACAGGAAACAAGTCATTTTAAGTAGCTGAATTTCTCTTTGATAGGACTCCCTGGATTAAAAAAAAACCTTAGAAACCATACTTGAATTAAAATGTTTATTACACAATCTTAGTATTTTTGAAGTTTTAAGTACTGTTGCTTGGATCCATGACCCCTTCTTTCCTTCTGATTCTTCCAATTTAGAATGGGAATGTGGAATGTCTATCTATTCCTGTTTCACCAATGTATTTCAGAAGCAAGTAAGTTTTTGTCTCGTTTAACAGGCTCATAGTTGGAGAGGAATTTTGCCCTAGGAAGAATTGGATATCGAGTCTTCACCTATACATAACTTAGAAGGTGAGACTTTAATTTTTATTAATTTTTAATCTTTTTTTTTTTTTCTGAGACAGAGTTTTACTCTATCAACCAGGCTGAAATGCAGTGGCATGATCTTGGCTCACAGCAACCTCTGTCTCCCAGCTTCAAGCGATTCTTGTGCCTCACCCTCCCCAGTACCTAGAACTACAGGTGTGTGCCACCACACTTAGCTAATTTTTGAATTTGTAATAGAGATAGGGTTTAGCCATGTTGACCAGGCTGGTTTTGAACTCCTGACCTCAAGTGATCCGCCTGCCTTGGCTTCCAAAGTGCTGGGATCACAGGCGTACCCAAGTGAGCCGGCCCAGGTGAGATTTTTGTACTTATAATTGATGCTAGAATGCGTTAAACTTTTGGGGATGTCAGGATGGGGTGAATGTATCTTGTATTGAGAAGGACATGAATACTGAGGGCTAGAGAATACTCTATTTTCAGTTGGATTGTGTCCCCACTCTCCCAAATTCAGATGCTGAAGTCCTAACCTCCAGTTAATTTACCACTGATTTGCTCTTGAATACTTAGTACTTGAATAATTAGTACTATATCTGGTACTAATTATTGCTTATCACAGGTGACATTATTTTTTCCCCTTTTCTCTCAATGTTTTTTTCTCTCATAACTCTTCTATCTTATTACTTTTATCATGTATCTCATTCCTCTTGAGAAACGACTTTTGATAGTGACTTTTTTTTTTTTTTGAGACGGAGTCTCACTCTGTCGCCCAGGCTGGAGTGCAGTGGCCGGATCTCAGCTCACTGCAAGCTCCGCCTCCCGGGTTTTATGCCATTTTCCTGCCTCAGCCTCCCGAGTAGCTGGGACTACAGGCGCCCGCCACCTCGCCCGGCTAGGTTTTTTGTATTTTTTAGTAGAGATGGGGTTTCACCATGTTAGCCAGGATGGTCTCGATCTCCTGACCTCGTGATCCGCCCGTCTCGGCCTCCCAAAGTGCTGGGATTACAGGCTTGAGTCACCGCGCCCGGCCAAGAAACGACTTTTGATAGTGACTCTTAGCCAGTCGAAAATGTCTTGTCCTTCTATGCAAAAAAGCAGCCACAACATAATCAGCTATAACCTCTTGAACTCCTTAATTGTAAATTTTGTTGCTAGATGCTGAAGAACTTGTTTTGTGTCACCAAATGAGAGAGTCTCTTTTGGAAGGTGGAGTAGGGAGAAAGAGACTTTCTCACAAAAGGGGGATATAGCCAAACAATGAGCAAATGTTGAAAAGATAATCTGCAATGCTTCTGACACAAAATTCAGCTCACAGCAAGTAGAAGTCATAGTTCCTTATTAACGCTTGAATTTTATTAAGTTCCTAGCACAACAATGTTGCAAGACCAATTTTGGCAGGCCATGGGAAAAGTTTTCCATTCTTTTTTAAATTATCATGCTTAATAACTCAGTGCTAAGCTCTAACCTCAGTGGTAACATCTCCAAATGTACACACTTAAAGGGGACATGCTTCACTTCATGATAGAATTTAATCCTGCAAAGTGCTTACTTTTCCAGCAATGCTTAATTGTTCAAAATTATGATGTGCTGTATTCAACGCTTCATCAATTTCTTCTGCAGTGTTAGTGTCCTAAGAAGGGAGGGGAATCACATAGAAATATAAAACTAAAAAACAGATGCCTATATATATATATATATATTATAGTTGCAAAAAATTCAGGCTACCATTTTGGTTACAAAAGCAACATAGACTCACTACAGAAAAGTGAAAACAAGCAACAAAATGATATTCAATCCTTCTAACCTGGAGATAAAACCATTCATATTTTAGAGCTTTAGTCAGACGATTCCAGATTTTTTTCCTAAAGACTTTTTTTAATGGGATAATGCCCTGTAATCATCTTTTTAACTTAAAACTACCTTGAACAATGTATCATGGCAATACATGTATACATATAAAAATTATAGTTAAGGAAAACAAGATTATAATTTGACTCCATTAAGATTTACACTTGAAGGAAAAGTTAGCAAGATTAAAGTGCTTTCTCCCCTTCCCCAGCCCATTAATGATTATTATTTTTTTTTTTTTTGAGACAGAGTCTCACTGTCGCACAGGCTGGAGTGCAGTGGTGCTATCTCGACTTACTGCAACTTCTGCCTCCCAGGTTCAAGCGATTCTCATGCCTCAGGCTTGCAAGTAACTGGAATTACAGGTCTGTGCCACCACATCACCACATCCAGCTAATTTTTGTACTTTTAGTAGAGGTGGGGTTTCGCCATGTCTGCCAGGTTGGTCTTGAATTCCTGGCCTCAAGTGATCTGCCTGTCTTGGTCTCCCAAAGTGCTGGGATTACAGGCATAAGCCTCTGCGCTTGGCCTCCATTAATGATCTTAACACAAGAACTTAATACTTCACTCAACATCATTTTGGAGTTTGTTCTATTTCTAATCTTAATACATTAAAGTTATTAGCAGTAGATAAAAGGTAAAATTCAATCTTCGGCAATAACATTAACAACAACAAATGTAATTAGGCCTTTTGGTTGCCACTAAAATAAGTGAAAATCACATTTAAAATTTAAAACTTGTGCTCTATGTTTCACAGAACCTGGATTCAATAACTAGTTTCAAAGGGAAGAAGCTACACACAGTAAATATCAAGAACGCTGAAACAGAGTCAGTTAAAGGTAGAACTAGCTGCCTTGGAAGAAAAGAGAACTGTCTAAGCATGGAACAAGTAGGAGGGTGGGTTTACTTCTGCTACCTATAAACTTCCAAAAGAATCTATAATTATAGAAGAAGAAAGTTGAGCTACTAGAGACAAAGTCAAACGTTTGCCTTCGTCGTACTTCATGACCAACATTTTTCATACCAACATTACAGATGATGAGCTCACAACAGTACTGGGCGTGGAGGCTGAACGTTCTAAACCAGTAGTTAGCTGATCAGCAGTCTTCTTAAAGTCCTGAGAACAATTCTTTATCCTGAAAAGTATCAAGTGTATTATTTCATTTTTTGAGACAGGATCTTTCTCTGTCACCCAGGCTAGAGGGCAGTGGCACCATCATGGCTCATGGCAGCCTCGACTTCCCAGACTCCAGCGATCATCCCACCTCAGCCTCCCAAGTAGCTGGGATCACAGGCATGTGCCACCACACTCAGCTAACTTCTATATTTTTTGTAGAGATGAGATTTCAAAATGTTGCCCAGGCTGGTCTCAAAATCCTAAGCTCAAGCAATCCAACCGCCTCAGCCTCCCAAAGTGCTGGGATTACAGGGGTGAGCCACTGTGCCTGGCCCAAGTACATTATTTTAAATACCAACATTAACGTAATGGTTTTAATCTTCTATTCAGTTTTACCATGAAAATAACTCATATGACTTATAAGAACATGTACAGTGAATTAATTCCAAAAATAATGGCTTAAAGTATATATTGTATTTCAATTTCTTAATTACTGGTCCTTTCATGGTATTTTTTGGTACAAACGTTGATAATCACTGAAATGTGATAAGCTTATCAATTAAAGTAAGTGTTTATACATTCAAATGCCAGCTATTAAAAAGAAGGTACTTAACAAGTCTGGAGAATTAAAAAAAGGTAATGAATTTAACTAAGTAAGTTAATCGCAAAGAAAAAGTTTGGTGCATTCTCTAGTCTGTAGAAGCCAGAGTTTTATTTATTAATTTATCTATTTTAGAGATAGGGTCTCACTGTATTGGCCAGGCTGGTCTCGAACTCCTGGACTCAAGTGATCCTCCCGCCTCGGCCTCCCAAAGTGCTGCAATTAAAGGCATGAGCCATCATGTCCAGCTATTTTTATCTTTATATCACCATATTGGCTAGCACACAGTAACTAGTGTTTGCTGAGTTAATCATCAGCTTGCAGCCTATGGAAGAAACTATGATGTTTAAATGTTATTCTTACAGAGAAAAAATACTACACCAAATAATTTTTAAACATTCTATTCTCTGAAAAGTGAATATTCATGTTCTTAAAAATACGAGTGCATTAGCCCTGAGGATTCCATTATTGAATTCCTGTTTCAAAATATTAAAAACAAATCAGTAAAGAAATGAGTAAAGGATTACTATAATTCAAAAATATACAACCATTTAAAACCTAACTGTACCTTAGAGAACAGCAGTTTCTAAAATAGGTATAATTGACATAAATTTAATTTTTTAAATGGTTATTTGGAACAAATTTGGGTACTTTCTGGTTAAGATGGATTCATATACCTCTGAAAGTAAAATTTCACTTTGCAACTCTAACAGACATTATACGTATACAGATAAGAGTACAACCTGGTTTGACTCGCATCACGTGTCAGAAAATTTCACACAGAAGTGCAGATCTCGAGTTTGTCTTGAGAAAAAAAGATGTGGCAACATTGGGTTGGTCTTAACACATAATAATAATTGGCTACAGCTGAGTAGGAACTGCCTCCTTTGGAGGGGGTGAGCCCTCATCATCTACCATAATCCTCACCACTCATTGTTTAAACTCAGTCGATCTCACCCAATAAAAGTTATCTGCTTAATTCGTGTAGGTGTTCAAATTTGGGAACCCTAAATTTGATAAAACGGCTACTCCATGGGGACTCATACGATGAGCCAGAACGATTCTACAAGATTTATTCTAGTAACTCGACACAGATCTCATGGAGGAAGTGACCAGCGGTATAGGAGTTGGGAGCAGTACCGGTACTCAATAAACCTAGGTTTACATTCTGGTTCTGTGAATGACCAGCTGTCAGACTTTAGCTAAGTGGTTTTACCACCCAAGAAAACGGCTACAACCATTCTTTTGTTTTTTTCTAAGTACTCATTGAAGTCTGGAAAGAGAAGCTACAGTGGTAATGGGAAGTGCCAGGAATTCTAGACTGAATAATTTTGAATTTTAACTGAATACTTAATGAACAACTATAGCGTTAAGGAAGAGTCTGACAAGCAGCTACACAAAAGAACATGTGAATTAAATAAGGCAGCAGAAATGAAGATAGCTTATGGATATAGGAGATACTATGGAAGTCAATCTGCAGGAGGTGAAATGAATGCAATAGAAGGAACTGGGGTAATCTATAAATACTTGGTGCCATTAACAAAATTGGAAAGTTCCACGAGATTCTTCCTTGAAAGAATCCTACTTTTTATTTCTTGCACTGTCTACTTACCACATTAAATATGCTTTAAAAAGTTAAGTTATATACAAATTACCAACTGAGTACAGTTCCAGGAAATGGATCAGAAGATCCTTTAACACTTAAAAAGCTGCAAAAATCAAACATGTACTGTAATAAACATTACATGTTTACTCTGTGTCCCAAACCAGAGATATAAAGAGGAATAAAATGTGGTCCATTCTTTTAAAGGGGCTTACAGACTAGCAGGGAAAGACATACAGAAGCATTAATAATTAGGTGAAATAATCAGTAACATAGGTACTAATCTCTAGCTGGGTGTATTTTTAAAAAATTACTAATTCAAAAAGAGAATCTATTAATGCATACACATGTAAAGGTTTATACAAGAATGGGAAAATGAATGAAAGAACCCCAAAGGTATTATTTTTCTTTTTATAAATCACTTCTCAAACCAACCCTTCACAAAGTCTTCCATTGTGCTATACTTGCACTACTTTTAAGAATCAAGGCAAGCTGGGTGCAGTGGCTCACGGCTGTAATCCCAGCACTTTGAGAGGCTGAGGCAGAAGGATCACTTAAAGTCAGGAGTTTGAGACCAGCTTGGGCAACACAATGAGACTCCACGTCTACAAAAAAATTTAAAAACTGGCTGTGCATGGCGGTGCATGCCTGCAGTTCTAGATACTCCAGAGGCTGAGGTGAGAGGCTAGCCTGAGCCCAGGAGTCTGAGGCTGCAGTGAGCCATGATCAAAACCACTGCACTCCAGCCTGGGTGACAGAGTGAGACCCTGTCTCTAAAAAAACTTAGAACTCTAAAAATTTTTAAAAAGAATCAAGAGAGAACTAAGTTACTTTTTTTTCTCTATAACTTCCTTTCATCCAGCACAAGTAACTTTAGCCAGTATACTCTCAGCCTTTCTTGATGTGGTAATCATTAACATTCTTTCTTTCTTTAAATAAGGACAAACAAATGTTTCTTCTTTAAAGAGCTGGAGTCTCCATTCCACTGACAGCTAAGATGAAGTATGAACTTAAAGAGCATTCCATAAACAGTAGGTTAGAAATGCAGATTTAAGAATGACATTTTATCAATAATTCCAAAACTATTTCAGTAACACATTTAATACTCAAATAAGTACACATGGAACATACGTTTTAGGCTGCCGTTTTTCCATTACGGAGTCTTCTTTAACATATCCAGCCATTGGATAGCAGCCTTGTCTAGTATTTACAGCTGTAGCAACCTTAGGACAAAATAAGGGTTTAAAAAAAATTTAATCCAATAAATTCTGTTTATCCAGAACCTAAACAATTATTTCAGTGTGCTGTTCATAAAGTTAATGATAACCTTAAGATCCTGAAATTCCCTGTAAATTAAGGAGAAAACTGTGCTTATATGAGGTTTTGACCCATTTTAATTTTTGGAAGCAATCAGGAATTAGTTAATTAAGCTTAGTCAATTAATTGATAATCAATTATTAATTTTTAGTTAATTGACCAAAACACTTCATTCTACCATAACTCTAAAGCAAATACTAGCTATACTTTCAATTTTACTTTAAAAATTTTAGGCCAGGCATGAGGGCACACGCTTGTAATCCCGGCACTTTGGGAGGCCGAGGCGGGTGGATCACCTGAGATCAGGAGTTCAACACCAGCCTGGCCAACATGGCAAAACCCTGTCTCCCACAAAAAATACAAAACTTAGCCAGGCATGGTGGCGGGCACCTGTAATCCCAGCTACTCGGGAGGCTGAGGCAGGAGAATCACTTGAACCTGGAGGGGCAGGGTACGGAGGTTGCAGTGAGCTGAGAGTGCACCACTGCACTCCAGCCTGGGTGAAAGAGAGAGACTCTACTTCAAAAAAAAGTAATAAAAATTAATAATATATGTTCAAAACTCTAAACTATTTAAAACTTTTTTTTTTTTTTTTTTTTAGACGGAGTCTCACTCTGTCTTCAGAAGGCAGTAATTCTTTTGTTTGTTTGTTTTTGAGATGGAGTCTCGCTCTGTCACCCAGGCTGGAGTGCAGTGGCGTGATCTCGGCTCACTGCAAGCTCCGCCTCCCGGATTCATGCCATTCTCCCACCTCAGCCTCCCGAGTAGCTGGGACTACAGGCGCCCGCCACTATGCCCAGCTAATTTTTTTGTATTTTTTGTAGAGACGGGGTTTCACTGTGTTAGCCAGGATGGTCTTGATCTCCTGACCTCGTGATTCGCCCATCTCAGCCTCCCAAAGTGCTGGGATTACAGGCTTGAGCGCCCGGCCAATTTAAAACTTTTTTAATCATGTGGTTCGATAGAATTCCTAAAGTCCACTGTGACTCGCAGACACTAGATGAAGAAAAATCCCTGCTCGAGACAGTGTTCAAGTAAAATGCAGTTAGAAATGGAAGAAAATTAGATAGTTCATGGTTGACTTTTTTCTCAGAACAGTTTTGTTATGTTCATTTATTTGAGGCCCTGTGGTCTCCGATTTTTTTCCACATATTTTAAAAGCCACTCAGATCATGAACTGATACCTGAAAGAAAAATGAAGTAGGCAGAAGGAAATGCAACATCATTCTTTGGGTGCCTAAGTCCTATATACTGGGCAAACTATCTCATTGAAACCTCACAATACAATACAAGAAAGAAAGGAAAGGAAATTGAAGTAAAGCTGAAGTATGTCCTTTATCTTCACTCAGTAAATTAAAGGATAAGCCAGATGTTAAACTATCTTTTTCTTTCTTTAAAATTTTAGATTCAGGGGGTACGTGTACAGGTTTGTGGCAAGGGTGTAGGGCATGATGCTAAGGTCTGGGCTTCTGTTGATCCCATGACCCAAACAGTGAGCACAGAACCCAACAGAAAGTTTTTCTGCCCTTGCCTCCCTTCCTCTCTCTAGTAGTCCCCAGTGTCTATTGTTTCCATGTTTATGTCCATGTATGGCCAATGTTTAGCTCCCACTTGTAAGTGAAAATGTGGTACTTTTCTGTTTCTGCATTAATTTGCTTAGGATAATGGCCTTCAGCTGCATTCATGTTGCTGTAAACGACATTATTTCATTCTTTTTAATGGCTGCATAGTATTCTGTGGTGTATATGTACAACATTTTCTTTATTCAACCCACCAATGATGGGACACGTAGGCTGATTCCATGTATTTGCTATTGTGAATGATACTGTGATAACCATATGAGTACACGTATCTTTTTGGTAGAATAATTTATTTTCCTTTGGGTATATACCCAGTAATGGAAGTACTGAGTCAAATGGTTGTTCTATTGGTTCTTTGAGAAATCTCCAAACTGCTTTCCACAGGGGCTGATTTGCATTCCCATCAACAGTCTATAAGCATTCTCTTTTCTCCATAACCTTGACAACATCTGTTAGTTTTCGACTTTTTAATAATAGCCATTCTGCTGTGAGATGGTATCTCATTGTGGTTTTGATTTGCATTTCTCTGATAAGTGATGTGAGCATTTTGTCATATTTATTGTCTGCTTGTATGTCTTTTAAGAAGTGTCTGTTCATGTCCTTTAGCCCACTTTTTAATGGGGTTATCTGTTTCTTTTCCTGTTATTTAAGAAAATTTAACAAGAAAACTATAAGCTGTAAGTAAAGAAAACCTTAAAAAAAAAATCGCACCTGGCTAGAGGTCATAAAACAAGAACAAAAAAAATGGAGAATCATACCAGGTTCCTGGAGACAAAGACTGAATGTCCTAACATCATCTAACATGAAATTAATACAATTCTAAAATACATATGGAAAAATATATTCTACAAAACTACAAAACTTTAACATATAATTCACCATAAATTTATTCCACCAATTAATAAGGCTATTATAATGCTACTGTAATAATTAAAACACTAGATGCCAGCATAATAAATCAGTAGAACAAAGCCTTGAAACAGACCCAACTCTCTATGAGAACTTAATATAGAATACAAGTGAGATTTCAATTAAATGGAAGAAAGATTACTCAATAAAAGGTATGACAAAATCAGCCAATCATTCTGAAGAATAAAGGTATACCCGCACCTTACATCACATAAAATATAAAATAATTAAACATATACCTCCCTCCCTTTTTTTTTTTCTTCAGATGGAGTTGCGCTCTTGTTGCCCAGGCTGGAGTGCAATAGTGTGATCTCGACTCACTGCAACCTCCGCCTCCTGGGTTCAAGCGATTCTCTTGCCTCAGCCTCCCAAGTATCTGGGATTACAGGCATGCACGACCATGCCCAGCTAATTTGGTATTTTTAGTAGAGATGGGGTTTCTCCATGTTGGTCAGGCTGTTCTTGACTCCCGACCTCATGTGATCCACCCACCTCAGCCTCCCAAAGTGCTGGGATTACAGGCATGAGCTTGGCCAACATACACTTTTTTAAAAAAACGTAAGTATTGAAGATATATATATAACTTTGAGTTAGGAAGGTCTGCCTAGTCAGAAAAAAAAAAAAAAGCCCACCTAGAATTCATGAAGCAGGGGTAAAAATGACTAGTTAAGAAACATTTCTGAATGGCTAAATGCAATAAAATCAAAAGTGAGAGGCTGGGAGAAAATCGTTACACAGGATGAAATGTTTATATTGCTATCACATAAAGTACTCTCACAACTTAGGAAAAAGACAGGCTGGATACAGTGGTTAACACCTGTAATCTCAGCACGTTGGGAGGCTAAAGCAGGACCAGCCTAGGCAACATAGCAAGGATCCACCTCTTCCAAAAAAAACACAAAAAAATTATCTGGGTGCAGTGGTACTCCCCTGTAGTCCCAGCTACTACTGGGCTGGTTGAGGTAGGAGGACTGCTTCAGCTGGAGAGGTTGAGGTTACAGTGAGCTGTGATCACATCACTGCACTCCAGTCTGGGCAACAGAGCAAGACCCTGTCTCCAGAAAAAGCAAACAACAAACAAGTTAGGAAAAAGACAATTCAAAAGGAAAAGATTCAAAGGATCTGAAAAGATCTGTTAAAGATCCACACAGAAAAGGCACTGATAAGTCAAACATACGAAAAGTTGCTCAACTTCATTGGTCATGAGGGAATTACAATTTACAACAAGGAAACAGCCATTTTTTTCACATCAAATTGCCAAAACACTAAAACAAATATAACAAGCCCAAAATATGAATTTATTTTGGAGTTAGAAATTATAGAATCTACTGATGGAGGTGAGGCTGAGGAATTGTACATAACTATAGTGAAAAATTTTTTAAACTAAATGTTTATCAATAAAGAGATTAGTTAAGAAAATTATAGTGTTTATTTTCATGAGAATAGATGAATGTTGCTAAAAGAAACAAAGTAGACTATTAATTGTTATAGTCTCCCATTTTTGTGAAATATACATCTTTGGTGGGGAAGAGGATGTTCTTTCAAGGTTTCAAGTATTATGTACTTAAAACCATCGACTTGTGGCCATGTATTATTAATTTGGTTACTTTTAACAAATCTCACTGAACTGAATGGTATTTTAAGTCCCTTTTCCCAAAAAATTGGGGTTTAAAAACTTAATTTCTATATACCTCCTAGTTCATTACACTTTGGCTTGGTATTTCATAATAAGAGGTTAATGCTATTATCAGCGGATTTGATTCAGGACATTTCTTCCAGATAGTTTAGGAAAGTATTGAATACAACTGATTTAAAAGATTTTAAGTAAAAACTGCAGAAAGACTTTTAACTTGCAACATATATAATAAAGGTTTTCTTTTACCCCTATAGCTTGTCATTTAAATTTTATTTATGATGGTGTTTTGCCTGCTTTTGTTGCTCGTAAATGAGAAACTCTGCTCAAATTTAACAAGCATTTATTCTACAGTTTCTGATTTCTATTTGATACGCTTAGCAATGCTTTCCTATCCAAGATTATACAATTATCTGTATTTCTTTCTAGTTTATATTTCTAATTGTTATATTATTAATATTTCCAATCATGGGATTTTAGTATATGTTAATTATCTATTGATTGGATGATTTATCCTTTCTTCATGGCCCAATGTATTTTAGACTCAGGTCCAAAAGTTAACAAAATGCCAGCATTTCTTTTTTTTTTTTTTTTTTTTTTTTGAGACGGAGTCTCGCTCTGTCGCCCAGGCTGGAGTGCAGTGGCGCGATCTCAGCTCACTGCAGCCCCCGCCCCCCGGGTTCCCGCCATTCTCCCGCCTCAGCCTCCGAGTAGCTGGGACTACAGGCGCCCGCCACCGCGCCCGGCTAGTTTTTTGTATTTTTAGTAGAGACGGGGTTTCACCGTGTTAGCCAGGATGGTCTCGATCTCCTGACCTCGTGATCCACCTGCCTCGGCCTCCCAAAGTGCTGGGATTACAGGCTTGAGCCACCGCGCCCAGCCAAAATGCCAGTATTTCTAAAATAGCACCTAGGTATAATCCTATCCTTGAATAAAATCTGTCATTTTGCTGTGCAAAATTATAAAAAGATTAACCATTAACATCAATCAATAGCAGAGAAGGGATGTTATCAAAAACCATTCAACGATCAAAATAAAGACTGTCAAATAAAAGGACATTCGCCCAAACTCCGAAATAAGAACAAAAGGATACCTATTAATCTTGAATGGATTTTAGGCTTATGTTTGAAGTAAACAGCATTACCTAGGCGTTCGAAGTTAAAGATGAATTATAAGTCTAATGTGAATACAAGAATCTAAATCTTACTTTTTTGGGGAAGATACCTCATTCAAATGTAATAAATTACATTCCTCAAATATTCCATAAATTCAGACTTCACTAAATTTAAACTAGATTCTTCCATTCTCTGAATACCTTATTCCAAATAAATATTAGGTAATAATACAAATCTAAAGTTTAAAAAGAGTGGTAACAATTTCAGGAAGGTTTCTTGAATGACTTCTTTTAATAGGGCCCAGCTCACCAGTGTGTCTGAAGAATGTGAATATAGTCACTTGTCAATTACCTGGGCTAACAGTAGATGGGTGAGGGGATGAGGGAATAAGAACGGAAGATGGGACAGGTCACTTACCTCTAAAAGTAAAAGGTTCTTAGAACAAAACTAGTCAATGATACAAAACAGATTTATCACAACTTTAAAATCAAAATTAGTATTTGAAACACACTATAAACACTCCTACACATTATCCAAAATCCCAAAAATAATACAAGTATAATGATTTAAGAATATTAAATGTGAAATCATTTGCCAAGTCTTTTTTTTTTCTTTTAATATTAGAACAGGACGGATATGGACACAGACAGTTCTAGCTGCCTCCTCCTTTCCTTTCCCTTCACTTATTCTTCACCCACAAGACTGAATCCATCAGGGATCTACCACCACAATCACAGGAGGGGGGTTCACTACGTCTTAACCATATAGCCAGCCACGTCTAAGGAGCCCCATGTCAAAAAAAAAAAGGAAGAGGTTAGGAATTTCCCACAAAACAGGCAGCTTCTAATATGTAATTTTTGGTTACAATTTAAACTTTCATTAATTACAATATATGGTTTGGGTTTTTTTAAACCATATTTAAGCTGCAAGCCAGTTCATTCAAACCTAAACAATGAAGGGTTATTTTAGTAGTCTAGAAGCTTAGAGAGAACTTTTACATAATTCAGATTTGATTCTTAGCAATCCTAGGAGGTAAGACAGTATTATATTCATCTCACAAATGAGGAAACCCAGCCTAGATTGACAGAATGAGAACTGCATTCTAGGTCTCGTGCCTCCATAGGGTCTGCCACACTTCCACAGAAAACAAATGATACAAAGCCTTATCACCTGATTTATCCAGTAAAACATTAAGAATTTACAGCTTGGCCGGGCGCGGTGGCTCACGCCTATAATCCCAGCACTTTGGGAGGCCAAGGTGGGCTGATCACGAGGTCAGGAGATCGAGACCATACTGGCTAACACGGTGAAACCCCCTCTCAACTAAAATACTAAAAATTAGCCACGCGTGGTGGCACACACCTGTAGTCCCAGCTACTCGGGAGGCTGAGATAGGAGAATCACTTGAACCTGGGAGGTGGAGGTTGCAGTGAGCCAAGATTGGGTCACTGCACTCCAGCCTGGAGGACAGAGTGAGACTCCGACTCAAAAAAAAAAAAAAAAGAATTTACAGCTTGAGTCAACTTTCCAGGAACATACTATATAAACTGAACTACACTTATAAGTGTATTAAATGAATAGGAGATCAAGTAAATTGCATTTTACATCCTTAATTTGATCTCATTCTTATGGACAGATTTTAGTTTTAATGGAATTGGTTTTTAGTGCTTCTGAAGTAAAAATTTTAGGCAGTAGTTTTGCTTCTCTACCTTGTTATAGAATGGCATCTCCACAAATGTATATTTGATGACATACAAAGGTTGAGGGGCAGGCAGAGTTCAAAATTTGTTGCATGGATTCGTGGGTAAAACAGAGGCTAGGGTTTTTAAAGGAATATACTCCATTAAAATAAACAAAAGACATAATTTTCCACAGAAGTCGCCAAAGAATAAAATATGTAGGCCGATAAGTGTATGACTTTAGCCTTTTATTTTCCTCGTCACTTTAAACAATTATAAAATGGATAGAAAAGTTTCATCTTTTGTTAGGTTTCTTTGCTTAAAGATTCAGCAGCAAAATACAAGTTTTTAGTTTTTTGTTTTGTTTTTTTTTGAGACGGAGTCTTGCTCTGTCGCCAGACTGGAGCGCAGTGGTGCAATCCTAGCTCACTGCAGCCTCCACCTCCCAGGTTCAAGCGATTCTCCTGCTTCAGGCTACCAAGTAGCTGGGACTACAGGTGTGAGCCACCAGGCCCAGCTAATTTTTGTATTTTAAATAGAGACGGGTTTCCCCATGTTGGCCAGGATGGTCTCGATCTCTTGATCTGCCCGCCTCAGCCTCCAGAAGTGCTGGGGTTACAGGCGGCAGCCACCATGCCCAGCCAAGTTTTTAATTTCTAACTAGAAGCATGTTTTACTACTGTAGTATTTTTACCATTAACATTAGGTTGTGATATGTTTCATCTGAAAAATTATAAAACTTACCTCACAAACAGGGCATACAATTGTGGTGCATTCTTCAGTCATTAACAAGCATAGTTCACAAAAAGCATGTCCACATTGAAGTTCACAGTGGTGACCTATTCATGAAATTCTTAATTATTATTTTGATGACTATTATTATTGCAACAGGGTCTTGCTCTGTTGCCCAGGCTGGAGTGCAGTGGCACCAGCTCACTGCAGCCTCCACCTCTAGGGCTCAAGGGATCCTCCTACTTCAGCTTCCCAAGTAGCTGGGACTACAGGTGTGTCCCAATACACCCAGCTAATTTTACTGATGAAATTCTACTGTGATTAAACTGCCCACGGTGTGTTAATGTTGAATGGGCAATACTGATCAAAGGGAAATTCAAAGGGGATCCTACTGTACAGGAAAAGATACCTACTATAGTTTGAAATGGTTGACTTATTGAATATAAATCAGAAGTAACCAACTATTCAGGTCAGGAGGAAGAAAATCAAGAAGAAAACCAAGAAGAGCTATGTAATAGCAACTGCATTAATTCAGATAGCTATTTTGTACCTAGAATACTTTGAATCTGCCATATCTTACAATTATACAAAGTGCTCTGACACATTTTATTTGTTACTTGTAAATATCACAGTTAAGTGGGCTAGAGATGAAATAGCATTTTGGAGATTTGGTTAACTAAATGGTATAATCCAGACTCCAATCTAGTTCTGTTTCCAAGCCTAACATTCTTTCTGACTGACCACACTGCCACCTCCTACTTTATATTTCCCATCCTGTGAAGAGGTCAAGAAGGGCCAAAACGGTGGCCAAAATGAGACACTGGCAAGACTGTGCTCTTAGAATTACTTAAGACATTGGCAAGGCCAGAAGCCAGATGCTACTATTATCACACACCCACAACTCACATTTTCACAAACTTAGCATTTATGAAAGGAAATATCATAACTTGATTGAAAACCTAATATCATGATTAAATGCTCTAAGAATTTGAAGTTTATAATAAACAACATTTGTTTTAGCTACATAATTTCAAAAGGCTGTCATTTTTTAAGTTTTGCAAGAAAACAAAAAGGGAAAAAAGCTAGATAAAAATCAGTCATCTTTTACTAGCAAAATAATTACCGAGTTCTTGCTGAATTATAATAATTGCATTAATTTTATTTATTTATTCATTCATTCATTCTGAGACGGACCACGATCTCGGTTCACTGTCAACTCCGCCTCCTGAGTTCATGCCATTCTCCTGCCTGGGCCTCCGGAGTAGCTGAGATTACAGGTGTGCGCCAGCATGCCTAGCTAATTTTTTTGTATTTTTAGTAAAGATGGGGTTTCCCCATGTTACCCAGGGTGGTCTTGATCTCCTGACCTCAAGTGATCCACCCACCTAGGCCTCCCAAAGTGCTGGAACTACAGGCGTGAGCCACTGTGCCCGGCCTCGCATTTATTTTATTTTTTAAAAAACTTTACAAGTTTCCCACCCAACTGAAATACCTGAAACTTGCTTACAACCATGGTACATTTTAAAGCCCTATTTAACTTCCAGAGATAACATCGCCAAAGAAATAAAAACACTTATCTGTTACTATAAAATTTCTGATACTGAATAACTCAAAATAACTTGTGGTATATTACACCTGAAAAAGCACTTTCAGGATTCTATACACATAACCACTACTTTTCCAACTTCGTTTTTCAAAGCATTATAATACTAATGTATGAAAGAAGTACTCATTTTAAAAGGTTGTGTTCTAGAACTTTATTCCATAATTCTAATTTCATTCAAAAATGGAGATTTTCTACGTAACAGTAGCAGTGATCTAAACCCCAAGTAGGAGAAACTTGGTTCTCCACTGAAATCACAACTTTTTCTGCAGAGGCTCACATCTCTGAGTCCATCTTGACAAGAATGAGAAAACTGATCGAATGACCCTAACTTTTAAAGTATAAACAATTACACCAGGTAATACGAATTTTCAGTAGCTCCAGGTATTTTAAGTTACATTAAAATAACTTGAACCAGCTGGGCGCGGTGGCTCACGCCTGTAATCCCAGCACTTTGGGAGGCCGAGATTGGCGGATCACCAGGTCAGGAGATCGAGACCATCCTGGCTAACACAGTGAAACCCTTTGTCTACTAAATATACAAAAAATTAGCTGGGCGTAGTGGCGGGAGCCTGTACTCCCAGCTATTCGGGAGGCTGAGGCAGGAGAATGGCGTGAACCCGGGAGGCGCAACTTTCAGTGAGCAGAGATCGCGCCACTGCACTCCAGCCTGGGTGACAGAGCAAAACTCCGTCTCAAAGAAAAAAAAAGACTAATAAAAAAATAAATAACTTCAACCTGTGATCACTTGAGTAGATTATAGATGAACAGACCAATAGTAATGCAGTGTATTTTTCCCTTCACGTATAAAGATACACACACAAACACAAGGTGCACAAACAGTGCTTTAGGCCAACGTGAGCCATAATGTAAAAAACAAACAAACAAAACCCCACAGAAACAAAAAAATGCTAACAACAAAATCCAAAACCATTTCACAGTGGTCTACTTGTTACTGCTACAACAAAAACCACACAAGAAAATCAACTTTCATTCCTTCTTCATGACAAAACAATGGGCTACAATTTACGTCTACTTTTGCATGAACCCGCTAACCTGCCGTGTGAGGGGTAGATTAAAGCCACCCAGGCCCCCATCCTCCCGGCTGGAGGGTCGATGAGGCCTGGATGGGGTTGTGGAGAAAGCCGTGAAAGGTGCCAGGTGCCGTCCTAACCAACCCACACACGGCCCTTTTGGGGCAGCTGCAGGAGGCCTGTGACGCAGTTTCCGGGACACCAGGATTGGATGCAGCTGAGCAAGCCTCACGCGCCCACCAGCCCCCCTGGCCCCCAGCCCTCCCTCCAGGCTGCCTCCCCGCTAGGTGGGCCCTTGGGTTCCTCACCGGATGCTCTGGATACCCTCCTTCCACACCTGGTGCACTGGATTTCAGGGGCACCCCAGTGCTGACCCTTCCTTCCCATCCGCTGATAGGCAGACCGAGAAGTCCCAGGCTTCGAAGGCTCTGCCGCCATCGTTGTCTCCTTCTTCTTCTGGAACAACCGCCGAGTGCTAGTCCCGGCAGCCCTCGCGGCTGCAACCAATCATTGGAGGCCAGCACCTGCAGCTAGCCAAACAGTGGGCCGGGAGATTAAAGCCCGCCCCCAAGCTTGCTCCTGATGGGGCTGGGGCTGTTTTCCGTTATCCTGGGAGGTACCACTCCTAGAAGGGGCGCCTTGTGGCCGTTAAGGGCAGTTCACTTTTACATTCTACCCGAAGAGTCACCACTTTAGCGCCTTTAGTCATCACAAATTAAAATGTCGCATAGTATTACTTACATTGTGAGTGACTTTCTAAATAATAATCATCTATATTGAAGCAGTCCCCTTTGCCTATTATGTGTCAGGGCCAGAAGCCCTAAACCTGTGTGCTGGGGGCATCCAGGGCTTGGCTAATAGGAGCTGGAGTGGAGAAGCTAATCAGTAGCCATTGCTGGGGTAGATGCAGTGAACGCTTTCAAATTAAGGAGTGCTCATCATTACTAACTGCTGTCGAGCCTAGTAACATACAAGGCAGAGTGCCAAGAGTGGTTGGGGATGCTAAGAATTTATGAACTAACAGGTTTCTGCTTGAGAGGTATATAACTCCATTTAAAAAAAAACCAGTAACTTCCGCCAAAATAGCTAAGTGTTATACGCCTGACGTGTATTAGAGATAATAAGAATTACTGCCTTCTGGGCCGGGCACGGTAGCTTACGCCTGTAATCCCAGCCCTTTGGGAGGCCCAGGCAGGCGGATCACGAGGTCAGGAGATCAAGACCATCCTGGCTAACATGGTGAAACCCCGTCTCTACTAAAAATAAAAAAAATAATAAAAATTAGCCAGGAGTGGCGGTGGGCGCCTGTAGTCCCAGCTACTCAGGAAGCTGAGGCAGGAGAATGGCGTGAACCCGGGAGGCGGAGCTTGCAGTGAGCTGAGATCGCGCCACTGCGCTCCAGCCTGGGCCACAGAGCGAGACTCCGTCTCAAAAACAAACAAACAGAAGGATTACTGCCTTCTGAAGAAATGAAGTCAGTATGGTCTACGGTGGTATGAAAAGTCTTCCTAGAGGATATAGGGTTTGCATTAGACCTTACAACCTAGGTAGTACTTACAGGAGTAAACAAGAAATAAGGGATTCGAAGAATAAAGACCACATCAGCGAGGGAAGGTAGATGCGAGGGAAGGTAGATGGAAGACACAGTGGCTTCTTGAGAATTTAAAGACCATTTAGCCAGAGTATGAGTTTCCTTAAAGTAAGCTTCTTTGGAGAGGTATGTCAGGGAAGAATTTCAGAGAATCTCGAGTGTCAGGCTGAGGAGTTTGAACTTTACTCTTTAAGCAGTAGAGTGCATGACACGTTTTGTGAGCAAGGAATGAAGTAATCTGGTAGAAAGGTGGCAGGTGTATTTCAAACAAAACGCCTGGAGGTGGCACAGTTGCCTTTTGCTGCTAAGAATAAAGCCTGCCCATATTCCTCATTTTCTTTTTTTTTTTCTTTTTTCTTTTTTTTAAGACGGAGTTTGCTCTGTCGCCCAGGCTGGAGTGCAGTGGTGCAATCTCAGCTCACTGCAAGCTCCGCCTCCCGGGTTCACGCCATTCTCCTGCCTCAGCCTCCCCAGTAGTTGGGACTACAGGCACCAGCCACCACATCTGGCTAATTTTTTTTTCTTTTTCTTTTTCTTTTTCTTTTTTTTTTTTTTTTTTTTTTTTTTTTTTTTTTTTTTT
>NW_016803732.1:1265579-1281874 GCF_001698545.2 Rhinopithecus bieti | reverse complement strand
TTTTTTTGTATTTTTAGTAGAGACGGGGTTTCACCGAGTTAACCAGGATGGTCTGGATCTCCTGACCTCATGATCCACCCGCCTGGGCCTCCCAAAGTGCTAGGATTACAGGCGTGAGCCACCATGTCCGACCCATATTCTCCTTATCTTTCCTGGGTCAGCTTTAGAAGCACTTTCTCCTAAACAGGTGAGAAATGAGACACACAGGGCTCTCTTCTTGAATACACAATTTTTATAAATTGCATCGGACCCACAGTGAGTGTCTTTTAGAAAGTTTCACCAAAACTGAAGAGAAATTCAGAGATCAAATGGCAGCAGCAGATCAGAGAAAGAATGTAGAAGAACAATGCAGTCACAGAGTTAACCCGCAAGCTGCCCTTAGCGCTATGCATGTGAAATCAAATCCACGGTCAAGATTAGGTTTCTTTGTTGTTGTTAAGCATATAACATATTTATTCCCAACATAAGAGTGGGATTAATAGAATAACACCAAGACAAAATATTAATATTCTAAAACCAAATTAATCTATTGAATAGACGTATTTCAACATTTAACTAAGTTAACCCATTTAGTTACCTTCTCGAAAATATACACAACAAATAATTTATACTGTTTCCCATAATGGCTATACTAATTTACATTCCCACTAACTGTATAAGGGTTCCCTTTTCTCCATATCCTTGCCAATACTTGTCATCTTTTCTTTTTAAAAATAATCTCCATTCTAATTACCTTGTGTAATATCTCATTGTGGTTTTAACTTGCATTTCCCTGGTGATTAGTGACATTGAGCATGCTTTCACATACCCGTTAACCATTTGTATGTCATCTTTTGAGAGATGTTTATTTAGGTCCTTGGCTCATTTTTTATTTGAGTTGTTTTCTTCCTACTGAGTTGTTTATGTTCCTTATGTATTTTGGATATTAGCCCCTTACCAGATGTATAGTTTACAAATACTTTCTCCCATTCCATAGGCTGTCTCTTTACTCTGTTGACTGTTGCCTTTGCTATGCAGAGTTTTCTGTTAATAGTTTGATGTAATCCTCTTTGTCTATTTTTGCTTTTGTTGTCTGTGCTTTTGTTGTCATGTCCAAAAAAATCATCGTCCAGACCAGTTGACATATAGCTTTTCCCCCTGTTTTCTTCTAGTCGTTTTACAGTTTCAGGTCTTTTAAATCTTTAATCTATTTTGAGTTGATTTTTGTATATAATGTGAGAAAATGATCTAATTTCATTCTTCTGCATGTGGATATCTAGTTTTCCCAGCACCGGAATGACTTTTAAAAGGTATTCATTCTCTGTTAACATTTCTTTCTGGAAAACTTGTATTACTTGCATTTATATTCACATTCTTTCAAGTTTATTTTCTGCTTTGGGTAATGAGACTAGGCCCTTACCTTTTTGTCATAATCATTTTTCTCAGATATCCAGTTAATATACATTTTGTTTTACTCTTTAGGAGTCTCAATCACTACATCTTGTGTATATGTATATGCATGTCTGTGTAAAACAAAGACTATATATATCTATTTTGAGATGGAGTCTTGCTCTGTCACCCAGGCTGGAGTGCAGTGGCATGATCTCGGCCCACTGCAACCTCTGCCTCCTGGGTTCAATCAATTCTTCTGCCTCAGCCTCCCAAATAGCTGGGATTACAGGCACACTCCCCATGCCTGGCTAATTTTTTGTATTTTTAGTAGAGAAGGGGTTTCACCATGTTGGCCAGGCTGGTCTCGAACTCCTGACCTCAGGTGATCCACCTGCCTCAGTCTCCCAAAGTGCTGGGATTATAGGTGTGAGCCACCCACGTCTGGCCGCGACTATCTTTATTCTTACAGAAACCAATCTAGGTCTGAGACACAATGACTTTACAGTCTCCTAAGGTTATGTTATTGTTTTCTTTTTAACTTGGTAGTAGGAAATGCTTCTCTCTCCCTCTCTCATTCCCTCACTCCCTTCCTTTTTTTCTTTCTTTGCTTAAATTACCTTTTTGGAGATTTCTGCCCACTCTGCAATCATTTTTGACTAGAGATAGTCCTATGATACATCTTTTTGAGAAAGTGTACCCTGATGTTTAAATTTCTAGAGATGACAACTACAACATCTTGTGATAGCTTTAAAAACTCTTGCTTCCCTCACCCTTATTTCTACCATTTCTTGATTCCTCTGTTTAACTAATTTAGAATGTGCATATTGGAGGTGTAATACCTTGAGAGTTGTGAAAATAAATTATGTATGTGTGGTTAGCAATTTATTTTGGTCCAGAAGGAACTACTACAGTTATTATATCTTGGTTCCATATGCTACATTAACAAAATATTTTATGTCCCAAAGGAATTTTTAAATTGTGTTTATGGGTTATGCTACCAACAATGTAATATTAGCTTTTCTCCCAGCTTAGTTTTCCCCATGAGAAGTATTCACTCAGAAATTACAATCTTGACCTCTTCTGTCTCCAAAACTCCAGAGATGTATGTCATGTGTCCTTACATTCATGGGCAATCTAAATCTCTTTTTCTTCCACAGTTACTCAATTCTAATTTAGAATGTAAGGGTTTTTTTTGGTTTTTTTTGAGACAGAGTCTTGCTCTGTCACCAGGCTGGAGTGCAGTGGCACCATCTCAGTGCAGTGCAACCTCTATTGTCCAGGTTTGAGTGATTCCCCTGGCTCAGCCTCCCACATAAGTAGCTGGGACTACAGGTGCGCACCACCACACCCAGCTAATTTTTTGTATTTTAGTAGAGACGGGGCTTCACCATGTTGGCCAGGATGGTCTTGGATCTCCTGACCTCTTGATCCGCCCACCTCAGCCTCCCAAAGTGCTGGGATTACAGGCGTGAGCCACCATGCCCAGCCAAATGTAAGTTGTTTTTGATAGTGGACATCTATCAACTCTAACTTCTATTTCTTTTTTATTTTGCCTAGTCATGGTAAAGATGCTTGCTCCAAAAATCAATCTTTTCTTCTTTGGCTCACAGAACTCAGAGATACAATATACAAATACCATATGCAATGGTACTAAAATTTAGTGGTTAATCCCTGGTAGCTCACTAAAAGGGCTATCACTTCTTCAACCTTTGTGCTTTGCATTGGGTGAGGTTCAGGTTACTAAGTGCTCTGAGACAAACTGATCTCCTGTATCAGCTTCCAATTAGAACCTTCTTCTTACACCAGCCATTGATGTCATATCTATGGTGTATCTGTTTTAAAATATGTTTTTCAGATATCCTCATTACTATAACAGAAGTTATTAGTCATGATGTCTATTATCATAAAAAGTGTTTATATTATAGCATGATAACGCATGGAACAATTGATTATAAAATAAATATGGTAAAAACTTGAGGTGGGTGGTCAGAGACCAGGGGAATCAATAAAGAATAAAGGGCAGATGGAAAGAGGCAAAGAGTGGGGAATGAAATGATCTTCCTGGAAAGTTTTATTAATCCATTCTCACACTGCTATAAAGAAATACCTGGAACTGGGTAATTTACAAATAAAGTTTTAATTGGCTCATGGTTATGCAGGCTTTACAGGAAGCATAGTGGCTTCTTCCAGGGAGGCCCCAGGCAACTTACAATCATGGTGGAAAATGAGGGGAAGCTAGTGTGTCTTACATGGTGGCAGCAGGAGGAAGACCTCATGAGAATACTATCAGGCGACAGCACCAAAGGGGTGGTGCTAAACCATTCATGAAGGATCCACCCTCATGATCCAATCACCTTCACCAGGCCCCAACTCCAAGGCTGGGGATTATAATTCCACATGAGATTTGGGTGGGGACACTAATCCAAACCATATAAAAAGTGAAACATCAGAGCAGGAGGGGACATTTTATGTTCACAGAACTGCCCAACTAGAGAAGAGGAAATACAGAAAGCATTGTCATTCAAAATTTTATTTTGAGAACATTTATAGAAATACTGAATATATAACAAAATATCCTCTAAAATATTTCTGCTCATAAATTTTTCCAACTATTATATGTTCTTTATACTTAAGAATATTGTCGGCCAGGCACAGTGACTCACGCCTGTAATCTCAGCACTTTGGGAAGGGAGGCTGGTGGACTGCCTGAGGTCAGGAGTTTGAGACCAGCCTGGCTAACATGGTGAAATCCTATCTCTATTAAAAATACAAAAATTAACCGAGCATGGTGGCACACACCTGTAGTCCCACCTACTCAGGAGGCTGAGGCAGGAGACTTGCTTCAACCTGGGAGGCAGAGGTTGCAGTGAGCAGAGGTTGCAATCACACCACTGCACTCCAGCCTGGGTGACAGAGTGAAACTCTGTCTCAAGAAAAAAAAAAATATTGTCTTGGTAGAGCCCTGAATATGATTATATGCTTATCGAGTACAGTAGAATTTCAGCATGGGATTTATAGTTAGGAAGAATAAAGTGCAGATGGGGAGGGATGAAAGGTGTGAATCAAGGACCTTTCTGTATTTCTTTTACTTCCTTTTTTCCTGGAATCTAACACAGAAGATATGAATTCACCATTTCACTGTGGAACACGGCTTTCATTCTTGTTCTGGAACATGGCAGCAATCATTCTTCAATTAGATCTAAATGATTGAATTGCAAGGTGAACTGTCTTGGTGGCTAATTCATCTTCCCTCATCTCCAGCACCCTCTTTTCTCAATATCAAGCCATGTTCTTTTGTAAGGAACTGTATCTACTATCAAGCGGCCTGGAAATTAAGAGATCCAGTGTGTCTTCCAAGTCCTTGTTTCTATTTGGTGTCATGATGTCTTTCACTGCTACCCCACTGATCTGTTTTCCAAGGCTATACAAAGGAGGACTGCAAAAATGAAGGGCATGGCAGAACAATGTTACATATGGGGGAAGGCTTCGGTCGATTTTAAGTTATTCAGGAAATAGTTTTCTAGCTAATGGGTTGTCAAATTCTTTGCATCAGAAGCTTTTATCTGGTTGGTAGCTTTTAGGTGAGCTCTGTACTGACTAGCAATGGAAAGGGAACAGATGCCACAAGGACCTGCTCTAAAACCAACATCAACCTCCAGAAGTGGATCTGAGTGGTTTGATTTATGTCCATGACATACCCAAGTCTTACAAGGAGAAAGTAAGTTCAAAGGAGGACAAAAATGTATGTAAACTGAGTAATAAAGAAAAAAAAAACCAACATAATTCAAGGTATACATTTTTTGGCTTTACTATGACTTCCACAGACACAGAAAACAAAACAAGGAAAAATTATGATCAATGTATTTCATCAGCTCAAGAAACTATATTTTTTCATGTAGTCAATTTTTAATCTTTATTTTAGCAGACAATATGTGAGTAATTTCTTCTACTAATAATTTCTGCTACTTATAAAGTTTATGCTAAACATTTGTTTTATATATTCATATATTACTTTTTGGCACTTACTAAAAATGTCACCAGTCGGCTAATGTCTGTCAGAAAATCTTCCCTATTTTTGGCCGGGCGCGGTGGCTCAAGCGTAATCCCAGCACTTTGGGAGCGGAGCCACGGCGGAATCACGAGCTCAGCCGAGCACCTGCAGGACCATCCTGGCTAACACGGCTGAAACCCGATCTCTACTAAAAATTACAAAAACTAGCCGGAGCGGATCGCACCCCGCGCTGACAAGGGGCGCTGTCCCAGTCCCAGCTACCTCGGGAGGCTGGAGGCAGAGAGCAATGGCGTCAACAACCCCGGCAGGCGACGCTTGCAGTGGCTCGAGATCTGGCCATTGGCCACTCGCAGTCCGGAGCGACAGACGGCGAGCACTCCGCCTCAAAACAGAAAAAAAACAAAAAAAAAAAAAAGAATAATCTTCCCTATTTTATGACATTATATTATAAAAAGTAAAATAGATATTTATGTGTGACTTTACCAATCAAAAGCATGATATCAAATGGGTAGATTCAGGAAATGAGTTAAGCTACTAAAGACAGAAGATACTTAATGTCAGTAATTAATTCAATATACAGAAAGTGACTAAATTCCACAACTATTTACAATATTAAAATAATGTAAATTGTTATTTGTAAGTAATAGCAAAACATGTTGAATAATGGTGATTTCAAATGTTTGCTTTGCATACTATTTTAACGAGGAATGACTTTACCTATAACCAAAATATGACTACTGAAGGTAAAACAACATAATTATCTAAACGTATATAGCAATACTATAAAGCAATATTAGATCCATGAATAAAGTAATTTGGCTCCTTGTGGGCATTTTTTTATGACCTGTAGGAACACCTTATAAAGTAACCTAGAAAGGAAAATGTGATTAAATTCAATTGCATTTGACAATTAATAGAACACCTTGTCCAAAGTCTAGGCAGAAAATTTCAGAGACAAAACTTTTCAGAAAACAAAACTTAATCCTTTGCAAAACTTTCAGAAATAAAAAGCAAGTATTTTCCAAAACTCTATCAGGGTGAATTTAACATAAAAGAGCTTAACTAGGTTTCCAGATGCAGAGCTAGAAGGATCACTGATGTAATCCAGTATGGAATTTATTACATATTTATATGTTCTTGCTTAATCTATTCAAGGGCTTTCCCATAAACATATTCTAAAATACTGAACAACTCATATGTTCCAATCAGTGTGAATAAGCTACCAATTTGGAAAAATTTGTAATCATGGTGAGACAAACTCTTAACTACTGCTAGTGGCAATACCTATTGGTGTAATCTTTTTTGAGAGTAAGCTGACAAAATGTTTAAAAAAACACAGCCATGTTTATTCCCACTAATTCAGCAATTTCAGCTTTGAGAATACTTCCACAGGAAATGATCAAAAACCAAACAAAAATGAAAACTATATCATAACAGTGTTTATTGTTTATAAAACAGAAAATAGGAATTTAAATCCGTATCAATCTGTAACTGGCTTAGGAGATCACAGTATATCAATTTGAGAAACATAGCTGTCAAGTGGAAAAAGACAAATAGAGATGTTATATATCTATACAGGGAAATGTATGTGATATACAAGTGAAAACAGCATAATTCTAAATTATATGTAGTTCTCAGTACATGCAAATATTAGAATGTAATTATGTAACTATATAAATTATATATGGGAAAAAAGATTGAATAATGCAATCTTATTTTATTTTATTTTTTTTGACAGGGTCTCACTCTGTCACCCAATTTGGAGTGCAGTGCCGCCATCATGGCTCACTGTTGCCTGGACCTCCAGGGCTCAAGCTATTCTCCAGCCTCAGCCTCCCAAGTAGCTGAGGCTATAGGCACAGGCCACCACACCTGGCTAATTTTATTTTATTTCTGCAGAGATGGGGGCTCAACATGTTGTCCAGGCTACTCTCAAATCCTGGTCTCAAGCGATCTGCCCGCCCTCGGCCTCCCAAAGTGCTGGGACTACAGGTATGAGCCACCATGTCTGGCAGCAATCTTTATTGAATAATACAATTGTAGGTAGGAACAGGGATGACTGTTTTTACTCCAAGCATCATATAATGTTGTGGTGGGAGATACATACTTGTCTCCTCAGACGTCTTCTGATTGCATACCACCTTGTGCACAGCACAAGGTCCTGAAAGAAAATGAAACAAAAACACAGAGAGATGCAGAGGCAAGAAACAGAGAGGCGCTGCTTGCCTTTCTAAAGGTGTTCTGATTCTTTACATGTGAGACCTGGCCTGCATGTCTAATCTTGGGGTCTGTGAAAAAAACAAAAGCAAAACCAAAACTCTTACGTTCTTATTATGAATTCCTTTAGTTTGTCTTACACCAGTTTGAACTAGATTAAACCAAGAACCAAAACTAAGACAGGTTTAATAATTTCTTTTTTCTTTTCTTTTTTCTTTTTTTTTTTGAGACAGTCTCGCTCTGTCGCCCAGGCTGGAGTGCAATGGTGCAACCTCGGCTCACTGCAAACTCCGCCTCCCAGGTTCAAGTGATTCACCTGCCTCAGCCTCCTGAGTACCTGAGATTACAGATGCCCACCCCCAAGCCCAGCTAATTTTTGTATTTTAGTAGAGACGGGGTTTCACCAGATTGGCCAGGCTGGTCTCAAACTCCTGACCCCAGATGATCCACCTGCCTCAGGCTCCCAAAGTGCTGGGATTACAGGCATGAGCCACCATGCCCGGCTAGTTTTCATATTTCTGTCACAATCTTTAACTTGTATTTTTTAAAAGAATCTGTACTCCACTGTACTCCAGCCTGGGCAATAGAGCAAGACTCCATCTCAAAAAAACAAAACAGAACAAAACATTTTTAATGGGGGACAAGATCCTTTGTATTGATTTCACTATCTACTAAAGAGCCACAGTGGCCTAAGAAATTCCATGTACAAAACAATCCACAATCTTTTGCTCCACAAATGACCCTTCTACTCTAGCTTAATTGGTCTTATTACCCACAGATATTCTCAGACCCATCTCAGGCCTAGAATTGCCTCCATCTCCTCTCTCTTCCTCAACTCCTTGCCTTTCTTCCAGGCAAGCACAGTTCATGGACTGAGTCAGTCCCAACGTCCCTGGCCATCAGGTAGGGTTCCCCCTCTGCCTCTCCAAGCACTAACTGGCTCTCCTGCCCTTTGAGCACCAAACTATTCAGCACTGAAGTGTCTCTTTTAATACAGGTCATGTGTGATGCTAAATTGTTTATTAAGTACCAGGAGGCCATGTGTTTCCAGAGCCAAACACAGCATCCCACACTTAGGTTCTCAATACAGAGAAGAACTTTTAGTTCATTTCTTCAGTTACGTCCCCTATTCTTCTTCACGTGAAAATTTAAAAAGGGATCACAAATATTAGTCCTCTGATTTATGATGTTTCAGAAGTTCTATTTGGCCAGAACCTTCTTTTTTTAGCATCAACATTGTAATTATTATCTTCTTGGTTAGACTGGAAAGTCCGATTGGAGGGGCCCTTATATCATCAGTCACATCCCCAATCCCTGATACTCATTAATGAAAGAAATGTCCCTTTCAGATTTGACCTGCATGCACAGTACTTCTTGCCCAAGGAGAAGGACATATCTGGGCAGTGTCCTGGGCGAGGGGGGAGTAGCATGAGATGATGGGGGCTAAGGAGGGAGAGTGGGAGGGCAGAAACCAGACTAAGTAAGGCCAGGCAGGCCACACCGAAGATTCTGAAAATGGGAAATGGCTAAAGGTCTAAGCAGGGAACCAACAATCCAACTTACATTTAAGACTACTCTGGCTGTCATCTGGAGCAGGGGTCCCCCACCCCTGGACCAGTATCATCCCTGGCCTGTTAGGAACCTGGTGGCACAGCAGGAGCGAGCATTATCACCTGAGCTCCGCCTCTTGTCAGAACAGTGGCTTCCATCCACAGTGCAGGACAAGGCAGCTGCAGCCTCGGCGGGCCGTCTGTGTTCCTCCAGATGACATCCTTTAATTATCTTGATGGCCAAATAATATTTCTTTGTGAATATATATTACAGTTTCTTGATCCCTTCATCTGTGGATGGGCAGGAGATAAAGCTTTTAGGAGTCCACATGCCTGAGATCACGCAGTATGGGACTTTCTCCACCAGGCTCATTTTTTTGGACCTAATGTCCTCTGGGTTTCTCCATATGGCTGTGGATGACAGGATTTCCTAAAGCTTTATGGCTGAAGCATATTCTGTGTGTATCTGTATGGCAGTTTCTTTATCCCTTCAGCTGTGGATGGACAGGGCTGCTGTACATTTGGCCTGTGCCAATGGCCATGTGGAAGTGGGGACTCTCCTGGTGAACTGAAAATACCACATTGACATTGGTGATAAACAAAATGGGACGCCTTTGAGAAGGTTGTACATTGCCAGGAAGAGATTTGTGGCATCATTCTGCTGGAACGTGGATATCTACGGCAACACTGCTCTCCACTGTGCTGTCCTATCATGAGAGGACATTCCTGGTAGAAAAACTACTTTTCCGTGATATGGATATTGAAGTGCTGAACAATGATGGAAACACACCACTTTTACTTGCTGCAGTTTGCAAAAGACAGCAAATGCTGTAATTTTTGGTGAAGAAACAAGCAAATGTACATGCTGTTAATAGGTTAGGAGGAACAGTCCTCATGCCTGCTGTACATTATGGCTCGTTAGGTAGAGTCGGCATTCTTCAACAAAATATTACTGTCTTTATTCAAAATATGTATGTACAGACAGCAAACAATTATGCCATTTCTGGTGCTTTGACTAGCATTCAACAACAAATTTTGCAACATAAAAAAAAAGATACTTGAAAATGGTCTTCAAAATGACAATCCAGAAGCATCTAAGAATGCAAGTTTGAAAAAAGGAGGAGCAAGTGCAGAAGATTCAGGGAGTTCTGACGAATCTGCATTAAGTATTTCAAAGAACTGTGTGTTGATTCGTGCCATAAACTAGATAATGAAGACTTGACTTTTACTAGCAAGTAGTATATAACCCTGAGACTGCTTCAGAGTCTTTACTTGAAACTTCATATAAAAAAGAAGAAAAAACATGGTCAAAGGAGAAGGGCCTCCTGTAAAACATCTTTCCTTGAAGCCTACCACTGAAATGGAAGAGTCGGTTGTGAAGAATGCAGTAAAAAGAAAGGATGTACAAACATCTAGAGCAGAACGAGACTTAGAAGTGACTTCAGAGGAAGAACAAGAAAGGCCCGAGAAAAGTGAAAATAACCACAGGTTGAAGGAGGAAGAAGCACAAAAGTAAAAAAAAAAAAAAAAAATAGAAGTACCAGAAAACCTATATAATGGTACATCTGCTGACGATGATGATGGATTAATGCAACAAAGACAAGGTGCGAAAACTTACCATCAGCAATTTCCTAGGAAGGAGAAATTATGACAGGCCTGCAAAGAAAGCATCGAAAGAAAAAGGTCAAAAAGCGAACACATTTTAGGGATGGCCTTGATGACTTAATTTGGCCGTCTGAACAATACAAAATTATCTGAGAGAACTTCTTGTCTCATGGAGTTTACTTTTTAGGGCATTGAATTTAATTCCAGCTTTAGAAAGTTGTTCAGTAACTAATTGTTATCTTTTACCTCAAAAAAACAAAAAACAAACAAACAAAAAAGTGTGCCAAAGGACCTAAGCAACACAGCATCAACTAAAGGAAAGCAAGACTATTAGAGGAGTGGATATCTCAACTACAACATGAAAATCTGTTGCTTGAACAGCAACTAGATGGTGCTCATAAGAAAGGGGATAACGAACAAATAGTAATTAATATCCAAGGCTGCTGTTTCGAGAGTGAAAAAGAAGGTCTGCTAGAAGAGAAAAATAAGGAATTAATCAATGAATGCAATCATTTAAAAGACTGTTTCGGTATAGAAAACAGAAATCAGGAGAAGTAAGTATCAAGAAAAATAAATATTTTCAAGCTTCCAGAGAGAAAATTTAAATATTTGGTTATGGCTACATGTTGAACCTAGTTGAATATAAAAATAAGTAGATGAAAAATATGTTTACCATACTGTATAATTCCATTTACATGAAACATCTGGAATACACAAATGTATAGAGACAGAAAGTAGATTAATGTTTGCATAGGGCTGGGGCTGGAAATGTGTAGTGACTGCTAATGGGCATGAGGCATCTTCTTGGAGTGATGAAAATGTTTTAAAGTTGGACTGTAGTGATGGTTGCGTGACTCAGTAAATTTACTAATAATATTTGAACTGTATGTTAAAACAGAGAAATTCTATAGTATACAAATCATGTTTCAACAAACTCTTTAAACCAAAAGCCAAAACTAAACAAACAAAAAGGAATGTTAAAGAAATCTCTGACAGGCCACAGTGTGCCATCAAAATTATGTCAGATGATTTATAAATTATATTTTTTAATTTTATTTTTTTCTGAACTAGAGATAATCTGAAGAAAAAAATTAATGAGAATTTTCACACCACAGCAAACCCAGAAATGATAAGTCAATGAAAATGAGCTTAAGGCAGAGTCCCTTATGAAAAACAGAGCAATTGGCCAGGCACGGTGACTAACGCCTGTAATCCCAGCACTTCGGGAGGCCAAGGCAGGTGGATCACCTAAGGTAAGGAGTTTGAGACCAGCCTGACCAACATGGCAAAACCCCATCTCTACCAAAAATAGAAAAAAACTACCCAGGTGTGGTATCACACACCCATAGTTCTAGCTACTCGGGAGGCTGAGGCACAAGAATCATTTGAACCTGGATAGCAGAGGTTGCAGTGAGCTGACATTGCACCACTGCACTCCAGCCTGGTTGAAAGAGACTCCACTTCAATAAAAACAAAACAAAACAAAAAAGAGCAATTAATAACAAATTGGAGGTCCAGCATTTCCTCTCATCCTGTTGTCTGGCCATCAGCTTTTGGGTTCACGACAATGGAAGTTTCCTCTGAGTTCAGTTTCTCTGAGTCCAACTCAATGATCTCATATTCCTTTTGAAATGAGGCATATAGTCAAAAGCTCATTGCGTGGGTTAGACATTGTTTTTTAACTACAGAGAGAAAAAGAATAAGGGAAATTGATTCTAAAATCTTAAGCAATTGTTTCACTCAGAAAGTTCTAGACCAGCTGCGTTTGGTGGTACACACCTGTAGTCCCAGCTACTTGGGAGGCTGAGGTAGGAGAATTGCTTGAACCTGGGAGGGGAGGTTGCAGTGAGCCGAGATCACACCACAGCACTCCAGCCTGGATGACAGAGTGAGACTCAGGAAAAAAAAGAAAAGAAAAAAGCAAGTTCTAATGTTCTAATGTTTGAACTGTGCTGCTGCCCTCTTTTCACCTTTCTGCAAGTCAGCTGGAATCCCATATATTGCTAAGAATATCAAATCAAAATTGAGTAACAATAGGTTCAGTAATTTTTTAAAATTCCCTCATATCAAATGTTGTGCAAAAATAGATGAACTTAAGGGAAATAGTTTTAAGGTGAGCAAGGTACACTTCTCTTCCAGCACATTTTAATTTTAAAAGGAATCTTGGCTGAGCGCAATGGCTCATACCCATAATCCCAGCACTTTGGGAGGCTGAGGCGGGTGGATCACTTGAGGTCAGGAGTTCAAGACCAGCCTGGCCAACATGGTGAAACCCAGTTTCTATTTAAAAAGTACAAAAAAATTAGCTGGGCATGGTGGCACACTACCTGGTGTGTACCTCCCAGCTACTCGGGAGGCTGAGGCAGGAGAATTGCTCGGACTTGGAAGGCAGAGGTTGCAGTGGGCCAAGATCACGCCATTCGTTGCGCTCCAGCCTGGGCGACAGAGTGAGAATCTGGCTCAAAAAATAAATAAATAAATAAATAAATAAATAAATAAATAAATAAAATAAAAAATAAAAAACTTTCAGTTCTTATTACACTTGTGAGGAATAAACCCTTGGCACAGATTGTTGCAAAACACTTATCCCTTGATATGTTTTGTCCTGTATCTCCACGTAGACATTTCAGTCTCACTGCAAGTCACCTTACCATTTTCCTCGTGAGTTAAAACAAAATGAAAACACAAAAGGATGCAAATTAAATCTGCAAAATAAGAGATTACCAAAATAATTAAATTACGTGTGAAAAGGTTACACTAAATCCTTTTTGTTGTTTTTGTCTTGAACATTCACTATTGAACAAGCTTCTGCCACCACCGGCAGTTACCGCTAACACACTTTTGTAGATTTTCTATTCAAACCCATTTCTAAGTCACAGGCTATCTGGGCTACGAGCCGCATGTGCCCCAGGTGTAAATCAAATGAAGTCTTAATTACTGCCACTTTTGATCAGTATCTAATTCGACCTTCTGCCCTCATTAGCCGAGGGCTGTGGCTCCACTTGGTTGTGGAGAGGTTTCCCAAAGCCACAGGTGTCATGATAATTCATGGACATGATAATTCATGGACATGAATAATTCAAGGACAGGGGTGCTTTCTTTCAGGACCCTGACCCTCGCTTCCTGCCTGGAATCCAGAGCTGCGTGGTTCGCGGGCTGGAAAGAAAATGTTCAAGTCCAGATCAGAGCGGACGCGAGAGGCAGGAGACGTCAGGTCTAGCCCGGAGCGGGAGGGAGGCCCAGCAGACCCGCCCCGGCAGCAGGGCCAGGTCCGACTGTGGCTCCGACGCCGGTACCCGGCGGAGGCTTCCCTCCTTTCACCTGAACCAGACTGGGTAGGCCCGAGCACTGGGGCCTCGGTTTCCGTACCAAGAACACTTTAGTCAGCCGGGGGCTGCCTTTAGAGTCGCTGCGGCTTCCGCCTTCTCTCCCGAGGTTTATGCGTCCTGGCTGGAAATGCTGCGTTGGGCTGCCAGGCCGGCAGTTTGCGCGCAAACCGAAACTCAGCTAAGGGCTGTTCCATGGCGCGCGCCTCGCACCTGCTCGCCCAGAAGGGAGCGCGCCTGGCCCCGCCTGGCCCCGCCTGGCCCCGCCTGGCCCCGCCTGGCCCCGCCTGGCCCCGGCCCGGCCCCGCGGTAGCTAAGGCCCCTGCTGCGCGTGCGCTCGGGTGGGACCCGCCTCCGCGGAGTTTGTGACGTCTCGGGGACCGCATGTACCTTCAGCCGTCCTCCCTTCACACGCACGTCGACACAGTGTCACCTCCTCAAGCCACAGGGTGCTGAGTCTAAAGCACAGGGCCGCCCCATGCCCCTCTCCCAAGGGTCGCTCTGCCTTGCTCCATCTCGCTTCAGGGCCCCGGTCCCCACTGATCCAGGCCTGCCTTCGGGAGCTCTGTTGTTGGCACCAATGAAGAGCAGCACACTGAGAGGATGATTCCAGGGCATGGGAGAGGCCCCTGATCTCTAGGATGTTCTGGCGTCAAAAGGAAGGCAGGACGCGAAGATAACAGATTGTCTAAGCAGCTGTGTTCTCTGGAAACAGGATCAGAATTGGGCAAAGCAAAAAAAAAAAAAAGAATTGGGCAAAGCACACCCCAGCTGGCATACCGAAAATCAGTTCAAAACCCTATTAGATAAGCTGTGCGTTCCTTCAGTGCGTTTACCGCAGCATAGACGCGCACTGCGAGCTGGCCAGGCCCAGCGAGAGGCGCAGATTGCGCTGAAGAGGGGCGGGAGCGGCGCCGCGGGCGCTGTCCCAGCAGTAGAGCCCTGGGGCGAGGTCGCCAGCCTGCGTGGCTCCGTGCTGGGGAAAAACTCCGGTCTCCCCAGCTCGCCCAGAGCGCAGGGCTGGCGGATGGAGCCCCCTCCATAACCACCGCACGACCCCACAGCTACCCCGCCCCGCCCGCCGCAGCCAGCGCCCCCACGCCCGTCCCCTCCTCAGGGCGAAAGCCAACGGCACCCATTGGTCGCCTGTGGGCTGCGAAGGCGGCTTTCACCGCTGCGCGGGCGTCCGGCCTGGGAATGAGGCCTCTCTGCGAGGAATCTGAAGAGGTCCAGTGTTCGGACGGGACAGGTGGGAGAGGCGCCCAGGGGCTTAGGTCTCCTGTCCCCGCCTCCCCGCTCTCCCCGCGCACAGGCAGGCCCGCGGATGGAGCACAGCTCTCTGGGAGAGAACCAGGGCCTTGGCCTGGCTTTCCAAATTCAGGAAGGAGAAGACCCTTCCCTGCCCATGATGACCCTCACGCCAGTCTCCACTAGCTTCGCCAACGCCCGCCAGCACCTCCAGGAGAACGCGGTGACGTGCGACCTGCACAGCAAGGACCAGGAGGAGGGAGGCTTCTTCAGCAGCGACACTGAGGGCGACCCGGAGAAGGCAGAGATTGACCCGGAGGAGCATCCATCTCCACAAGACCAATAGGCACCATGGCCACCACAGCCCATGCTCCCTGCGCACCCCTGCACCTCTCCAGGTCTCTCTAATCTCAGCCCGGGTCCAGGTGGACTTGGCATCCGGAGCTGTGCCTGGAAGTGCCCGGCACTGCGGGCCAGGGCCTGGTCTCCGCGGAGAACTGGATCAAGTTCACACATAACAATATTAACCTTAAATGTAAAAGGGCTAAATGGTCCAATTAAAAGACACTAACTGGCAAAATGGATAAACAGTCAAGACCCATCAGTCTGCTGTATTCAGGAGACCCATCTCACTTGCAAAGACACACATAGGCTCAAAATAAAGGGATGGAGGAAGATCTACCAAGCAAATGGAAAACGAAAAAAGGCAGGGGTTGCAATCCTAGTCTCTGATAAAAGAGACTTTAAACCAACAAAGATCAAAAGAGACAAAGAAGGCCATTATGTAATGGTAAAGGGATCAATTCAACAGGAAGAGCTAACTCTCCTAAATATATATGCACCCAATACAGGAGCACCCAGATTCGTAAAGCAAGTCCTTAGAGACTTACAAAGAGACTTAGACTCCCACACAATAATAATGGGAGACTTCAACACTCCACTGTCAACATTATACAGATCAACGAA
>NW_016803732.1:1263497-1264841 GCF_001698545.2 Rhinopithecus bieti | reverse complement strand
CACAATTACATGGAAATTGAACAACCTGCTCCTGAAGACTCCTGGGTAAATAATGAAATTAAGGCAGAAATCAAGAAGTTATTTGAAACCAATGAGAACAAAGAGACAACATACCAGAATCTCTGGAACACATTTAAAGCAGTGTGTAGAGGGAAATTTATAGCACTAAATGCCCACAAGAGAAAGCAGGAAAGATCTAAAACTGACACCCTAACATCACAATTAAAAGAACTAGAGAAGCATGAGCAAACACATTCAAAAGCTAGCAGAAGGCAAGAAATAACTAAGATCAGAGCAGAACTGAAGGAGACAGAGACACAAAAAACCCTCCAAAAAAATCAATGAATCCAGGAGCTGTTTTTTTGGAAAGATCAACAAAATTGATAGACCACTAGAAGACTAATAAAGAAGGAAAGAGAGAAGAATCAGATAGATGCAATAAAAAATGATAAAGGCAATATCACCACCGACCCTTCAGAAATACAAACTACCATCAGAGAATACTATAAACACCTCTACGCAAATAAACTAGAAAATCTAGAAGAAACTGATAAATTCCTGGACACATACACTCTCTCAAAACTAAACCAGGAAGAAGTTGAATCCCTGAATAAACCAATAGCAGGCTCTGAAATTGAGGCAATAATTAATGCATATCAGTGACAAATAGTCCAGGACCAGACGGATTCACAGCCAAATTCTACCAGACATACAAGGAGCAGGTACCATTCCTTCTGAAACCATTCCAATCAATAGAAAAAGAGGGAATCCTCCCTAACTCATTTTATGAGGTCAACATCATCCTGATAGCAAAGCCTGGCAGAGACACAACAAAAAAGGGGAATTTCAGACCAATATCCCTGATGAACATCAATGCAAAAATCCTCAATAAAATACTGGCAAACTGAATCCAGCAACACATCAAAAAGCTTATCCACCATGATCAAGTGGGCTTCATCCATGGGATGCAAGGCTGGTTCAACATATGCAAGGCTGGTTCAACGTATGCAAATCAATAAATGTAATCCAGCATATAAACAGAACCAAAGACAAAAACCACATGATTGTCTCAATAGATGCAGAAAAGGCCTTTGACAAAATGCAACAGCCCTTCATGCTAAAAATGCTCAATAAGCTAGGTATTGATGGGATGTATCTCGAAATAATAAGCGCTATTTAGGACAAACCCACAACCAATGTCATACTGAATGGGCAAAAACTGGAAGCATTCCCTTTGAAAACTGGCACAAGACAGGGATGCCCTCTCTCACCACTCCTATTCAACATAGTGTTGGAAGTTCTGGCCAGGGCAATCAGGCAAGAGAAAGAAATAAAGGGTATTCA
>NW_016803732.1:1254163-1262008 GCF_001698545.2 Rhinopithecus bieti | reverse complement strand
CAAATAAACAAAACACCAGAGGGCGCCAGACCCACACTAAACGAATGTTTTCTTTTTTCTTTTCTTTTTTTTTTTTTTTTTGGAGTCTGAATCTCCCTATGTCACCCAGGCTGGCCTCCAGTTCTTGGGTTCAAGTGATACTCCTGCTTCAGCCTCTCCAGTAGCTGGGAGGGGCTGATTTTTTTTTTTTTTTTTTTGAGAAGGAGTCTGGCTCTATCACCCAGGCTGGAGTGCGGTGGCGCAATCTCGGCTCACTGCAAGCTTCACCTCCCGGGTTTACGCCATTCTCCCACCTCAGCCTCCCGAGTAACTGGGACTACAGGCGCCCGCCACCACGCCCGGCTAATTTTTTGTGTTTTTAGTAGAGACGGGGTTTCACCGTGTTAGCCAGGATGGTCTCGATCTCCTGACCTCGTGATCCGCCCACCTCAGCCTCCCAAAGTGCTGGGATTACAGGCGCAGCGAGCCACTGCGCCCGGCCAGGGGCTGACTTCTAAGAGCAAAATGCAGCCTGTTGTTTTAGATGGTCACAGAACGGACCCATGTCAGTCACTGATGGTGCCTGCTGCTGGCTGCTGAATGCTGGCCCCAGGGTATTTCCTGGGAGCTACCACAAGCACCTGGCTGGGGTGGAGTCTCGAGGGATGGGGGAGCGGGGACTGGGGGTGGCAGGGTGCGGTGTCCGCACACCTGCAGCTGCTCCTCCTCCTGCATGGGCAAACTCTGATCTGGCCTCCTCTGTGTTGGGAAGACTCTCCATCCCTCCTTCCAGCGTCAAAATAGAATAAGAAGTTATACAGATCCCGAAGCAAAGTCCCATCCCAGCTCTCACGGTCTCATCACGGCAGTTTTCGGCTGCCACTGTCTGTCCTGTACGCCCTCCTGCCCCCGCAGTCTCTAGTTGGCTGTGCATTGCATGCAGTTCGCCAACCCTCCTTATGATTCCAATGGAGATGGATCCATTTCAACAATGACTTCAGAGAGAAGATGAAGAAACAAATGAGGGCCTGTTGAAGCCTAATGGAGTAAGGGGAATTTGAGATTACGGAAGAATGGCAGCCGGATCGTGAGGTCGAGAGATCGAGACCATCCTGGGCAACATGGTGAAACCCTGTCTGTACCAAAAATATTTTTAAAAATAGCCGAGTGTGGTGGCAGGCGCCTGTAATCCCAGCTACTGGGGAGGGTGAGGCAGGGCAATTGCTTCAATCCGGTGGGCGGAGGTTGCAGTGAGTCGAGATCGTGCCATTGTACCTCAGCCTGGTGACAGAGACTCCATCTCAAAAAGAAAACAAAAAAGAAAAAGAAAAAAGAAAAAAGAATGGCAACCCCGTGGAGTGGGGGACCCCGAGTCACAGCAAGCTCGCAAGAGGAATGCAATGCTGAGCCTTCTTTCCCCTCTCAGAGCTTCTCTTTTTATTTCCCCTCACTCCCTCTTCTTTCATCATACAGGCAAGTAAAACTCCCGTCTGAATTGACAAGTGTTTCTGAAAATACTTATTTCACATACATGAGCCTATCTGTTTTAGTGAAAGCAGTATCTTAAATGTCGAAGTTCACCACTGTACTGACACCTTAAGCCGCTTCCAAATCCCCAGTGCCTCTTGCAGACTTCCCCCATCACCAGCACCACACGCTCTTCAAATCCCTTACCAGCAGCCTCCATCGCGGCGCACAATTATACACGCTCTTTTACTGGTCTTTAACTGTTTCACCTGGGTTAGTCTTGTTTTTGAGGCTAATTGCATGTTCCTAAAGATGGCCACCATCCGATGGCACCCTATATGCGCCCCTCCAATGTGATGTTGACCCTCTTCCCACTGGCAGCTGGTGGATGAGGAAGAGAGTGATACCCTGGGGAGGTGGGCAAAGTCAGGCCTGGCAGAGGGTGGCAGGTGTGATGAAACATTGGCCTTCATCACGCAGGCGAATGATGTAATCCAACTGCTTTTTCTCTCTTTTATGCTATAAGAAGCAGTTGGTAGCAATGAATATAAGAGCTGCAGTTTTGTTTTTTAGCTCCAGCATAAAGGTGTTATAAAAATTATGAGGTCATTATTTTGGACTAAGCTCCTGCACTGGGCTCCAGCTCACCCAACCAGAAGCCAAGATGGAGTCACTCATACTAAAGTTCCATGTCACCAAACCAAATCATCTGATCCTTAGAGAAATCAGGAGATGGAGATAATAGCCAAATCCCCAAACAGGCCAGTTTCAGTCAACGTGATAGTAAAATTCCCTCTTCCTTTAATCTGCACAGCAAAAAGTAACCTGAAATAGGCCAGGCATAGTGGCTCACGCCTGTAATCCCAGCCCTTTGGGAGGGTGAGGTGGGCAGATCACCTGAGGTCAGGAGTTCAAGACCAGCCTGGCCAACATAGTGAAACCCTGTCTCTACTAAAAATACAAAACTTAGCCGATATGGTGGTGGGCATCTATAGTCCCAGCCACTCGGGAGGCTGAGGCAGGAGAATTGCTTGAACCCAGGAGGCGGAGGCTGCTGTGAAGCCGAGATTGTGCCACTGCACTCCAGCCTGGGCAACAGAGCAAGACTCTGTCTCAATAAAAAACAAAACAAAACAAAAAGTAACCTGAAATAACTTGACGTTAACCAATCAGTTACCTTTCTATTGTTCTGTTTTCCTGTTTCCACCTTACAAGGAAAGTAACTTTGAAATGATCAGTACTCTTTTTCTTGTTTGTTTCTGCTTTCTTCTACCCTTTCTTTGTCTATAAAACCAACTCTTTCTGCTCAGTTTATTGGAACACTTATTCTGTTTTACGGAAGGGAGTGTTGCCTGATTCTAGAATCACAAAGCCAATTAAGACTTCAAATTCATTGTAATTCTGTCTTTTGACGAGGAGCTATGATAGCTGGGAGACTCTCCTACCCAGGATCTTGTTCAGGAGGAGGAGGAGAAGGGAGATGGGCCTTCACCATAGGGGGGGCAGTGTAGTAGGAAGGCTCAGGTCCAGCAAACTCGGCTCTATGGACACCTATGAGCTATGTGACCTTGGGGCAAGTTGTGTCCTCTCTGAGCCTCTGCTTCCTCATCTGCAAAATGGGGATGACAATGGTGCCTACCTGGACAACTTGCCCAGGATGGGGTTGATAATGGTGCCCACCAGCACCTGCCCCACAGAGGGATCCGGTGAACACAGGAACAAGAACAGGAGCTCCTGACTCCCAGCTTGCTCAGTCTCTGGTTTAGTCTCTCCACCTTTAAAGACTTTGAGTGAGGCGTGCACTGGAGTCATGAAGGGAGGCAGGTAGATGCGAGTCAGTCACTGACTGTCTGAGTGACTTGAGGCAAAATGTTCTCCCAGGAACTCATTCTCTTCCTCTGTGAACTGCCCAGATCGTTTTTCAGGTTGGTTATGAGGATCAACTTGAAAAGGCTTTGCAAACGTCTGCTGTGAACAACTGTGAGGTATTCATGTTGTGAGGTATTCATGTTGTTCTTTTTTTTTTTTTGAGATGGAGTCTCGCTCTGTTGCCCAGGCTGGAGTGCAGTGGTGCGATCTCAGCTCACTGCAAGCTCCGCCTCCCGGGTTCCCGCTATTCTACTGCCTCAGCCTCCTGAGTAGCTGGGACTACAGGCGCCCACCACCACCCCCGGCTAATATTTTTTTTTTTTTTTTTTTTTTTTTTTGTAGAGATGGGGTTTCACCGCGTTAAAAAGGCTAAATATTTTTGGATTTCCTAGGCATTAACTAAGCTCCTGTTTATCAGAGATGGTATCACACAATAACTAAGATTACAGACTTCGGAGTCAGGCTGATCAGGCTTGATTCCTGACTTTGCTGCTTAAAGCTAATTTTGCGTGCCTGGGCAACTTAGCCTCTCTACATCCCAGTTTTCTAATCTGCAAGATGCGTTGATTATATAGTTGTCCCTCAGTATTCGTGGGAAATTGGTTCTAGGACTCCCCTTGGATACCAAAATCCAGTGACGCTTAAGTCCCTGATGTAAAATGGTGTATTTGCGTATAACCTACACACATCCTCCCATATACATTAAATAACCTCTAGATTACTCATAACTCATGCAATATAAAAGCTATGTAAATAGTTGTTGTACTGTATTGTTTAAGGAGTAATGACAAGGAAGAATAGTCTATAGATTCAGTACAGATGCAAACCATCCTTTTTTTTCTTTTTTTTTCCCCCCGAGATGGAGTCTCACTCAGTTGTCCAGGCTGGAGTGCAGTGGCACAATCTTGGCTCATTGCAGCCTCTGCCTCCTGGCTCCAGGTGATTCTCTTGCCTCAGCCTCCCAAATAGCTGGGATTATAGGTGCCTACCAGCACGCCCAGCTAATTTTTGTGTTTTAGTAGAGACAGGGTTTCGCCATGTTGGCCAGGCTGGTCTCAAACTCCTGACCTCAAGTGATCTGCCCGTCTGGGCCTCTCAAAGTGCTGGGATTACAGGCGTGAGCCACTGTGCCCTGCCATCCATATTTTTTTCCAAATACTTTCAATCCCCAGTTGATATACTCCATGGATACGGAGGGCCGGGATTAGGAGGGCCGACTGTATAGTACCCACCTCTTAAGGTTGTTGTGAGAATTAAATGAGTTAATATGTATCAAAGTGCTTTGAAGAGTGCCTGGCAAATAATAAGCACCATGGAAGGCCCTACAGTGAGTGCCTAGCATGACTCTGGGCACGTCACAGGGGCTCTGTAACCTGTACTGTAGTTTCTTTACACTTGTCCTCTTCTCTCGCTGAGCATACTGAACTCAGACATGCCCTGTGTAATAGAGTCTGACTATTTTTTTTTTTCTTTTTCTAGATAGAGTCTGACTCCATTGCCTAGGCTGGAGTACAGTGGCGCGATCTCAGTTCACTGCAACTTCCGCCTCTCAAGTTAGAGCAATGCTCGTGCCTTAGCCTCCTGAGTAGCTGGGATTACACACACGTGCCACCACGTCTGCTAATGTTTTGGTATTTTGATTAGAGATGGGGTTTCGCTACGTTGTCCAGGCTGGTCTCAAACTCCTGGCCTCCAGTGATCTGCCTGCCTCAGCCTCCCAAAGTGCTAGGATTATAGGCGTGAGCCACCATGGCCAGCTTCACTCCATTTTTTTTTATGTCTGCTGCTAACAGCTTTTAAGCATCAACCCTTCCTTTCCCTTTCTGAGATTCATTCTCCTCACCTGTGAATTGCCCCACATCTGGGCAAGGTGATGAGAATGCCTGGATGTTCTCTCTTTCGGACCCCTCTTTAAAAACCCCATGCCAGTCTTCTCTCCCTGCTCTCTCAAGCCATTTTTGGAGCTGCTTGGGAACCACCTTGGGAGAAATTTCATTATATGAGTAATAAACCTTTTGATATCTTCTTGGTGTGTGTGTGTGTGGCATCAATAGTCTTGACATCTGAACCAAATTTTGGGTGGAGTCTATTCTGTTTTCACAGAGTGGCTACAATGGCTTCTCTCTGATAATGCAGTATGTGAAAAGGCTTATTACTGCTTATGAAGGAGCTAGATGAATTAATGTATAATACAAATGGAATGGCTGCTAGCTTCTAGAGACTCCAGTCTAATCGCAAGGGAAAGATGACACAAATTTGTCCTGTTGCCCTAAGTCTTCCGTTTTTTGTGGTAAAATACAGCCTTTTAGAGACAAACAGGACATATACTGGGATGCAGCCATCCTTGAGATAGTCCGAGCACTGGGTTTTAGTGTCTGAAGATTAAAGCAATTTGCTAGACTTGCCCTTGCAGAAGTAGGTTCAATGGGTGGTGGTTAGAGAAGGCAAGTTTCCCCTAAGAAAATGTGACAGCTCTGTCCTCCTTCACCTGACCCCCCGTTTGCCCTCACTTCCCGATGGCACCCAATCCATCCCTGGCTCTTGCTTCCTGAGACCCTCCTCAGGATCTCCCAGCACAAGCTGAATCCTATCATACGTCCCTCACAACTCCATCTTACCCAGAACCCCATGGCTTTCATGGTGTACTCTCACCCCCTGCGTCCCCGTACCCCCATGGCCGTGCAGCAGGCCAGCACCAGCCCTGCCTTTCCATGCCGGGGTCTGCCGGGCCGTGGTCTCCGGGACGTTGATGGCTCACAGAGGCTGATTCCACCGTGACTAGGTGCATTCATACAGTCTCGGCGACATTGCCCAGGTCCTCACATCCCCAGCCGGCCTCTTCCCCGCCCCTGCCCGGTTGCGTCACAAGTCAGAAGGTTGGCAGGTCAGTGCGGAGTTAGAGTCAGCGGATGTGGCTTTGTGTCCTGACACCCGGTTCCCACATGAAGCCCAGGTCTGCCTGGGATGCCATCCTCACGCCTCAGCAGGACCAGGCCCCTCCCGTGCCAAGGGTTCGGGGGCACACCGGGGCCTCAGGGCCTGGCCCTTTTCTTGGTCTCTGCTACAGATGGGCCTTTTTCTTCTTTTTTTAAATTTATTTTTTATTTTTATTTTAGGTTCAGATGTGCAGGTTTGTTACATGGATCTATTTCACGGTGCTGAAGTTTGGGTTTCTGATGATCCTGTTCCCCAAGGGGGTAAACAGTGCTCAGTAGGTAGCTGTTCTATACCTGCCTCCCTTCCCCCTCCCTCCACCCCGCTTTTGGAGTCTCCAGTGTCTGTTGCTCTCATCTTTGTGTTCAAGGGTACCCAGTGTTTAGCTCCTACTTGGAAGTGAGAGCATGCGGTATTTGATTTTCTGTTTTTGCATTAATTTGCTTAAGGTAATGGTTTCAGCTGCATCCATGCTGCTGGGAAGGACATCCTTTTCTACGGCTACGTAAGCCCCTTCCTTATGGACAGCCTTTAGCATCCTGGCTCATGCGCAAGGTGGCTTTCTGCAGATCTCTACCGTAGCTCTTGATGGGCTGATTAGAGTTCTCCTCCCACAGGCAATCTTATTTCTGTCTGTAGGGGTTTGGTCAATGGATACTGCAGCCCTCCCAGGAATACCAGGGGGAATGCTAGACCCAGGCCATGGGGTCTCTGCCGCACATTGACTTTGTCCTGGAGGGAGCCGGCTCACAGGGACATGGCTGTGACTCACCTGTGCACATCTCTGGCCCCTGTCCCTTCCTCTGCTTCGCCTCTGCAATTGGAACCCTACTTCTCAAGGCTGAGTTGGGTGCCTTGCCTCCTGGCATCCTCCACTGTTGCCACCCAAAGATGGTCACCCTGGACACCCACAGCACTGTATACCTCTCAAGGCCTGGGCCAAATCCTGCCCCTGGTTGACAGTTTATTTGCAAACATGCCTGGTCTTCCCTATTGCGTCATTTTGTCCTCTCAGACCAGCACAGCATCGATCTGCACTGTGCTGTGTTCACAGCAGGTGCTTAACTTGAAACAGTGAAAGTGGTTGGGGGTGGTGGCTCACACCTGTATTCCCAGCATTTTGGGAGGCCAAGGTGGGTGGATCACTTGAGCCCAGGAGTTCAAGACCAGCCTGAGCAATGTGGCCAAACTCCATTTGTACAAAAATTAGCAGGGCGTGATGGAGTGCACTTGTAGTCCCAGCTACTCAGAAGGCTGAGGCAGGAGAATTGCTTGAATCTGGGAGGCGGAAGTTGCAGCTGAGATTGCACCATTGCACTCACTCTAGCACTCCAGCCTGGGTAACTGAGCGAGACTGTCAAAAAAAAAAAAAAGAAAGAAAGAAAGAAAAGAAAGAAAAGAAAGAAAGAAAGGAAAGAAAGAAAGAAAGAAAGAAAGAAAGAAAGAAAGAAAGAAAGAAAGAAAGAGAAAGAAAGAAAGAAAGAAAGAAAGAGAAAGAAAAAGAAAGGAAGAGAAAGAAAGAAAGAAAGAAAGAAAGAAAGAAAGAAAGAAAGAAAGAAAGAAAGAAAGAAAGAAAGAAAGGAAGGAAGGAAGGAA
>NW_016803732.1:1249059-1251950 GCF_001698545.2 Rhinopithecus bieti | reverse complement strand
AAAGAAAGAAAGAAAGAAAGAAAGAAAGAAAGAAAGAAAGAAAGAAAGAAAGAAAGAAAGGAAGGAAGGAAGGAAGAAAGGAGAAAAGAAAAAAAGATTGAAAGCAGAGGCGGCGGGGGCAGGTGGAGTGGAAGAAATCCCTTTATGTAAACAGAAAATGTAAAAAAAAAAAAAAAAAATTAGAAAAAAATAAATCCCCCAAACTGCAAATAAACTCTTGCATTGAAATGCTTCACTCCACCGAATCTCAATTTACCTGCATAGCAAGTCTGAGGAGGGCAGCTTCTATTCCTTTCAGGCTTTTACCTTAAATTTCCAGTTAACTTTATCTGAGAACCTCTGGACCAAGAAGATAAAATCCCCCAAGCTGGGTTCTGGTATGTCAGAGGGGAGGGTGGGAAAGTAGGAATGGGGACGGGGAAGAAAGAGCTTGCTGAGAGAACTGGTCTGAAGCCGAGAAAAACAGCATCCCTGCACAATAGCAGAATGGCCCTGGAGCAGGCGGGGGTTCAGGAGCTCAGGCTAGTTGGGTGCCTGACTTCACGGAGGGGCTGAGAAGGACCCTAAACAAGGAGGGAATTGTGCTTTCCTTCCTCTGTTCATTGTGTAAGGATAACTTTTTCATACAGATATAAAAGTGAACACATATTAAAGATTTTTTAAAAAGCTTGCCACTTAAATAGGAAACTAGGCAGTTGTTAAAATCTACTAAAAGGAGCAAAGAGGCACACGTTTATCTGGAATCAGGAATGTTGGCTGATTGTGCAAAGGAAGCAAAACTGGCTTTTCTGGGGACGAAAGCTCTTCACTCCACTGGATAGGATTCATTTGCATATCTATAGAAATACTTTGCCTTGCTCTCAGTTATCCATAACCTGCACTGCCGTAAGATAGAACTCAACACCTGCAGGCTATGCTCTAGAGGCATCTATTTTCCACTGAAGGGCAAACTCTCCCTAAACCACTTTCCAAATTCTACAGTGGAGCCTCTTAGTGGACAGGAGAGGTCACAGTGCCAGGAAGTCACTGGGCCTCTAGGCTTAGCTTCCTGAGTGTAAAGCATGGCTGATGCCACAGCTGATAGGGCGTTGTGAGCGTTAATAAGATCATGCTGTTAGGAACCCAGAACATAATAGATACTTAATAAATATCAGTGATTGCCACTGTCTTTTTAAGAGACATTAGATGCTACTAGTGGAATGATGATAGCAGAATGAACAAATGTGGAGAACTCATGATCTTTGTAGAGTCAGAAGCACCTGTCCAGGCTCTTAAGGAGTGCAGCCCGTGTGCATTGAGATGTATGTCTTGCTCTAGGCTCCTGGTGAGATGACACCTGCCTGAGCATCTCCACTGTCTCTGTCTTGATTGTGATGTGGGCAGTCAGGGTGGTTGTGAGCCTTTCTAGGAGCCTGAGTTGAACATGTATGTCTCGAGTTACCTAGAGGCAATCCCCCTTAAGAAACTCCTCCATTGAGTGTGTGTATTTGGTTGAAGGTACACTCACACCAGTTACCACAGCCTGGTCTGCCTCCCATCCTCTACACAGAAGCCAAAATGATCTGGATCACTTTGGAACATGTCAACTGGATCAGGATACCACTTTTATTAATTGTCTTCAATAGCTTACTTGTTTGTTTTTGTAGAGATGGGGTCTCCTTATGTTGCCCAGGCTGGTCTCAGACTCCTGGTCTCAAGTGATCCTCCTGCCTCAGCCTCCCAAAGTGCTGAGATTAAAGGTGTGAGTCACTGCACCAAGCCTAATAGCTTGTTTTGAAATTAAATCCAACCTCCTTCATTTGGTCTCCGAGCCCCTCTCGGATGAGATTCTTGCCTGTCCCTCCAGGTCCCCGTTCCCCAGTCTTCCCTGGCTGTGTGTTCCTTCTGGGTCCCTCTGACCTCTCAGAGCTTTTGCTCACACCGTTCCCTTTTCCTGTCATTCTGTCTGCTTCTTTGCATTCATCTCCTCAAAAAGGACTTTGCTGGGCTGGGCATGGTGGCTCATGCCTGTAATCTCAGCATTTTGGAAGGCCGAGGTGGACGGGTCACCTGAGGTCAGGAGTTCAAGACCAGCCTGGCTAACATGGTGAAACCCTGTCTCTACTAAAAATACAAAAATTAGCCAGGTGTGGTGGTGGGTGCCTGTAGTCCCAGCTACTGGGGAGGCCAAGGCTGGAGAATCACTTGAATCCAGGAGGCAGAGGTTTCAGTGAGCCAAGATTGTGCCACTGCACTCCAGCCCGGGCGACAGTGCGAGACTCTGTCTCAACAACAACAAAAAGGACTTTGCTGACCACCCTCAATCCTATCACCTGATTTTCTAAGCCCCATTATGCCTTTTCAAGACCTTAGCACCATTTGTATTTTCCTTTCACCCCTCTACCGGTGTCCTGGCTCCGTGATCTGTCTTGTTCTGGGCTGCGTTCTGGAGCCATACAGGAGCACTTCCTACATCTTTGTTGAATTATAAAAAGCTCTATGGTTGACTGAGAGTTCATAGCTTAATGATAGGCCAGATAAATATTCTTTTTCTATTGCTGGGGGGGTATAAACTGATACAGCTTATCTAAAGATAAATTAGGCAGTGTGTAGCCAGAGCCTTAACAATGCTTGAATGCCTTAATTCCAACTGGAGGAATCTTGTATAAAACGGGTATGTGTGGTGCAATATTGAGAATAAGATGCAGCCTTTTTGAGAAGGATGCCTAGCAGGAAATTAATGAGCTATCTCACAGTGCAGGTATAGTCAGCGAAAGCACTCTCATTCTGGAATACTGCGCAATCATTAACCCCATGTTCTTGATGTTAAATAAAAAAAGCAGAATTGGGCCGGGCGCGGTGGCTCAAGCCTGTAATCCCAGCACTTTGGGAGGCCGAGACGGGCGGATCAC
>NW_016803732.1:1232211-1248849 GCF_001698545.2 Rhinopithecus bieti | reverse complement strand
AAAAAAAAAAAAAAAAAAAAAAAAAAAAAAAGCAGAATTGAAAACTTTATTTAATTTTACCTAAAAATAAATATATGCATGGAAAAACTCCAAAGAAATAATTACTCTTTCTTTTAGGAATATGACTACATAGTGAGATTCAGGGTGATTTTAATTTACTTTTTAATCGCATTTATTCTAAATTTTTTATTTAAGAAAATAGCTCATTTAGAGCTGCAATTTTATAATCAGAATAAAATAGATTGTTTTAAAAAACAAAGACTCTAGGAATTCAGCCTCATGTTTATGTCTCTGAGATACTCTACCACATCAATTAGATTTAAATTGACATCACTTTTTTCCTATAATAACAGCTATCTAGGCTTCAGTTGGTCAATTAAATAGTCCTTCCAAAAACACCCTCTGAAATGTGATTTCATTGCCTTTTTCTGTCTCCATCTTAAGAAAGTTACTCAATATAGTAGTGTCTTTTCTGGGATTTCTTAAGTTAATTATTTTATTTGAGTGTCACCTTTTGCAAGAATAAATAAGCACAAATATGAACGTTATTTCATACACAGTTCCTGCTATAAAGAGGCTTCTAATTCCAAGTTAACTCCTTTCAACCCCAATCCAACCCCAAGTTAAACCTTGCAGCTTTGTGCTAAATTGATGTCCTTGTCCTGCTGGCATTGGCAGGACCAAGAGCTGCCAAGCGTTGCAGCCATGAGCACTCGGGTAGCCTGTCAGGAAAGAGTAAGTAAGGTCAAGTTATTCTTAGCTGAAGTCTAGAAAGCATTAGCTGCCTTGTTGAGACTGGAATGAGAAAGCCATGACCACACTGCCCAAACCACTCTGGGAAGTGTTTCCAGTTCATTGGAACTACTGATAGATTAGTCCCATGATAATTGTGGCTGAACATAGATGACAAATCTCCAGAGGACAGCAACATTATTTTAGCTTACCTGGCTGCACACAATACACATTGGAATCTACCTACAGAAAGTTACAAGGATAGTCTCCTTCCCTCTTTCCTGCTCCTACATGTGACCCCAAGAGCATGGTGACTCTAAGGCTGCCTTTTCCTGTCCCAGAGATGACACCCGAGAGCCATCAGCTCCAGATGCCCCCGAGTGAAAGACTATAATGGAGAGAGGTGACGGGGCAGGCCACTGGATGGGGAAAGTTTAACCAGACATAATTCTCAGGTCCTGTCAAATCAGTTAGTGCGAGGTGTACCGTTGGTGGAAAGGCAGTGGAGCCCTTCTCTCGAGTGGTGCTGCAGAAAGATGGGCCCTCCCACAGGCCTCCGACCAAGAATTGTGGGCACGTCAGAGGCCCCGGCTGGAGCCCTGGGTCCATGAGGAAGAGTTCCAAAGAAAAATCCCACATTTCCAGATCTTCCACAGATAAGTAAAATGACCAGAAGGAGCCAGGAAAAGAAAATAAGAAATCATACCTTCTTATTTTTTGTCCTATGCGCTTCATTCTAGAAAAATGTGAATCAATTAGAACACCACAATTAAACCTGGGTTTATAAAACATCTTTTACTTAAAAAGGAGACCTTTCCGGGCCTGTCAACATGGATGTGTCCCACATGAATATACCTAAGTTAAAACATGAAACATGACTGACAAAACGTGATTGCTGGAGAGCACCTGGCAACTGTTTGACAAGAAATATTACTATTGAAACCACGACAGCTCTCTACTAGGGTTGAATCCTGGTGAAGAGAGCCCCTTGGATTAGCTGAGCATTTTGAGTTAGGATATGCAAAAGGAACTGGGAGCTGTTTTGGAGGAGATGACGTAGGGGTGCAGGGCGACATGGGTCTAAAGGGCGAGGGAGGTGACCAGAGGTGGGACGGGGTGACGTGGCCAGGGAAACTGTCACAGCCAGGTGGCAAGGGCCTTCAAGAAGGACATCTCAGAGTCAAACGAGTCAAAGCTGAGGTCATGCTTGCGGCTGTGATGTAAACCTGCCGCCACTTCCATCTCCTGCAGACCCTTGGGTGAGTTGGCCTTTTTTGAGCAAGCAGACCATGAAAACATACCTTTTCAGGGGGATTCGCAGAAATCTTAGGGTTGTCATGGGGCCTTTAATAGGCTGTGGAAAGGAGTTCTGAGCAATCCTAGCTAGAGCTCAAGGCAGGCCCCAGTGGTTGCCTGGGTTACACAAGACTATTAACATCAAGGAGCTTCATATACATATAAACACATTCTTCCCTGTACCATTACCTCAAAATGTACATATTTTTTTAACAAGGAGGTGGAGATAGAAGAGAAGATCCTATATAAAGAGTTCAATTTCAGTTTCAAATGCAAAACATCAGTGAGTATCCTGCATACAGCTTTCTGCATGAAAATTTCCTCTTGTTGAATTTTGACAATGTCTGCCCTTCAGAGGAATCTCCCAGCAAATGGTCAGAAGATGAACAAGTGCGCCCCAACGTGCCATTGAGAGACATAGGAAGTGAAGTGGTCTTAATAATACATGTTCTTATCCCACCAGCCTGTAGAGGTAGAAAAAAGCACATCAGAAATGGAGAGTCTGTTGAAGTGGGTAAACAGAGCCTCTAAAATCATAGGCTACTCACTTCCAGGGTAGAGCCTGATGAAGAGCTTCCGCACCTCGTCATACACCCAGATCAGGATGGCATGCGGCACAGCCACAAACCAGTACTGAGCCCTGGAAGCAGAGGGGTGGAGGGTGAGCCCTGACTCATCCACAGGAATAGCCCAACCCTGCCCAATGGGAATGGGGCTTCTTGTTCATTTGTCCTGCTTTACTGCAAAGAACAACAAATCCACAAGGTCCCACAACATAAAGCTGGAAAGCTCCTGGTTTAACCTGCACTGTGACTGCCAGAAGCAATGTCTGCCTTTGAAGCAACCTGTTGGATGAGGATGAAGGCGGGTTGGTGAGGTCTAGAAAACCCATTTCCACTGCTGGAAAATGCAGATCAAAGCTTTGGCCTCATAGAGCATGGGATCAGTTTGACGTCTTTTGAAAAGACTTGGGGGAAGAACCTGGAAACCTGGGAATCCTCAGGTTTATTTAGGTTGTGATAGCTCAAAGCAGAGGCTGGCTCTTTCCTCCATGCTGCTGAGGGTAAACTCACCTAAGCATGGTGAAACTCAAGGCTGTGACACTTCCAAGGCCATAGGAGAGGACCAGCCCAATGATGATCTGTGAGGCGATCCCCACCCAGATGACTTTATTTCTGCAAGACACGCAAAAGCAGACAGACTTGGGATTCTTGTGGCTTCATGATCGTACACCCAGCAGACCACGCTGCCAGAAGAGTCAATGCCTCTGGGGTTACAGGTGTGGCCAGAACTCAGTCTTGTGAAAAACAAATCATCGTCATCCTTGCATGGCAGGCCCAGGGCTGCCCCAGGAGGCCGGGCACAGGCAGTACCTGAAGGCACCCTGTTGGAAGATGGAATTCCTCCGCGTTTTCCTGATGATCAGATCTGCTATTTGCTGGACTAGGATGCCAACAAAGAAAGCCGTGTAGCCCGTCCATTCTAGGTATGCCCTCTGGTACCTTGTCTGTGAATGGGCAGAGAAGGAAGAGACCATGAGGCCCAAACGAAAACTTCTAGGAAATTGCAGTGCAGTTCTCTACAGCTTCATGCTGTCTCCACACCTCACCCAGACTGAGTGGACCACCTCCTAGTGTTTGGAAAGAAACATTTTTCCTTCTTGAACCAGCTGAGTAGGGGAAAATGTTAATTTTTTAAAAATTATCATTACTATTATTTTTAATACAGGCGGGGTCTCTTTGGCCAGGTTGGTCTCAAACTTCTGGGCTCAAGTGATTCTCCCTCCTCAGCTTCCTAAAGCGCTGGGATTACAGGCGTGAGCCACCACACCCGGCCTGAAAGATGTAAATTTATTTGGATCCACTGTGGGTGTGGCTGGGCTGGTCACTCTTTTATACCAATGGCAAAGCTAAAGTTAACAAAGGGACCTCTTGGCGTCTAGCCCGAGAGAGGAGGCTGCGTCTTGAGACCCAGCAAAGGCCAAACACGTGTCAGCAAGGGGGCCCTGAGCCCTATTAATTAAAGCTTTCCCAGGCTGTTTAGGGACATGGAGGTTCCGTATAAGTCTGGGCAGGGCAATCAGCATGGAAAGAACCAGGTGGACTCTGCGGCAGGGCTCCCGCCACTCACCCATTCCTGCCCATAGCTGTCTTCCAAGTCATTCACGAAGTCCTTCTCCCATTCTACCCGCAGGTTAATGAGAGTGCGGGGCAGAAAACCCTCCTGTGCATAGACAGTGAAATACACAAGGAAAGCTCCCAGGGCTTGCATGAGGCCTGAAAGAACAAGAGAGATAGGACACAGGTTCTATGATGGCCTCAGGGAACTGCCTCGTCCTGTCCCTGTCGGCTCTTGGTTCCCCCTCCCTCCCCAACCCAGGCCCTGTAGGAAAACCACACTTTCTGGCTGTGTCCCCGACTGCAGTGAATTCAATTCTCGGGGCAGGCCCTGGTGTGATGGGGAAGACGTGCCCTCATCGTACCAATGTGCAGGTATGAGTACACGGCAAGCGGCTGGTTCACCAGTCTGTCCTTCTTCTTGTGGCGAGGTTTCCTGTTCATGATGTCACTTTCAGCTTTCTCATATGCCAAGGCGATGGAGGGGATCTAGAGGGGAAGAAGCTGGTGAGGTCTAACCCCAGGATGCTCTGCTCTACCCACAGTGGGGAGGGGCTGGGGTGGGTGGGGCACTGGCTGGATGAGGTGGGGCATGGAGCTGGCCCATCAGGCTATAGGCAGTAGAGGGCGTGTTGTCTGTATGGGAATTTAAGAATAGTGCCTTTAGAAATCAGCTGCTTTTTATCACCCCGTGCTGGCAGTTCTGAAGACTGCTGGTTATAAAACACTCTTTCCCTACAGGGAGGATTTCTTGTGCCATCCTCTCCCTCCGGGTGGGAGGACCTGCTAAAAGACAGATCATTGCACCCCACCTCCAGACTTCCCGATTCAGGAGGACTGGACTGGGGCCAGAGAATGTGCATTTCTTTCTTTCCTTTTAGACAATGGGTGTACAACCTGTTTCCATTCCTAGCTCAGTTACCTGCAATAACAGTTTTATTTTATTTGTTCTTAATTTTTAGTTTTTAAGAGACTAGGTCTGTCTGTGTTGACCAGGCTGGACTCTAACTCCTGAGCTGAAGCAGTCCTCCCACACTGGCCTCCTGAGGAGCTGGGGCTACAGGTGTCCACCAGTACTCAGGGTGTGCATGTCTAGCAAGCTCCCAGGAGATACCCACACCGGGCTTGGAGAAGTGCTGCAGCAGAGCCAGGCAGGCAAATGTGAAGGGCTTGGAAAATGATCCACCAACTTTGGGGACCTCAATATCCCGCAGAGGGAGAGACATCTCCAGTCTCTCTAGGAATCAGGGATTACCTGGGTGTTACAGAAAACAAGAGAGGGGAAGGGAGCAGTGTGAAGGGCCAGTTTCCTGCTAAGAATTCAGCTCGCTGTCTGTGGCTTTCCCTGCTTGCCCATGTAAACCACAGACATGGGCAGCTTTCACGGGGCTTTCTTTAAATGGATACTGGAAAAGGGAAGGTTTAGGTGACATTACTGTAGGGCGAGGCTTTATAAAGTCTTCATAACCACTACTTCTTACTGTGTTTAGGTAAAGGGCTTCCATGTCAGAGTCTCTTACTTAACAAGGGGTGGCTGTGAGATTATCACTTTAGTCACTGGGCCTTCAGTGGTTATTTGGGTGATTAATTTGAGTGACAGCTTCATCTTCCCAAAAGAAAAGGGAGGCACACAGGCTGAAACTGACCAATGGCATTTCTTTTTTTTTTTTTTTTTTTTTGAGGATGAAGACTCATGTCTTGAAAAGCTTGCTATAGGCCAGGTGCAGTGACTCACGCCTGTAATCCCAGCACTTTGGGAGGTCAAGACAGGTGGATCATTTGAGGCCAGGAAACCACATCTCTACTAAAAATACAAAAATTAGCCAGGTGTGGTGGCACAAGCCTGTAGTCCCAACTACTTGGGAGGCTGAGGTGGGAGAATTGCTTGAGCCCAGAAGGCGGAGGTTGCAGTGAGCCGAGATAGCACCACTGTACTCTAGCCTGGGCGATGACAGTGAAACTCTGTCTCAAGAGAAAAATAAGAAAGTCACTGTAGAGTGGTTTTAATTTCCAAACATTTGGCAGATGCCTCTGGACCCTTGCTTTGAGGTATGGCATGTGGACCGGTAGAATGGGCACCACTTGAGAACCTGTGAGAAATGCAGAGCTACAGGCCCCATCGCATGGAAGCTGAGAAGCATTGAGTGAGTCCATCCCCTGCTCTTGAAGGTAGCGACCCTGAACTCGAATGCCCCGGGGGCAGGCATCACACCCTGTTCCCTTCAGTGTCACTTACAATGTCTGTCCCCAAGTCAATGAACAGAATGGTGATGGTGCCAATGGGCAGGGGGAGCCCGACGATGATGTAGATCAGAAAGGGGCACAGCTCAGCAATGTTCTTGGTCAGGGTGTAAGCAATCGTCTTCTTGAGGTTGTCAAAGATCAGGCGACCTAGGCAGAGAGGTTTCTCTTTCAGAACTTGCTTCTAGTCCCCCAGACCACCCTGGCCCTTGGGAAGATGCCCTGAGACTCACTCACCTTCCTCCACCCCAGTGACGATGGATGCAAAGTTGTCATCCAGCAAGACCATGTCGGCTGCATTTTTGGCTGCGTCAGAACCTGCTATCCCCATGGCAACCCCAATGTCTGCCTTCTTTAGAGCCGGAGAGTCATTAACTCCATCCCCTGTCACAGCAACAACGGCATCCTGCAGCGGGGGACCCAGGGAGAAAGTGGGAGTGGGCAGGCCCAATTGGTTGCAAGCCTGGAAGAGCAACGCGGCCTCCCTTTTTCTTGAGGTTGCGAGGATGATTACGGCTGAACTGAAGGGCCCATTTAGGGGAAAAGATAAAGATGAGAAATCTTAGAAGCAGGAACAAGGATCGCTGAACAAGATGTGTGTAAATGAGGAAAACCGAAAGCGCAGGTGTTTTATATCTTATGTCTTCACATTTTTTGTTTCATATCTTTGCATTTTAAATCTTTCTTCACTCACACTTACCACAGTGACAAATGCTTCACCTCAGAAGCCCCGGGCTCTCATGATAAAATGCAGAGAGCTGGGGTGAGCCTTTCAGGGAACATGTGGTAGGGGTCTCAAAGGAGGATGGGGCCAGCCCACCTGAGAGGGTGGAAAGGTCAGGTGATGAGGATGAGCCAAGAACTCTCTCTTGAGGTTGCAAAGGCACCACAGCCTAATGTGAGATCCAGACCTCTGCACTTGCCCATGGACAGTAATGGGCCTGTCAGTCCTCTGGATGCTGCTGTCCACCCACCTGCCTCTGACAGCCCTCCACAATGATCAGCTTCTGCTGGGGGGATGTCCGGGCAAAGACAATCTCCTGGTAGTTGGCTAAGATCTCATCCACCTGTTCCGAGCTCATGTCCTTCAGCTCCATGCCAGTCACCACAGCAGCCTTGGCATCCCTAGAAGGGCCAGAAGAAACTGGGTGAGGCCCGAGGGCAGATCTTAGGTTAAAACACTGTTCCAGGCAGGATGCTGGCTGAAGCCTCTCTGACTTGACCTGGAACCCAGTGTCCTTTATACCTAATGCTCTAGTGAGGTAACAGGAGTCCTGGGAACACGTTCGTCTCCATTTCAAGAGGGCAAACTGAGGCTAAAATGTAATTCCATTTCTTGGTATCATATAACAATAGGAATAAAAAAACCACGTAGCCTTATCCCTACTAGAACAGGTGAGAGTGGTACTTCCTAGAGCAACGCTTTACTTCAGAAGTAAAAGGAAGTTAAAAAACTGCCCATTCATGGCCAAACGCAGTGGCTCACGCCTGTAATCCCAGCACTTTGGGAGGCTGAGTAGGAGGCTCACTTAAGGCCAAGAGTTCAAGACCAGCCTGGGCAACATAGTGAGAGCCCCTGTCTCTACAAACAATTTTTAAAAATTAGCCAGGTATGGTAGCATGTGCCTGTGGTCCCAGCTACTCATGAGGCTAAGACAGGAGGATTGCTTGAGCCTGGGGGGTTGAGGCTGCAGTAAGCCATGATCATGACACTATACTCAAGCCTGGGTGACACAGTAAGGCCCTGTCTCAAATACAAAAATAAAACCCCCAAACTGCCTGTTCATATGTTTTGGGTACTAGAATTCTTTTATGCCCAAACAAGGGGTAATAATTATTTGCTGTTGTTTATTTACAGAGTGTCATCTTTGTGCAACGTGCTATGTAGGCAGCAGTTTACTGAAGTCTGAGCAGCACTATTCCCTGCTGACTATAAAAGTAAGGCTCTAGGGCCTATTGATTATGCAGAGCTGCCTGCGCCACTCCCCTGCTAAAATTCTTCGGGGGCTTTCCACTGCGCTTGGAGCAGACCCCAGAATCCCTAACTTTAGCCAGTGAGCCTAGGTGGGGCCTGCCTGTCAAGCTTCACCTCACCTTGGGCTCTCCCTCCTGCCCCTTGGATGCTCTCAGTCCTGATATCCTCCATCCCCCATACCCTAAGGCCTTCACGGGTCTGGCTCCCTGACCAGGAATGGGCATCTCTCACCTCAGCTTCTCGTGGCTAACACTACATTTCAGCCTTCAAATCTCAGCTTAAACACTGCAGGTACAAACCACTGCAGGTCCTTTTCTTTACAATTGGCAAGTTTTGAGCGTTTTAGGTCTGTTTTTCCTCTTGGTGCTAAGTATTGGAATTCTAGCCCTTGACTCAAACTACAGGTCTTCTTAATTGCTGGTAAAAAATAATCAAAGAGAAGAAAGAAGGGATGTTTCCTCTCCCCTTACACCTGCTCAGATGCAATTTTTATATGGTCATGAAACTAGAGCTGATGAAGTGAATAACTGAAAACATTCACAAAAGCATCCACTTCACTCAGTGTGGTGATTCGTACACAAATGTGTAGTCGACTCTCCCTTTTGTGGCCATCAGCAGAGTGGCAGTGGCCAAGGGGAAGTTCAGTCCCTTTGTGACTTTTGACTGAGGCAAGAATCATAAAAGGCATTTCAATGCACCTTCCCACATTTGTAGGAAGGTTATATCTTTCTCTCGTTCCAAAGAGCTGAGACAGAAGCACATTCTGGGGTCTGCTCCAAGCAGTTCCATCCATGCACATCCGAAAGGATGAGGAAGTTGAGGTTGCACAAGGACACTATACGGGTCAGCAAATTGGGAAAGCAGTCCAGGTTTATAGGAAGAAATGTGCCATTTATACACAACAGGAGCATAGGAGGAGGCTAAGGGCATGACCGTTGTGTGCCCATCACCCAGCACGTGGCCATCACCAGGCTAAAACTGGACAGCAAATATAAAAAGGAAGCAATTGAGAAGATGCAGGAATAAGGTATCTTATATATAACTTTCATTAAAAATTGCTAAAATGGGCCAGGTGCAGTGGCTCACGCCTGTAATCCCTGTACTCTGGGAGGCCAAGGTGGGCAGATCACTTACAGTCAGGAGTTAAAGACCAGCCTGGCCAACATGGTGAAACCCTGTCTCTACTAAAAGTACAAAAATTAGCCGGGTGTGGTGGCACATGTCTGTAATCCCAGCTACTCAGGAGGCTGAGGCAGAAGAATTGCTTGAACCCGGGAGGCAGAGGTTGCAGTGAGCAGAGATTTCACCACTGACCTCCACACTCCAGCCTGGGTGACAGAGCAAGATCCATCTCAAAAAAAAAATCTGCTAAAATGAAGCTGGGTGCAGTAGCACAAGCCTGTAGTCCCAGCCACTTGGGAGGCTGAGAGGGGAGGATCCCTCGAACCCAGGAGGTCGAAGCTGCAGTGAGCTATGATCACACCATTGCACTCTAGCCTGGGTGATCTGACAGAAGGAGACCTTGTATCTAAAAAAAGACTCAGCTGGTCTGAAGGTAGTAGTGAATTATCTCAACTGATTGTTCACAGTCAGTTACAGATCAAACTCTTCTACTCTTTCCCCTCTTCTCACTACTGCGCTTGACCACTCTTAAAAAAAATTCTTTTAGGCCGGGCGTGGTGGCTCACGCCTGTAATCCCAGCACTTTGGGAGGCTAAGGTGGGTGGATCACTTAAGGTCAGGAGTTCAAGAACAGCCTGGCCAACATGGCAAAGCCCTGTCTCTACTAAAAATACAAAATTAGCTAGGCATGGTGGTGGGCGCCTGTAATCCCAGCTGCTCAGGAGGCTGAGGAGGAGAATCCGCTTGAACCCAGGGAGGTGGAGATTGCATGAGCTGAGATCACACTCAAGCTGCACTCCAGCCTGGGGTGATGGAGAGAGACTCTGTCTAAAAAAAAAAAAAAAAAAATTGTTAAAATTCTAAAGCCCCCAAAAAGATAATCCGCTTTAGGCCGGGGCGCGGGGCTCAAGCCTGTAAATCCCAAGCACTTTGGGAGGACCGAGACGGGCGGATCAACGAGGTCCAGGAGATCGAGACCGTCCCTGGCTAACACGGTGAAACCCGTCCTCTACAAAAATACAAAAACTAGCCGGGCGAGGTGGCGGCGCCTATAGTCCCCACTACTAGGAGGCTGAGGAAGGAGAATGGCGTAACCAGGAGGCAGAGCTGCAGTGAGCTGAGATCCGGCACTGCACCCAGTCCGGGCGACAGACAGCTCCGCCTCAAAAAAAAAAAAAAAAAAAAAAAAAAAGAAAAAGTCCCTGATTCTTAAAAAATAATCCGATTATCTTACAAAGCCAAACAAATAAACAAGCCCCAAACTTGTTTCCATAGAGGGATGTTATGTAGACTAAAGGGCATTGCAAGACTCTTAGACTTCAGGTGCTGTTGCTGTGCCCAGAGGCGGGAACCCTGGTTGGTTGTCTGACTTGGTAATTTGTTATGACCTGACAGCTGTGTGTCCCTAAAAGACCTTAGTGCTCGGGGAAACTGAAGAGGTGCATTGGTCTTTCCTTCGTCTTCCGCATGCGTTAAAGTATAAACCAGCTAATGAACATTTCTTCTCAACCTGAGAATTTGGAGTCTTTGACTCATGGAGACCAGGCACAGTCCAGGCCACTCTCCCACATGCCCAGCTCCCTAGCCCCGTGTGCCTCCTTCATTACACTGACTGCATCGTTATTAGCTTTGTTCTGTCTCCTTGGCTCGACGGAAAGGTCCCCAAGGGTGCGGACAGTATTGCTCAGTTTGCTACGGTAGCTCAGGTCTTGTCTGGTATGTAGTTGGCAGGCAGTAAATAATTATTGAAAGAATAAATACATGAGTGAATGAACAGTTGGATGAACATGATTAAAAGACCTAAGGATAAACATGATTAAAAGAATTAGGAGAAACAAGGAAATAAAACTTGCCTTAGGAAGCTTCCATTCTATTTATTACCAAATGAAAAAGAAGGGTGTGTTTACACGTTATGAAACTGGGTGGATAAATACCCAAGATGCTTACCAAGGTGGGGTGCATGAAACAACCCACAGGGTTCTTACGACTCCGAATTACGCAACTGCATTTATGGCAAGTAATTTCACATAAACCCTTTGTTTCGGTTTTTCTCATTCTAAATTGGGCACAGTAGGTTTTGTGCCCAGAGCACACTGGATTTTGAAATGTCAAACAAGGAACACACAAAGGGTCATTTCATAGTATCCAATACTGTGCCTGGCACATATTAGCTGCTCAGTTAAATTAGAGTGAATACATGGATATGCAAATTATAGCTCAAACCAGCCTACCTCTCAGAGCAAAAACCTGATTTGTTCCAAGTAGTACAGCTCTTTAGAGCCAATGGGGCCCCATGGGTATGAGCTGGAATTCTTGCCATGTGGCCCCTGTGCTTACCATTTGTTAACTTGCTCCACAGCAATGCTGAGGCGACGTGCAATGTCTTCCACTGTTTCACTGTTGGCTGAAATGATCCCCACACTCTTGGCGATCGCTTTGGCTGTGATGGGATGATCGCCAGTAACCATAATAACCTAGAGCACGCCAACGAGAAGGCCCATGGATAATGAAGAACTTGGCTGGTCAAAGTGGGGATGGCTCAGTATTGCCTACTCCACAGTGCCCTGGGAGAATGTGGCTGGTGATTACAGCGGCAGCTCTGGATCTACGAGACAACTGTCTTTGGAGGAAACACTAATCCCATTGGGTCTACCCTTGCTCCTAAGCTTCATACACTTCCTCCTCTGACACGAAAGGAAGCCCTTCCCCTTTGATGCCACTTTATTTGTGAAAGGGCTGGTGAGTGTCTACTTGGGGGCAGCCCCATGTTGCTTCAACAGTCTTAATATTAACATAGTAATGATGAACATGGATTATGTGGACTGAGCCTCAAGATTGGGTAATAAAGCCTTTTTTCTTTCTTTCTTTTTTTTTTTTTTGAGACAAGAGTTTCACTCTTGTTGCCCAAGCTGGAGTGCAATGGCATGATCTCGGCTCACTGCAACCTCCGCCTCCTGGGTTCAAGCGATTCTCCTGCCTCCACCTCCCCAGTAGCTGGGATTACAGGTGTGTGCCACCACGCCTGGCTAATTTTTTGTATTTTTTGTAGAAACGGGGTTTCACCATGTTAGCCATGGCTGGTCTTGATCTCCTGCCCTCGGGTGATCTGCCTGCCTCGGTCTCCTAAAGTGCTGGGATTACAGGTGTAAGCCACTGCGCCCAGCCAATAAAGCCTTTCAGTATCTACCATGGACTAGGGCGAGATATGGTCACTTCAAGGCACTAGGAGATTCTTCTCATTGCACTTACTGTTTATGTGGTTCATTCCACATAGACACAATTATGTTGTTTTTGTGGGACAGTTTCAGTAACTTTAGCACAGTGAAACTAGCAATAAAAATAGGAATTTGATATTTAATTGAAGACACCTAAATACTGACCATCTCCTATGAAAAACATTATTAGAAAGGAATACGACATAAAGAGAGAGCTTCTTCAGTCAGAAAAATAACTCCCACCTTGATCCCTGCACTCCGGCATTTGGTGACTGCATCTGGCACAGTGGACCGAGGGGGATCGATCATTGACAAGAGTCCCACGAAACAGAGGTTGGAGGTCGGAAAGTTGATAGCGTCTGTGTCAAATTTGTAGGTTTCTGGAAACTCGTGTGCTGGCAGGTAGAGATGACAGAAACCTGTAATACGGATGAATTAGGGAGTCAGTGAAACTGGAATAGGAAACAAAAAAAAAATGAGGGGAACATGCTGATACACCTCGGTCCTCTACTGTTTTACGAATACATTAGAATAAGCCAGAATTGTTTAATTTCTTCAACTCCATAATGCATTTCTTTAGGAAAGACATATTTTATCCAAATATAATTCACTGTGTGCTCATTAGATTCTGTGTTCTAGAAATATATCTTGCTATATTGCCAAGTTCTAGGGCGTACACAGTCTCCACTTCTGAAGCTTAGCAGGGCACAGAGTTAAAGGGATCAAGCACAGGGCACATCTCAGGGCAGAGACACACTTCAGCTGTGTCCTGACCCCTGGAGGGTCAGGACAGACTTCCCCAAGGCGGTCACATGCAAGCTGAACCTTGAGAGGGGCACAGATGATTTCTAGGGTAAAAAGGGAGGGTGGAGGTGGGAAGGCCATTTTCAGCAGAGAAAACAGCATGTGAAGAAACGAGGGGCTTCAGGGGAGGGGCACAAAGTTCAGTGTTAGATCAAGATAAGCCCAAAAGAAAGGCCAGCAGGAATGGGGCTGAGCCACCCTTTTCTCAGAAGGCATCAGCCTCTCATGGGCTGAGGTGGAAGGGACTCTTGTGTCTGGTGGGACCTCCAAGATTGTGTGATCAGCTTTCACATCCAATTTATTTTCAGCCTGGCCCACTGCTTTGCAAATGTCAGTGGAGCAGGCTTTGAAAGGTCAGACACGAGTGGGCATCAGTCCCGTGGAGAGTACCCGGTGCTGTGGGTTACTGGATGCCTAGAGCATTACCGTCTCATTTACATGCTTTATCTGCTTGGCCAACTCCAGTAGCCTTTAGAAACACACATTCCACAGAATGCATCTATATTGCTGAGGACTTCCATGGTGTTTAATGAGCCGGATCATCAACCATACACTTCTGTTTCCTTGAATTGTCATTCTGTGGTCCTGACGGGGCACCATTCCGCCAGCCCTGGTGCTGACAACAGGACACACTGTCCCCTTTGACAACACTGCAGGCACCCCCATCGTGTCCTCCCCCCGTGGTTGCATTTCTAAGGTTCCTTCCCTCCTGAAACTTTGTCTGCATTACTAGCATCCCTCTCTTTCTAGTCGCTAAACGGGAAGCTTAATCATTTTTAAACTGACTCTCGTCCTCCAATTGGTTCTAAGTCTTACCAATTCTACCGCTACGAAGTCTCTTGCCCCTGATCTCTCCTTCCCATTCCCATCACCCTGATCAAATTCCCATCCCTTTTGCCTGAACAAGGGCAACTGCCTCCTAAAAGAAATTTAACTCTCATAAAGTCTTCCCCAGCCCCGTGACTGCCCAGCTCACTCTGGTGGCACAGCCCTTGGTGCTCTCCACTGACTGCAGGATGAAACCTGGCTCCTCACGCCCATGTTCAAGACCTCCATCTCATCATCTCCCATCTAGTCCTTGAGCCCTGTTTCCGTGACGGTGCCATCTCACCTGCTGGCAGCACCCCCTGTGCCCCACGCCGTTCTGCCTCTGTGCTTGGCCTATGCTGTTCCCTGGGCCCTGGAAACTTTCCCCATCTCCCCTCAAATGCAGTCACTTAGGCGCAGTTTGAAATTTAACTCCCTCCGTAAAGTCTTCCCTGAGCTTACCTCTCTGGAGGCCACCTCACCCTGCTTGGTGCTGTCACACAGCATCCTCTCCTTTTTCCCATCCTGCTTATCACGTTCTCCTTTACATGCTTCATGTGGATGCCATGGCCACTCGGCGAGGTCACAGGTCCCCAAGGTGCCTGCCTCATCTCTGTGCCCACCAGGTGATGGGCAGGACCCTGCCGCCGCACTCACCCAGCACACGCTCGCCCAGCCCACCCAGCTCCATGTAGGCCGTGTGGAAGGCCTTGGCGGTGCTCTCGTCCAGTGGGTGCTCCTCGCCATTGATCATGATGGTGCTGCATTTCTCTAGGATGCGCTCAGGGGCCCCCTTCATCACCATGAGGAAGCGCTTGTCGTGGGGGTCATCCGTCTCGTGGATGGAGAGCTGGGAAGGAAGGAACAGAGCGTGTTACTTACAGACAGGTGAAATGCATTCCTTCTTCTCTACTGGTCCATTAAATGTAGAGGAGGAGGAGGAACAATGGCATCCTCTGCATGTTCCACCCTTTTTCTTTCTGTGGCCAAGTAAGATGAAGAGCTCTAGCCTTGGCCCCAGCCCAGAGTGGGGCGCCCTGGGTTGGAATCTGCAATAAGCGAAGCTCATCTTTCAAGCAAAACTGGCTGCTTTAGGCAGGCTAGATGTGGCCGTCAGCGTGTGAAATCTTGTGCCTTGAACAAGATCTCCCAGGGTGCCTGTGAGAGTTAGGGGGCTGCGAGTCTCTGCATCTCACCTCCTCTACCTCCCTGTGGGAGCAGCCATCTTTCAGACCCAAACTACTCTGAGCTCAGGAGGGCAGGAGGTGGCAGGATTTCTGCACCTCTTCACCTCATTGTCCACCCGGTTTTCCTGCTTGGATGTCATAGAAAATGGCGATGTGAGGAAGTGGCCACTTCCACGTAGAGTGTTTGAGGAAGACAGCCGAGTCACAGAAGTGTCCGTTTTAATAGGAATGCGCTTGACCCAGCAATTCTACTTCTAGATCCATTCTAATAAGATATGCAAAAAAATCGATATACAAGAATAAAAGGACTAACTCTTATCTAGCCCTTAATCTTCCAAGCACTCAAGAGGAATCTCAGGAAGCTGGAGTGTTTGGGAGAAAATACATCGCAAAGAAAAGTGTTCCAATTTTGGGTCTAACAGTTCTTTACAAATCAGTATTTCATAGACTTTTGGGTTCAAAGATAAGTGCAAAGATGAGTACAAAAAGAAGCATGGGGCAAATAGGGTTACCAGCTGCTGCTGCTTCTTTTCTTAATGATCAAGTAAAGACATTGAGAAAACCAACCAACCAACAAAAACCAAACCAAACAAAAATCCTCCCGTCTATTATCACTATCGCTTTCTAAAACATAGGCCTTTTCTTTTTCTTTCTCTCTTAATTTTTTTTTTTGTTTGTTTTTGTTTTTTGAGATGGGGCTCTGTCACCCAGGCTGCAGTGGCGAAATCACAACTCACGGCAGCCTCGACCTCCCAGGTTCAAGCAATCCTCCCACCTCAGCCTCCCAAGTAGCTGGGACTCCAGGCATGTGCTACCATGCCCAGTTAATTTTGTTTTTGTTTTTGTTTTTTTTTTTTTTTTAGACGGAGTCTCGCTCTGTCGCCCAGGCTGGAGTGCAGTGGCCGGATCTCAGCTCACTGCAAGCTCCGCCTCCCGGGTTTTATGCCATTTTCCTGCCTCAGCCTCCCGAGTAGCTGGGACTACAGGCACCCACCACCTCGCCTGGCTAGTTTTTTGTATTTTTTTTTTAATAGAGACGGGGTTTCACCGTGTTAGCCAGGATGGTCTCGATCTCCCGACCTTGCAATCCGCCCGTCTCGGCCTCCCAAAGTGCTGGGATCACAGGCTTGAGCCACCGCGCC
>NW_016803732.1:1201170-1232054 GCF_001698545.2 Rhinopithecus bieti | reverse complement strand
TTTTGAGACGGAGTCTCGCTCTGTCGCCCAGGCTGGAGAGCAGTGGCCGGATCTCAGCTCACTGCAAGCTCCGCCTCCCGGGTTTTATGCCATTTTCCTGCCTCAGCCTCCCGAGTAGCTGGGACTACAGGCACCCACCACCTCGCCTGGCTAGCTTTTGTATTTTTTTTTTAATAGAGACGGGGTTTCACCGTGTTAGCCAGGATGGTCTCGATCTCCCGACCTTGCAATCCGCCCGTCTCGGCCTCCCAAAGTGCTGGGATCACAGGCTTGAGCCACCGCGCCCAGCCTGTATTTTTTTTTTAGTAGAGACGGGGTTTCACCGTATTAGCCAGGATGGTCTCGATCTCCTGACCTCGTGATCTGCCCGTCTCGGCCTCCCAAAGTGCTGGGATCACAGGCTTGAGCCACCGCGCCTGGCCTTATATAAGACTTTTTAAAACATTTTCCAATTTGCCATAAACGTTTTAAATGTCTTAACGGACCAGTGTGTTTGGAGTATCACACTATTGATCACTATTCTAATCAATAAGACATAGGCTTTCCATTTTCTTTCCTTCCAGCAGAGATGTCTCCTTCCAAGGCCATGACATGTGAAGTCCAGGTGAGGCTGAGCACTGCTCATGTGTAGACATAAAATGACCCTAACAGCATCCAGACAGCACCTTCGACCTCTTCAGCAGGGACTCACACAGGCTCCTCTCCCCTTTCTAGTCCCACTCTATGTAGCCACTTTCTCCTCCAGCTTGTACACGAGGCCTCATGAAACCTGCTTTTTCTCCCTGACGGAGCTTCAGCAGGGTTCCGAGTCCTGCTGCTGATGGAGGCATCATCTAACCCCATCTTCACACTATGCACTGATGTGCGGCACCTCAACCTCCTCATCCTCTACCCACCCCACAGCGTCGTTGTGAGAATGAATGATTTAATATGTGTGGAAATTAGCACAGAACAGCTCCTATTATTACTAGCATTGTTAGTATAATAATAGTCATCCTAAAACAGTCTTTTAGGACCGTTACCCACTCTATTTTTACTTATGTTTTACATAAGAGATGTGATTTCTTGGCTCGAGTATTTTACATTATACGTTTCTGGTTAGTTGTCTATTTAGCTAACTGTGATTCTTTGTTGGCTCACTATCCACAAAGAAGACGTTCACAACACAAGATTTCTTCTCTAGGCTGGGCTTGGTGGCTCACACCTGTAATCCCAGCACTCTGGGAGGCCAAGGTGGATGGACCACCTGAGGTCAGGGTGTCAGAGACCAGCCCGGCCAGCATGGTGAAACTCCGTCTCTACTAAAAAATACAAAAAATTAGCTGGGCATAGCGGTGCATGCCTGTAATCCCATCTACTCAGGAGGCCGAGGCAGGAGAATTGCTTATACCTGGGAGGTGGAGGTTGCAGTGAGCTGAGATCGTGCCACTGCACTCCAGCCTGGGTGACAAGGGTGAAACTCCTTCTCAAAAAAAAAAAAAAAAAAAGAGTTCTTCTCTAACCCTAAATTCCATCCGAACCAAGATGGGTGGATAATCACCAGAAATCTCCACACATACAGTTTTTGTTATTCTATTTCTATACTTTACTATTGTGCAAAGCTCAAGTCCAGATCCTGCTTTCAGCGTGGGCTCTGTGAAAAATGCCATCTGCATGGGGACCTGGGGCTCCCAACTGTCATTTGTCTTCACATGGGGAGGCTGTGACGGCTGACTGTTGGCCAGCCCCGCATGCTGAGATAACCAGGCAAGGATGGTCATCTTCCACCTGAGCAGGGGACGGAAAGGAGACCCCCACCCACAGCACAGGGGATGGCCCCGGAAAGCGACGGGGCTGTCACCTGAGGGGCCGCTCCGTGGTCTCCCCAAAGGGCAGGGCTTGCTCCCATGGCCTGAACTGTGCCACACTCCTTCTGTGTGACGGGGGGAGAATCGTGGACTCGGTGTCAGCCTTGGGAACACCGGGTGCTGTGCAATTCTGGCCTCTCAACACTTTAAGGGCCTGCTTCCTCCTCTGTGAGTCAGGATTCGTCAGTCCTACCTCACAGGCTGGATGCGAACATGGAACGAGGCCACGTAGGTCAAGGGCCTGATGCACTAGAGGTGTCAGGAGCAGGTGTTCCGCCTCCCCGCTGCCCACCTGGCATTCATGCTTTGGAGTGTGGCTGCTGCTCCTCGCGGCAGAAGGTACTTGGTAGTGGTGATGTGAGTGTGTGTGTGTGTGTGAGAGAGACAGAGTGTGTGTGCCTGTGACAGAGATGGCTCATTCATAGAAGCAGCCAAGTCCTGATGACGTCCTTGCCTGTCTTTCTTTCTCTGCCCTGCTTCAGGGCTAGGAAGGAGGCCAGCAAATAGCTTGACCTAGAGGACCAGATGCCCAGGTGCTGTATCCCTGACGGCTGTCTTTGAAGTCAGGTATCCTTCAAAATATGAGGTAAGCAAAGGATACATGCAAGTAGAAAGGTCATGCTGCCAGTAACAGAGATTACCAGGTGTGAGGAAAAACTCACCTGAAATTTATTGGTAGAGTTAAAAGGGATTTCCGCTACTTTGCGGTTTCTTTTTCTAATTGCCATCACATCACCCAAAATGACTTCTGAGAATTTTAAAAGAGCAGTTTCTGAGGCATCTCCAATCACAGCTTTCTGGGAATCAAAGAAGAGAAATATTTGCAGCACATATTTAATGAACCAACATGCCCTCAGCGCAGGACCCAAAACACACCTCCTGATCTCATTTCCATCTAGTTGGAGAGACGTTATCACGTGACCAGGGAGGGCCACAAGACAGTGGTACGCGTGTAAACAATGGTGCCACCTACTGGCATTAGGGATGTTTGGAGAAACTGGATCTCTGTGAGGACTGAAGATTTCCTGGAAACAAGCAGCTACGAACTAGATCTTGATAGATAGGTGGGTTACCAATACACAGAGAAGAAAGCCTTCCAGAAAGCAGGATGCAGGTGCTGGGACGTGAGATGCAGGCTCGTCTGTGAGCGTTCAAGGTACCACTGGATGTGGAGGACGGAGAAAGACCTGGTGGGCCCTGAAAGGTAGCCTGAGGTCTAGACTTGAGAAGCAGAACACAGGGAAGTACAGGAAGATTTTGAACAAAGTTAAGTGAATATAAAAAGCACCATTTAAGGAAAATTAGGGGCATTTGAGAAAGACTCCAGGAGGGATAAACTGGAATCAAGGAGGCTTAATTTCAATCAATTAAGAGGTTGATACAGCTATTTAGATGCAAGGTACGGCTGATAAAAAGTAAAGTTACGTATATTTTGAAGCAAGAATGATAGAACTTGATGACTCATTGGATACAAGGAAAGGATAAAGTCAAGATGACTTCCAAACATTCTGGCCCAATGACAAATAGAATGGTTGTAGCATAGAAAATTAGAAAATTGGGGCAAGGCACTGATGTGCAGCTAGGCTGGGTATGGGTGGAAGTTAACGAGCATGATTTGTGCAGCTTCCTAGTGTACGCACACAGCCAGCCAGAGATCCAGGTTGGAGCTCAGGTAAGAAATTAGAACTGGACATCAAGATTTGGAAGATATTGACAAATAAGCAATTGGGCAAAAAGAGCATTAATGAATTGCCTGACGGAGAGAAAAGCAAACAAACAAACAAAAAAATAAGAAAGAAAAAGAGTCAGGGAAGGAAACAGATGGCAAATAGAAAAGCCAGGAGAACAGAGATTCAGTGACTCATCGAGATGGAGAGGAAAAGGGAGAAAGGGAAGGAGGAGAGGGCGGGAGGGGGAGAGTCTTTTGTATCTTCCGATATTCCAAGACCCCTTAGAGCTTCGTCTGCAGCCATATTCTAGTTAACGGGAGTCCTTCTATTTTTATACAATCACATTTTAAATTTCCATGAATGGCATGTATATTAAAAGGAACTTTGATTACATCCACTTAGCTGGCAGAAAAGTCAAGAAAGTAACTTAGAGGTGCATTCATTTCCAGAATTTTCTAAAGACCCTAAAGCAATATTCTGAAACCTTTTAAACATCTTTGTATTCTCAAAGCTAGTGTGCATAGAGAAAACTCTCTGTATGTCTTGTAAGTCTGGCTTGTTCTTGCAAGCACTGGAGAAAATTTATGCAACTGGAGAGATGAAATCAAGCACATAATCAGACCCCAGCAACTGACTACAAACTGGCTGTGATTTAAGACCGAGTGCTGCAGAAGCATTACCTTCATGATGGGGACATTTTCCTGTCCTGGCTTGAACTCGGCTCGGTTACACAATGTTATTATCTTGGATAAGGAGGCCCAAGTCCTAGAGCTTTGGTCAAAGACCTGGTCTGGAAGACAGAGAAAGAACAGTGGCTGCTGTGGGTTGGGCTGGCCGTCCATGAGTCCAGCAATCCTCCAGCTGCAGACCCTGCCGCGTGCTCAGCTCAGCCCCAGGACGGAGTCTGCAGCTCTGACCAGACCAAGCTCTCCATAGGACTTACTTGAATGGTTTTCACTGGTGTCAGCCACAAAGATCTGATTGTCGAACCACAGATGGGCCACTGTCATCCTGTTCTGGGTCAGTGTCCCGGTCTTGTCTGAGCAGATGATGGAGGTGGAGCCGAGGGTCTCCACAGCCTCCAGGTTCTTCACCAGGCAGTTCTTCTTGGCCATCCGTTTTGCTGTCAGCGACAGGGTCACCTAGCAGGAGAAGGAAGGACGCTTTGGGAAAAATCCTCATTTGAACTCAGGTCCAATAATACAGAAATAGCCAATGTTAGCTGTGATTGAATTTTACGAGACAGCTGGACTAGTTTTAGGGGAGAGGTGTGGTTGCTGGCACAGCTAAACTGACCTGGTGGCTTATATGCCACCAAGAGCCCTCTATGCCACAATCCTTTTTTAAAGATTACATATGAGACACTTTTCTTGTTCCTTCATGACTTGAAGAAAACAAGGGACCTACGGGCAGCAAACACAAGACAACGCTGCTGTGGCTGGTGCCCACGTACAGCCACGACACCTCCTGTGGTCCCTAAGCAAGAGTGTGCTCCAGAGACTGGCTGCTGCATGCCAGAGGTTGTCCCAAAGGACACACTTATTGCTTTGGGGAATTCATCAGCTTTTGTGTTGAAACAACACACAAAAAATGAGCTTTTCATTTTTAAAAGCTCCATATTTTAAAGATCCTTTTACACCCCCAGATCTCAAAGGGTTCTTTTGGCTCCCATTTCCCCAAATTACTATCTCCTGGAGTCAGAAGAGACCTGGACTTCAAAAACTTCTCTTTTCTTTGGTAAGGACAATAGCAGGCCAATGATCATGTAGTCACCAAACCGGAAACATAAATCCCTCCTCTCCTACCCCGTGGGACCCCCATGGCAGAGACTGAGGAGGAGGGAGCTCTTGTCTAGGGACTGAATGACATAGGCCCATACACGCAGAGCTAGAGCTGGGTCTAGGGTTGGCCAGGAAAGGGCTGGAGTCCTCGGCAGGAAAAATGGGAGGAATATTTTTTTCCTAAGAGAGGTAAGTGGAGTATGGCAACGTGCCTAAATGCCTAGGTTGTAGAAACTGCCAAAGAAATGTGGGGAAAGCATCAGGCTTCTAGAATATCTGTGAATGGTGGAGCCTGTCTTATCTAGATCTCAAGGGGCAGAGTAAGCTACGTGAACTGCAGATTGAAAGCATAACGTTTTCAAGGAAAACACAATCAAATATTAAAAATACAGCAATTTTTTTTACAAAACTGTTTCTTTCTCCGTAAGAAACAGTCTGTTCAGAATGTTCCATGGTTGTCCCTGGCGGGGAGGGCATGGTGCTCTGGACCTGGGAGAGATTGCAGTTTGTGTGGGCGCCTCCCCAGTACCAACGCTGTGCCCACAGGGCTGGGTGCAGGCCGTCTAACAGCATGGACTCACAGTGACCGTGGCCAGGAGGCCCTCGGGCACATTGGCCACAATGATGCCAATGAGGAAGATGATGGAATCCAGGACTCGATAATTCATGGACACTGCGATGATGAAGAAAAGGATGCCGATGGAGACGGCCACTCCTGCCACAATATGAACGAAGTGCTCGATCTCAATGGCAATGGGCGTCTTCTCATTTCCAACTCCTGAGGCCAAGGAGGCAATATGGCCAATGATGGTGCGGTCACCCGTGTTGATGACCATGCCGGTGACGGTGCCTACAGGGGAAGTAGACGTTTTATTCCAGGGGTCCTCAGCTAGGAGGGGTGTGCAGCCAGCTTGCGGCCCTCTCTGGCGGCTGGCACAGTCAATAGGCACACCACATTCCAGAGGCCACGCATCATCCTCTAGGCCCTTCAGTTCCATGCTTCCTCTGGGATGAGCTTTGTAACAGGGTGTGGCAAAGGGCAGATCTGGGAGCCCAGGAGGGAGAAGGGACACAGGTGGACATGTGGGCTGAGAGCCAGAGGCCTTTTACCTTCCAGACACGTTGTGGAATAGAAGCAGATGTTCTTCGTTTCCAGGGGGTTTTCATGGGTAAACTCAGAGGAGCGGGGCTGGGGCTCAGATTCCCCCGTGAGAGAGGAGTTATCCACCTAGAAGAAATGTTGAGAATGGTTCACAGCCGGGTACCTCATTCCCCGCCTCTTATACTGATGCTGGGAAAGACCACAGAGCCAGCGGGTTTGGAACATGGTCCTTGGGGTGGGTGCCCCTTGCTGCTTACCCGGCACCCCTGAGAAGACAGCACCCTGATGTCTGCGGGGATCTGGTCTCCTCCTTTGACCTCCACAATGTCCCCTACCACCAGCTGCTCTGAAGGGATGGTCTTCTTCTCGGAATCTCGGATGACCAGAGCTTGCTGCAGAAGAAAACCATGACAGATGCCTCAGACCCTGGAGGCCCTCCTCCCCAATCTGTGCCACACCAAACCCCAGGACAGAGGTCTTGGAACTTCCTGGTCACTGTCACTGTTGATTCCATGCTGTTAGGCAGCCTGCACCTGGCCCTGTGGACACAGCATTCTGCTGGAGCCTGAGGCTGTCAGAATAGCAAGAATGAAACAGAAGACTGCTTCACTCGAGGCCTGAAGACTCTAAGAACTACTTTTTCTTGAGCTCACGGAGCTTTTCTTGGAACAGAAGAGTCACTGTCGGCCAGATCTGGCCAAGCCAGACTCCTGGGCCTCCTAGAAAAGGAGACCATTAAGGGTGAGCAATCCTGGCTAGACGTCGGGGCAGAACACTGAAGGTGGGGCTGGGGAGGCTGATAATCTTGCGAGGGTCAGGGAAACTTTAACAAGGTGATCTCCTGCTTCAAGCTTGGCAAAAGGCATCTTTTCCACCCAGAATCTCTCCTCCAGCCTGCAGTTCTCTGGGCCAGAGACAGTGTGGACACCTGACAGGGGTCTTTGGGGAAGACGGGAGCACTGGGCTTCCCCACCGATTGCATTCTGGGGCTCAGTAGCAAACATGTGACCCAAACATGGTCACAGATAAACAACTGCAGGCTGGTCTCCTTGGCTGCCCGCGAAAGAACACTCCCTGACCTTCCACAGGTCCCTTCCGGAACCCAGAACCACTGTCCACAAACACTGAGGAGCAGGAACAGAAGATGCCATGCGCTGACCAGCACTGCCCTGGCTGGTACCTCATTTGACCATCAAAACCCTGTGAGGAACTGGGGTTCCGACAGATGGGTTAATTCACCCACGATGGCTCCGACAGGGACGGAAGTGGGAACATTTGGCCCTCGGGGCCCTGTGCCCCTCTCAGCTGAGGCTTCCTCACCCGGGAGTCACCAGAGGCCAGAGGACGGGTGGCTGCCACTCACCTGAGGGATCATCTTTTTGAAGCTGGACATGATGTTGGTGCTTTTTGCCTCTTGGTAATAAGCAAAGATCCCCGTGAAAATGACCACCAGGACAAGCACAGAGCCCAAGTACACCTGGGTGAGGAGAAAGGCGTCAAAGAAACCGGCAGTGGGAAGGAGACAGGCCCTGGGGCTAGAGCTCTCCATGGGAGGGTGCAACACTGGCGGTTACGTCCTGGTATAGTTTACAGGCCACAGAATTCGCCCATGTTAAGTGCACAACTTACTGATTTTTTAAGTTTACAGAGCCATGCAGCCACCCTCCACCGCAGCCTCAGAGCATCTCCACCCTGCCTGGAGATCCCCCCGGCCCCTCTGCTGTCACTCCCTGCTCCTGTCCCACGCCCTGGCATCACCGATCTGGTTCCTGCTTCCAAGGATGTGCCTGTTCTGCACATTTTATGTCAATCCAACCCCATGACATGTGGCCTGTTGCCTCTGACTTCCGTCTCTTGTCATCACGTTGGCCGATTCAGTTTTGTGGATTTGGTACCCATGTCTCGGCAGGCACAGTCGCTCTCCGTGTTAAAGGGAGAGGTTAGCTTGGGGGAGACAGAGCCCCAAACTACTTCACATGGATGCAGCTTTTCTCCCCCTTAAAAATGCAAAGTGTTGGCCGGGCGCGGTGGCTCAAGCCTGTAATCCCAGCACTTTGGGAGGCCAAGACAGGCGGATCACGAGGTCAGGAGATTGAGACCATCCTGGCTAAGACGGTGAAACCCCGTCTCTACTAAAAAATACAGAAAACTAGCCGGGCGAGGTGGCGGGCGCCTGTAGTCCCAGCTACTCGGGAGGCTGAGGCAGGAGAATGGCGTGAACCTGGGAGGCAGAGCTTGTAGTGAGCTGAGATCCGGCCACTGCACTCCAGCCTGGGCGATAGAGCAAGACTCTGTCTCAAAAAAAAAAAAAAAGCAAAGTGTTTGGTGTATCCCTTTTCATTCCCACACTGCCTCTGGAACATCAGAAAGCCAGATCGGATTTCTGTTTTCCAGCTGGGAAAACGCCTGACTTTCCCACACCTAAGCAGTGGCAACCAGCCCTCAGCCGTGCCTCCGAGGCCGCACTGGATGGCTCTGCCAGCAAAACCCGGAGGGGACACCCCAGAGCCTTACGTTGTTTAGGGATGCAGACTTGTTGCTGGAGTACTCAATCCCAAATGCGATCCAACAGAGAAAGGCGCCCACCCACAGGAGGACAGAGAACCCCCCCACCATCTGCTTGAGGAACTTGACGATCTCAGGCATCTGCTTGGGAGGGGTGAGGGAGTTGGGCCCATCCCGGGCCAGGAGCTCGGCAGCTCTGGTGCTGGAGAGACCCTGGGGAAGCCAAACAAAGCACATGCACAACCAAAACAAATACGAATTAGACAGTCCTCCTCCCTCAGGGGTTGGGCTGCATAGTTGTGCAGCTTGGGGTGAGGCATTATGCCCAAAGAAGGTCTTGAGAAAAGCGGACCGTGCCTCACTTCTCCAGCTGCCCAGCTTTTTTTGAAAGACTGTAATGCTTAATAGCCAGGCACTGTGCTCTGTATATTCACTCGTTTAGTCTTTAAAATGACCCTTGAGGCAGGAGCCATTATTCCTCGGTCTCCTCATTCACAGAGGTGGAATTGGAGGCACAGAAAAATGATGCAACCTGCCCGAGGAACCTGGCCTGTCAATGGTAGCGACCGGTTTCTACGTGGTGACTGGGTCCAGAGCTACTGCACTCTGCTCTGCTAAGGGGTTTTAGTTTCTTAGAGGTTTATCCGGCCAGAGGAGTAATTTGATGAAGGAGTACTTGGAATGAAGAAGCTAGTCACCAGGGCTAAGAGCAATGCAGTAACTCCCCAGGAAATAGGGAAACTTCTGGAACCCTGCACAGACAGCATGTGGCTTTAGTTTCCATCCTTACGCCTCCTCCTTTTCTACCTTTCTACACATCCAGCCTAAGTTCTCATTCATCTTGACAGGCATAAATCCCACCCAAGCCCTGAGCCCATGTGAGCAGCCCCTGCCCTGGGGGGCCTGCCATCCATGAGGCGCCCTCACCTTTGAAACCCTGCGTGTGCACAGGAATTTCCCCCACAAACCATCTTTGTGGACAAGTCTGTAGGTACCTCTTCTCCCTAATTATGTTGTAAGCTACTTAAAGGCCAGGACTCTGTCTTGGTCTTTTTTTTTTTTTTTTTGAGATGGAGTCTCACTCTGTTGCCCAGGCTGGAGAGCAATGGTGCGATCTCGGCTCACTGCAACCTCCTCCTCCTGGGTTCAAGCGATTCTCCTGCCTCAGCCTCCCACATAGCTGGGATTGCAGGCACCCGCCACCACACTTGGATAACTTTAAAAATATTTTTAGTAGAGACAGTGTTTCACCATGTTGGCCAGGCTGGTTTCAAACTCCTGACCTCAAGTGATCTGCCCACCTTGGCCTCCCAATGTGCTATGATTACAGGCCTGAGCCACCATGACCGGCCGGTCTTGGTCATTTCTGTGTTCTCTCTTGCGTCTCATGCTTTTTCTGTGGTAGTGATTCAAGTATCTGTTGAATGGCTTGATTCCCATCTCCCTTCACTAGCAATTCCTTTTCCGGAACCCCAGACTCATCTTTCTGAATAACTGCAGAACATTTCCTCAGGGGTGTTCCGGAAAGACTTCTTATGGTATAACTCACAATAAGCTCATCATCGGCTCCTCCCTCCTGCCTTCCCTGCTCTCACCTCCTGGCCCCCACCCCAGCCCATCACCTGACCAGCTCTCCTCCTCCTGCTGCTGTGACGTGGCTAGCGAGATGAGGGGCTCAATAAAAATCCCCACAAGTCCTGCTGGCTGTGTTTGTCTGCAATATCTTTCTTTCTTTTTTTTTTGAGATGGTTTCACTCTTGTTGCCCAGGCTGGAGTGCAGTGGCGTGATCTCTGCTCATCACAACCTCCATCTCCTGGGTTCAAGTGATTCTCCTGCCTCACCCTCCCGAGTAGCTGAGATTACAGGCATGTGCCACCATGCCCTGATAATTTTTTGTATTTTTAGTAGAAATGGGATTTCACTATGTTGGTCAGGCTGGTCTCAAAACTCCTGACCTCAGGTGATCTGCCCACCTCAGTCTCCCAAAGTGCTGGGATTACAGGCATGAGCCACCGTGCCCAGCCCCTGCAATGTCTTTCAGCATTGTTTCAGATCCTCATTTCACAGTCCTGGGCTATTGTTCCATTCTTCTAGACCTTTCCATTTCTCATTTTAAAAAAATGATCTTCTACATGAACTGCCTTTTGAAAACCAATGAAATCACCTCCTTGTGTAGAAACCATGTCCCTTCTGCCTCTACAACAGCCCCTGCTTGTTAGTTTAATGTGAATACTTTGACAGCTTCACCCAGATGACCTTCCTGGCTTCATTCCTGCTGCACCTGTCCCCTCTCCACACATACTAGCTTCCAGCAAGCCCAGACTGTCTCCAGTCCGGCTCTGTGCTTACTGGCCCTGGGGTCCTCCACCAGCTTAAATCCAAATCGTCTTGAGTTCCCGCGCAAATGTGGCAGCAGCCCAAGAGCCAGCTCTGGCCCCTTCAGTCAGAATCCACCTTTCTCCCAGCAGAGCGTTTCTACTTCTTGTGGCCATCCCCGCGGGACAGAGTGAATCTCAGGGCACTCCCGTACACATCTGCCTCCCCCACCTGGCCACTTTGTCCTTGAGGCCAGGAGTCATCTGTCCCTCTTGGTCCCTCTCACTGCCAGGCCAGTGTGACCCCACAGTAGGTATTTCTGTTGACTTGAACAGTGTCCAGATGCAAATAATTGCAGTCTCAAAGGTGCTGCAGGGGCGCCTCCTCCTAAAGTCGCCGCTACTCTTCCACACACCCCCCACCACACACAGCCTTCCCTCTGTAGAGTCGGGAGGCTTCTATTCTGAATCCCTGGTTCCCACGACTCACCGTAATGATGTCTGTGCCATATTTCTTTTCCAATTCCCTATTGCTGAGTTTGTGGTCATCCTAAAGTCCATGAAAGGAAGAACAGAATGAATAAGATAATTCCAAAAAGACTCAAGCCCCAAGCTCTGACCAGCCATAGAAGCTGGGAATAGCAGCTCTGAGGAAGGGAGGGGACCAAGGAGCGTGGGGGACGGGAGAGAAAGAACTCCTGTGCTAGGCAGCTGTCCAGCGAAGGATGGCACTGCCTCAGGAGTGACTGTCCCTGAATCGGCACAATCCTGCACTTGCTGTTACTACCCAGAAGCTGCCTGCAGCTTTTCTGAACAAAGCCATGCACCTCGCTTCAGTCTGAACTCCAGCGCATACACGTCCTGGCACCCTCATCTTCCAGGTGCCAGTGAGCTGGAGGCTTCCCTCAGACCTGAACCCTGGGATTGGCTGGGGCTGCTGGCAAAACCACGCTAGACCCGCTTCATGGGCTGGCACAACTCCACCTCCTTTGCTGTGTAGGCTCTGGCAGGGAAAAGCAGCTTCCCTCACTCAAGCTGTGACGCTCAGGGAGCTCACTGGGCAGCGAAACCCTGCAGGTAAAGGTTCTGCTGAATAAACCCACACCATTGTGGCTGCCACTTGTGAATTCTGCTACAGAATCATTAGACTACAGTGGGGTTTCTCACCCGTGACCCTGCTGCCATTCTGGGTGAATAATTCTTTGTTGTGGGCTCCACCCACTAACATCCTCCCCTCAGTTGTGGTAACCAAAAATGTTTCCATTTTTCCCCTGGGAGAGGGGTGGGGGAATCCTCTTCTCCTCTCCCTTTGAGAACCACTGGGCTAAAGGACAAGAAGCCTCTTCCTGTAGCAGAAAACCTAGGGTAAGTCTTCCTGGCTCCCCCTAGAAAGCCCAGCACTCAGGATTCTTTAAACCCCGATTGTGTGAAACAAAGATTGATACTGTTGACTGGTACTCACATCGTCTCTTCTTACGCATATGCAAAAAATAGTTCCATGTTGCAGTAAGAGACTAGGCCTTCCAATAAAACAGAATTCATTATTATCCCTATTATCTTGCTTCTAGCCCTCTTCTCAGCCAGATTCTGCTTTGTCCTTCATCCCTTCCACTAATATCGACTGAGTGTGATATTGCAGGGGATTCACAAGATTAAAGCTGTGTTCCGCACAGAGCACAGCACAACACGCTAGGTTTTGGGCAGATACAAGTAGTGGATGATCCAAGCCATTGTCTCCATGCATGGACCTCAGACTTTAAGGTCCCTGCAGATAGCAGAGGACCTTTCCTGTCCCTTCACCCTGGGCATGGGGATGAGAGCATGGGGGAGGGGTGGGGTAAGGTGGTGGTGTGTGTCTGGGGTGCCCTCTACTGGCCAGCACTGGACTAGCACAGGGCAGCACCCCACCCACCCCTAGGGTCATCACCTGGCCCTTTATTCAAAGGCCAGGATACTTCAGGTGTCGTTAAGACACTAATTTGCCAAGAAAGGTTGGGAGGCAAAAGCATTCAATATGCTGCTGAAATTACAGGACCCTTGTAATGTCAAGGGAAAAATAGGTATGTCTTCAATCTTAAACGCTAGAGATAATGGGAAATAATAAGAACTATCTATCGTCTGGTGCTGAGCTGTCTTTTCCCCGTTTTATCTCATTTAATCCTCCTAGTAACCCTAAGAGGTAGAAAAAAAATTCTTGTATTTTTCAAAATAGAAAACTGAACTTCAGTTACATTGGGATTTGAATGGAGGTCAGTCCAATTTCAGGGATCTGTTCTTCAATGTCTATCATGATAGATACGGACAACTGCCCAGTGGTGTGCTGTAAAATGTTTAACAACCTCTCCAGGAAAGATAAACACAAAGCTCGGATTTGTAGAGTTTGCTGATTTCTCACTAGAACCAAGTTTCAAGCTGCTAACAGGATGTCAGTCAGCCTGCCGAATTTCTGAATACTTAACAAATGGCTCTCCAGCACAAAAGAGGAGGCCCCCTCGGGAGTCACAGAGTTGTAAGATCTGCCAACGACGGTGGGGACAATCCAGCACATCTCAAGCTCAGTGTAGAAGTTTCCCCTTCGGTGTTACCGATAAAATCTGTCACATTTCAGACCCAAGGCAGTTTTATTATTAAAGTGGCCAGTTTGGGCCGGACACAGTGGCTCACGCCTGTAATCCCAGCACTTTGGGAGGCCCAGGCAGGTGGATCATCTGAGGTCAGGAGTTCGAGACCAGCCTGGCCAACATGGCGAAACTCTGTCTCTACTAAAAATAACAAAAATTAGCTGGGTGTGATGGCGCCTGTAATCCCAGTGACTCGGGAGGCTGAGGCAGGAGAATCGCTTGAACCCAGGAGGTGGAGTGTGCAGCAGAGATAGCGCCATTGCACTCCAGCCTGGGCAACAAGAGCAAAACTCTGTCCCCCCCCCCCAAAAAAAGCAAGTTTTAATAACTCCAGAGCTCTTCCTTAATAATAATAATATTGCACACCCCTAAAGCACCTGAATCGCAATGTCCTCATCTCATTTATTCCCCTCATAGACCCCAGCAAATTATTTATTTCCCATTTTACACAGAGAAAATGGACCTTCAGTGAGGGTCAGTCATTTGTTGCCAGTTTCAGCTCAGTGGAGACGTGGGACTCTGATGGGGCCTGAGGTCCTCCCAATCCAAGCTCCACATTTTTACAACTGAAACTGCTTTTCCCTGCGGTTTCATACCTTCGATCTGCATGGCCTAGGGGCTTTGGTTTTCCTCCTCAGAAGTTCCAGCTCAAATAGTTTTACTAATCAGTTGAAAACTGGTAAGTGGTTACTTACTTCTCACTGCAGCAGCTGGGGGAGGGGTAGAGGTCTGGCCTTGCCTGTGGGGGCCTGGAATCAGAGGCTCCTCCTTCTGAGTTCTACGGGGACTGCCTCCAACCAGAAGGTAGGAATCCTGCAGAGGTCCTGACCTCTGGGCAAATACTATCACACCATTCAAAACACACACACACAGCACACACACACAACACACATACACCACATACACCACACACACACCACACACATACACACACCGCACATACACACCACACACTACACACACACACCACACACATACACCACACATACCACACACATACATACCACACACATACACACACCACACACACATACCACACACACACACCACGTATACCACACACATACAGACACCAAACACACACACAGGTACACACCACACACCTACACACACCACACACACACCACACACACCACACACATACACACACTGCACATACACACCACACTACACACACACACCACACACATACACCACACATACATACCACACACATACACACACCACACACACATACCACACACACACACCACGTATACCACACACATACAGACACCAAACACACACACAGGTACACACCACACACCTACACACACCACACACACACCACACATACACACCACACACTACACACAAACCACACATACCACGCACATACACCACACATACCACACACATACACACACCACACACACAGCATATACCACACACATACACACACCACACACACACACCACACACAGCACACACATGCACACAGCACACGCCACACACATACACACACCACACACATACACACACCACACACACACCATACACCCACCACACACATACACCACACATACCACACACATACATACCACACACATACACACATACACACACCACACACACCGCATATACCACACATACACACACCAAACACACACACAGCACACACACACACACACCACACGCCACACACCACACACATACACACACCACACACACCACACACATACACACCACACACATCATACACACACACCATACACACACCACACACCACACACATACACACATACCGCACATACCACGCACATACACCACACACATACACACACACCACACACCAGGAAACCAATCTCAAGGGGATTTCAAATCCCTCAGACTGAATGTGGTAAGAGGTGGGCTCTAGGGCCAAGCTCTTGCGGGGAAAGGCCACAGCCGGCAGGACCCCTGTGGCTTAAGGCTACTGACCAGATGGAGTTCTTTCTGAAACTCCTCTGTGTGATTCTTCTTTTTGAGTTCCAGGCAGTTGTTCTTCAGACCCCTGTACTTCTCCTTGCCATCCCCCTCGTCTGTTTTCACGATGTCCTTAGTTCCGCTGAGCTCCACGGAGTAAATGTCTGGGGTTTGCTGAAAGAGAAGCGCAGGTGCAATATCAATATTGGCCCCAAATGGGGTTTCCGAAGAGGCGCTGAGCGCCCCTCTGCGGGGTCGGGACCTGCAGGAGTCAGGAGCCCCTTCTCCCTTTGCTTCCCTCCTCTGGGGAGGCCGGAGGGAGTCGGACAGTGGAGTCTCTCCCCCACCTCCCGCTGACCTTGGCTTCCCCTCCGCCCGTGTAGAGGGGAGGCGGGGTGGGCACAGGCCAGCCAGCAGCTCCTCAGGGTGACCCTTCTCTGGGTGGAACAGGTGGCAAGTTACCCCCAACTCCTGACTGACACCTCCAAGGAGCTGCGAGGTTTCCTCTCAGGTGTCTTTCCCAGAGGACGCACCAGCTGTGCGTCCTGCTTCCTGGGGAGGGAGCACCCACTAAGCTTACGACCCTCAGTCCTGATCGGGGGCCCTAACCGGAGGGCTTTTCAGGCCGCAGCGCATCCCTGGCACCCATGCTCCCGAGTCGGAGCCCGCAGGTGCTACGGAGCCGGCCCAGGACCCCTTGGCCCCTCCTCGCACCTCTGGACGGGCTTCTTTCCCCGGCCAGCCCCAGCGGCCGCAGGGAGCTGTGGCGGGGCGTCAGAGAAGCGGTGCCCAGGCCGGGGGGCGCGCAAAGGAAAGGCGGCCTCCCCTTTCCCCCGGACGGGGCGTTTCTTCTTTTCGCCTTTTCCTCGCTTCCCGCCAGCCTGCTCCGGTCCCGGGGGCCTTGGCCCCGCGTCTCGAGTCCTCGGCGGGCGCGGGGGCTGCACGCACCTGGGGCATGCTGGGCTGCTGGCGCCGCGGGCTGCGGGCGCGGAGCGCGGATCCCGGACCGCAGCGGCGGAGCGCAGGGTGTGGGGCCTCGTGTGGCGCTGGCAGCAGCGGTGGCTGAGGTGTTGGCGGTGGAGATCCCGGCGGTGGAGATACCGGCGGCGGCGCGGGCCCTGCGCGCACCTCCGCGGCCGATCTCCAGCCGCTGCACTCCGGAGGCTGCACCTGCCTTAAATGCCGCCCGCCCCGCCCACGTCCCCGCCAGGGCGCAAACCAGCGGACGCCTAGGAGGGCAGGAAACGCGCCGGCGCGCGCAGGGAGCGAGACCCGCAGCGAGGGGTCGGGAGAGTCCGGGGTTGAGGCCTCCCTGGGAATCCCCTTCCCTTTAGGAGCCCAACGCCAGGGGCGGGGTCTCCAGCGGGCGGGTCCGGCGTCCCGGTGAGTGCAGCCCCGGTGCCGGCTGCGCGCCCAGAGCCAGACCCGCTGCTCCTGCGAGCTCCCGGCGCGCCCACGTCCTGTCCAAGCTTCCCTGAAGACCCATACACGCCTTTTTTTTTTTTTTTAATGTAATTTGCCTACCAATAAGTCCATTTATAAAAATGTAATTGAGAAGGGGAAATTGCAGTTTCTAACAGCAACTACTGTTGGAGATGTCCTGGCTTGAAAAGGCCAGTGTGTTTTTGAGAATGGATTTAGATAGGTAAATTCAAGCTTCCGAGCGAATTTGGTAATAACTGAGAGACTCTGAAGAGTAGCTGAATTACTTTGCAGGATCCAGATAACAATTTGGAATTCTGAATAATTTGGAGAGGGAGTGGGAAGGAGAGATGGGAGGATTAGGGTCGATAAGACCACAGGAACCTGGGGCCCCAGGCTGCGGGTGCGCAGGAGCGGAGGCTGTTGGCTGGACTGGGCTGGAGATGTCTGTCTCCAGCCATTTATGTCACTCCCAGCTGAGACTCCATACATAAAGCAGAAAAGAATTTCTGACCCTGAAAATTGATGTGCATACTAAAGTAGTGATTATTTTATACTGCTAAGTTTGGGTTGGTTTGTTATGCAGCAATAGATAACTGGGACATGCTCCATGCTCTTAGTGCCCAGCATGAGTTTATGCACAGGATAGAAAATGTATTTCCCCCTGACACTTGAAACATAATTACTCCAGATGAGAAAGATAGCCTGAAAACCATGTTATCAGAGAGTTACTTAACAGTTAACAGTGGAGGAAATCAAACACCTTCTTTTAAAAGAATGAATCATGAAGTCTTAAAGTCAGTGAAGAATATTAATTAATGGAGAGGAACATAAAAAATAAAACCCACGAATAGAGTTTAGTAATCAGCACCTATTTAGAAGAACAGTAAGAAATTGACATGATTGAAATATATATTAAAAAAAGCAGAGATGAATTTCCAAAGAGGGGGCACTTCATTGGGCCCTTGATGCTCGGCTAATAAGTTTCCATTTAGATAAGGACTAACAGGAGGGTGCTAAGTTTTATTCTTTTCAAAAGTTATATATCAAATATGGTAAAGATTGTCATTTTAACCACGTTTAAAATGATTAAGAGTGAGGAGTCCAGAGAAGTGGCAAAAGTAAAAATCCCATCATGCAGTGACTAGAACACCTGGTGGAAAACAAGAAGAGCATTGGGTACTTAATTTAATTAGAAAAGGTAGAAGAAAAGCAGTAAGTTTGTGCCCAATTGTCATTAGGGATTAATCATAACCTCCTGTTTCTTTCAGATGCTAAATTTCCGTAGTAATTCCAGATCTTGACTATAGTTAGTAGTGAGGGACAATTGGGAAAAGACGCTTATTTTGAGGGAATTTGAAGTGTTAGTAGTTAGAGATGTGGTTTTGTAAAGTAGCAGTAGAAACAAAGACACTTTCTCATGGCATATTTGTGATCTTAGATTTTCCACACCTCTCTGTCCATCATGGCTTTCGAATGAGACAAAGGGAATGTGTTGTACTCGACATAGTGAACTGTCTCCATAGTGCTGCACACACAGGTCTGTCCCCGTTCTCCCTCCTTCTTCCTTTTCGAAAGGGCAGAATCTGAAGCCTGGCTCCTCCCTCTGTGAAGCAAGGATGACACCATCGAGTCACTTCTTAACTAAAATGATAAGGGACAGAAAGACTCCTAGTGGCATCTGGTGTAGAGATATACATCTTGGATTCTCTTGAGGTGCAGGGAACATTAAATTCTAGTCCAAACTCAAGCAACAGTGTGCTTCTGGGGAGCTCTGTGTTCCATTCTTGGAATACTCTTCAAAGAAAAGGTTTGCAGATGGGGTGAGAAATACAAAATGTGTATGAAACTGATGTTCCACTGTCTGCTGAGAATCCAAGCTAAGGGCTTTTTGGGAACAGGTGGCTGCTGCTCACCTTAAGCTGTTCCAGTCCCTGCTCAACTATTGGGACAGATGTAGAAAAGAGAAGCAGGGTCCCCAGACAGATGTCTCTGAGCTGAAGGCCACTTCAAGCTTCAAAAGCAAACTCACATCCTAGGGACTTGACTGAGGGATGGGGAGGGAGGGGAGTGGGCTAAAAAGAGATCATGACGCAGCTTCAGAAAGTACTAACTGATGGCACCCTCCCTTGATCCTTGGAGAAGATTGCTGCTTTTTTTTTTTTCTTAAGAATGTCTTGCTCTGTTGCCCAGAATGGAGTGCAGTGTGATTATAGCTCACTGCAACTTCTGCCTCCTGGGCTCAAGTCATTCTCCCACCTCAGCCTCCTGAGTAGCTATGACTACAGGCATGGCTAATTTTTGTGGGTTTTTTTTTTTGGTAGAGAAGGGGTTTCACCATGTTTCCCAGGCTGGCCTCCAACTCCTGGGCTCAAGCGATCTGCTCACCTCTGCCCCCAAAATTACAGATGTGAGCCAATGAGCCCAAGATTGCTGCTTATTTCTGTTGGTATCAAGGGTGGAAGAGTGTTTGTTACTGCCAGCCTGGACAAAAACGTTTCCATGTTCAGGTTCTCTGGCACCTCTCTGATCCTGCAGAGTTATTGGCTCCTGCCAGGGGCCAGTCTCAGCTGTCACTGCTATGGCCTTTGTGGCAGCCTCTGGTACCGTTCAAATGTCCTGGAGTGTTGACTTCTATCAAAGAGGGAAAATGGGGCCATCCCCAACCCTAACTCCAGAATCATGTCCTTTGCTGCCTCTAGTCATCTGGATACCCAACTCTGCCTTGAGGTGAGTAGGCCCTGGGTAACTGAGATGCAGGCACCTGGAGGCACTCGCCTGTAGAACCAGGAATGGGATTTCTCCTGAGACATGTTTGGTCCCAGGGCCGTCACCCACAATGTTCTGGGCAATGTACCCTGATCCCACCCAGTGCAAATGGCTTCTTGAGGGCTGGCCCTAGAGGCCAGGCTGCAGCCGGGAGACTTTCTCGGCCCACATGTGCTAGTAGCAGCCTCTGCTTGAGATTTTCCTGCTTTTCAAAACAAGCCTATCCATGCCAACGTTCTCTATTGTACCTGCTCATATTGATAAACATTATATATTTGGGATAGGATGTCATGATATATGTATTTTCAGCTCGTTTTAATTAAATTATATACTTCATGTATTTAAGCTGTACTAGATATAGGGGATGGTGGGGAGATATGGTACTAAAATCATGCCATCCTCTGCCCTCTAGGAAGTTGGACTTGAGTTGGAGAGACCAAATTAGTGAAGAACCAATAGAAAACGGGCCAAGAGGGAAAATAAATTAGCACTAACTGGTATGGGTTCTAAGTGCCTTCAGAGCTTAGAGGAAAGAGGTTTCTCTGGGAGAAATGGCATAACGTGTACTACTTAGGATTAGTTATTCAGATTTTCTTCCATCCCGTTGCACCCTCCAAGAAAGCGGGGAGAGAGTCTGGGAGAGCAACTGAGTTGGGGCCTTGTGTGTGTGACTTCCCTTGGGGGCCCCAGGAGGTCCCTCCTGTGCGCAGGGCCGGCCACCAGCTGGCTCAGCGAGGTGTGACTGTGAGGATTTCCACACGGAGGAGGAGGATCCAGATGACAATGGGAAGAGGAAGTTATCCACTTCCTGCTTTGCATCCGACTGGTCTGTGCCTCTGCTGCCCACCCGGCCTCTCCCTGTCCCTGGATTCCTCTCCTACACATGGGACAGTCCCCACCTGGAGCCCTCCCTACGCACCTGTCTCCACTCAGCACGCCTGGCTGTGACTCGGCCAGTGTTCCTCTCCCAACAAGATGAGGGCCTCCTGGGTTGGAGCCAGGATGAGAAAACAAAACGAAGCTTCAGGCAAGCGCGCTTCCACACTGTGTCCTCATTTCCTCAGGCACAGGAAATCCGGAGACTGGCATGTGAACATCCTCCAGAAAAGAAACTGACTTTTCAGAAATTAGTAAGTCAGCTCCAGCGATGATCCTGCCTGGAGCTGTAAACACCATGACTGATGGGAGTCAGCAGTGGCATTTCCAGAAGCAGGTGCGGGCCTGTGAGGGGCTCAGACAGGCACACCTTCTCCGCCCGTGGGTACAGCTGCCCCGAAATGTCACGATGGCTGGGGTACTTGAGGTTACCACAGTGTTCATTCTCTGTGACTTATTTTGGCGAATAAGATGCTTTTTATCGTATTTAAAGTATACAGCATGATGTTCTGATATACTTATGCACAGTGAGATAGTTATGATTATCAAGCAAATTCACATATCCATCCCCTCCTACAGTTATCCTTTGTGTGTGTGTGTGTGTGTGTGTGTGTGTGTGTCCGTGTGATAGGAGCCATCGACAATCTACTCTATGAGCACATTTCCTGGATCTAATACAATGTTGCCACTATAGGGCTCACGCTGGGCCTCCGATCTCTAAACTTTCTCACTCCACATATCTGCAGCTTTGGGTCCTTTGCCCTGCCTCTCTCCATTCCCCCAAGTCCCCATAATGAGATGCTTTTCAGAAAATTACCATTTTCCATTTAATAGGTGATTGAAAACAAACTTCATTCTGAGTTTTTTGATTTTGTTTTCAATCTTAGAATGAAAACAGGTTCCCCCATGGGAATCATCCCCACTTTTATCATAGAAAGTTGTAACACATATAAGGCCAGGTGCGGTGGGTCACGCCTGTCATCCCAGCACTTTGGGAGGCGAGGCAGGGGCAGGCGGATCACAAGGGCAAGAGAGGGAGACCATCCTGGCCAACACTGTGAAACCCCGACTCTACTAAAAATACAAAAATTAGCCAGGCGTGGTGGCGGACACCTGTAGTCTCAGCTACTCAGGAGGCTGAGGCAGGAGAATCACTTGAACCCAGGAGGTGGAGGTTGCAGTGAGCCGAGATCGTGCCACTGCACTCCAGCCTGGCGACAGAGTGAAACTCCATCTCAAAAATAAATAAATAAAAGAAAGTTATAACACATATAACATATACACAACACATATATGTATGTAAACTGTATATAACATAAAAGACGTTATTCACACAAATATGCTCGTTAACTCGGGAGGAGTGTGAGACTCCTTGATAAGTGGGAGGCGGCCTTCTTGGTCACTGGCTCCCACGCTCTCCAGAGCTGGGGGGACAAACACAGACACACTAACATTTATTTATTCCTGAACTATTGATTGGAGGCTTGTGATATGTGTGCAGCATCACACCAGACCCATCCCCTGAAAGAGCTTTCAGCCTGTCTGGGGAGATAAGACGTTACCCTTAGATGAGAATATTAACATAAGAGGAGTCCGAAGCCAGCCCGAAGGCCAGTGCTGGCTCAACAGGTCAGACCTGCTGTTCAGAGCAGTGAGGAAGGGATGAGCTCTAGGCAAGGAAAGAGGAGCAATTCTGGAAAGGCTCAAGTTCAAGTGGATTCTGAAGGCTGGGCAAGCTGAGGAGGAGGGTGGTGTGTGATGGGGGAGAAAACGAGGCAGGAGGAGACTGGCTCCTGCAGAGTCCAGGGTGGGTGTAGGAAGGAACACGGAGGCCCAGCAGACAGTCCCATCAGAGCACAGCAGGAGGCTGGCTGTCGAGCCAGGTGGGCTTTGCAGACACTGGGCTTTATCCTTGTGCTTTGAGGCCCTTGAGAATGAGAGCAGCGGGATGCAAACAACTTTTAGGAGAAGATGAGAGGATCTGTCGCAAAAAAACAAGAGCCCTCTTGACTTTGTGAAGTTGCTTGGCCTGCAACTGTTCCAGCCTGAGACTCCGGCCTGGGTTCCCTGTGCTGGCTCCTGCCAGGAGAGGGTCTGTACCAGGAGACTCCGGCCTCTGCCAGATGCAGTTGAGCCCCCTACACTGCCAATTTCCCTGAGACTATTTCAGACACTATTTATTTGCCCTATCAAGAGTCTTTGAGATGAAACCAGGAAAAGCGCAAATGACTGTCACCCAATCTAAGAGAAATGTCTATGTCTCCTCCGCTCTCCATGCCCTGATACGTGGATATTTATCCATGTTTCCAGGGTGAACCGGACTGCTCTAAGAGTTGCGTGGGGAGGCGGGAGCTAGGGAATCAGAGAATGTCACAAAGGACCTGGCTGCCTCGATCACAAAGATTAGCTTCAATCTAATAATGATGGGGCTGTCATTCTTAAACGATGACCTCAATTAATTTTTTAAAAAGTAGGATTTGAGATCATGGCTTTTTGTTTGTTGTTTGTTTGTTTTGAGACAGAGTTTTTTCACTCTTATTGCCCGGGCTGGAGTGCAGTGGCGTGATCTCGGCTCACTGCAACCTCCACCTCCCAGGTTCAAGCGATTCTCCTTGTCTCAGCCTCCCAAGTAGCTGGGATTACAGGCACCCGCCACCACGCCCGGCTAACTTTTTGTATTTAGTAGAGATGGGTTTCACCCCATGTTGGTCAGGCTGGTCTCGAACTTGTGACTTCAGGTGATCCACCCGCCTCGGCCTCCCAAAGTGCTGGGATTACAGCTGTGAGCCGCCGCGCCCGGCATGGTTCTTTTTCTAGTTAATAGAGCTGTGTTCATCCCCCCAAATTTTCATGCCAGATCTGTCCCTTGTGAGATGCCAGGCTGGGTTTTGGGGTGCATTAGAACAACCTTGTCCTTTTGTGGGCAGTGTCCCTCCAGGGCAAGCACAGATAATGATTACTTCGTTACCTTGGCCACCTTTCTTTCTCTCTCAGGTGCTTTAAATAATTGTCTATGGTAATCCAACATCTAAGTCAGCATGAAACAAGCTGGTCTTGTTCTGTGAACACATCTGTCTTGGGATCAGCACTTCACAAAGACAAGACATTTACTCTTGGAACAAGTGGGGAAAAAAAGAGAAGGAGCACAGCCCACATCCCAGTCTCACACACACCAGGCCTTGACTTAGTCCTTGCTAACCCAGAAAGGCACACAGAGTGGGCAGGCCACCGCCAATGAAGGGTTTAAAAACATACCTAGAGGCTGGGCGTGGTGGCTCACACCTGTAATCCCAGCACTTTGGGAGGCTGAGGTAGGCGGATCACCTGAGGTCAGGAGTTCAAGATCAGCCTGACCAACATGGAGAAACGTCATCTCTACTAAAACTACAAAAAATTAGCCGGGCGTGGTGGTGCATGCCTGTAATTCCAGCTACTTGGGAGGCTGAGGCAGGAGAATCGCTTGAACCCGGGAGGCGGAGGTTGCGGTGAGCCGAGATCGCGCCATTGCGCTCCAGCCTGGGCAACAAGAGCGAAACTCCGTCTCAAAAAAAAAAAAATAAATAAATAAATAAATAAAAAAAAATAAAAAAATAAAAAACGCAACACACCTAGAGACTTTAGGCATGAAAAAAATAAGTAAAGAGAATGAAAATAACTGTGCTGTCGTGGGATGACTGGGAGAAAACTAGTAGCTGCTTGGCTGCAGGGTTCTCCTGGAAAGTCTGCCTGAGAGGTGGCGGTGGCTGGCCCTGAGGTCTCATCCAGCACTCACACAGGTTGGGTGGTGCCAGGCCAGCTCCTAAAGCGGACTTGGGTGCAGGGAGATGGAAGTGGGAACGGTCCAGCTTAACCTCAGGACACCCTCTCCTGGTTCATGCGAGGGAAAAAAGGTAAATTTATGGGTGATCTTTTTGTGCCTGTGAAATGTCCCCTTAGGAAATAAAGCCACTGGCTGCTGAAGCACAATATGTGTTAATATGCAACCAGCATGAGTATAGCCTGGGTAACAGGCAAAGTCAGACAAGCAGGACCAGTGGCATTTGATTAATCAGTTGATAAATGGAGCAGGGCCTGGCTGCCTGCAGCCGCAGGAGGAGGTAAAACTGCAGGGAAGAGCTCCATAACACTTCCCTGTTAAGGGAATTGAAACCAAGGCTTTGAAGATGATAAGACCAAAGTATTTTACTAAGGTTCTTTAAAGTGTCTCATAATAAGTAGTTTGTGTAAACAAGACAAGATGACACAAGACAAGATGATGAGATTTAAATCAGCCCTGCAAAGATGGCAGAGAATAGATTCTTCCCAGTCTGAGCTCTTGCAATAGCACCCCACACAGAAGACTTATGCCAGGGTCTCGGTGGGGCAGTCTATTGTCTCCGGTCTAGTGGCTCAGCTGTCACCAGCTTCCAGGCAACAGTGCGTTTGAGCAGTTTGCATCCAAGGGCCTTCTAAGCCTCTAGACTGAGCTTTCTACTCCTCCTGGTTCCTCTTTCCTCACCTTTAGGGTTGCCTGATCAAACACAGGGAGTCCTGTGAGATTTAGTACTATGTCTCAAGTATTCAATGGGACATACTTATACTTTACACACTGTTTGTTGTTTAAGTGAAACGCACTTTTTTTTTTTTGAGACGGTCTTGCCCTGCAACCCAGGCTGGAGTGTGGTGGTGCAATCATCACATTCCTGGGCTCAAGCGATCCTCCCACCTCAGCCTCGTGAGTAGCCAGGACTCCACTGGAACGCACATGTAGCTGGCCCTCTGGTGTTGTTATTCTCTGACGCCGGCGGCCCTCCTCCTCCTAGATACCTTAGGTGTGAGTCCTTTACAGCTTGTCCGTGGGCACATCTGGGGACATTGCCCAAGCTGCACTGCTCTGCTTGTTGCTAGGCCAACTGTGAAAATAAACACATTCTGATTTGCTCTTTTCACCATATCATTCTCTTCCCATGTTAGCCGGATTTGTCTAAGGTGGTCAACCTGAATGAGTGAAGGAGTCAGGTTGTTGGTTTTAAACAAAAAACCACTTTAGCCAGAAAATTCTAATCACTCTGCAGAGGTCAGATTCTTGGATCTGAGGAGAGCACTGTGGGAATTCAAATCCGTCTCAAAACCAATTTTCGTTTTGAGAGGGAACCAGCAGAGGGAGCACATTCTACAACACTGGGGGCCCCCGGACACAGGGATGAGCTCATCATTCATGCAGGACACCTGGACTCACTCAAGCACCAGGAATGTATAGAACAGCCCCAGGCTTTGCAACCATGTGCCAAATACTTCATTTCTGACTGAGCAAAGAATTGCTTGGGTGAAAGACAACCCCAAGCAAACTAACAAAAATCAAAAGAAACAACAACACACTCCCACAATGACAGCATAAAGGAACGAGGAGCTAGAAAATCTACAAGAAAAATCGAACGGCGACTGTTCCCCTTCTTCTAGGGTTGGATGGGGCTTGGACCCGTATTCTCCCTTTCGGGCTTGTTTTGCTAAAGGAGCGTTGTCTGAGCAATGCTCTCCCCACTCTCCCAAGAGTTGAGGCATCATTGTGTTTGCTCTGCCACCCTCTGATGGCTCCATTTCATTTGTTTGTCTTCCTGGAGAGGATGTGTGCTCTTGGAGGCCACGTCTTGTACTTCTCTCAGGTCTTTCAAAGACACTGCCACAGTGACAGGAGTGTCAAGGTGGCCTCTACATCTCAATTCTCTTGGAGAAGTGGAAGAATGTTTTACAAATATCATTTTACAAGGAGACCTCCCTTGTCACCCTCGATTCCAGTAATCGACTTTTGCAATTAGGAAGGTCTTCCTTAGAAGCAACTGAAAACACTCATTCTGGGGCTGGAGTTTATTTCTAGATGAGGGGATGTTCCTTGATGAAGTCGAAACAACATGTTTCAGTTTTTTGTGACCACTAACACATATTTCTTCCTAGCTTGAGAGATATAATAATTTTTCATAAATGATGCTGAACTGCGAGTCTGTAGACCTGAATTCTAGTCCTGCTTTTTTGTTTGCTCACTGAGTTTGCTGGGGACGGAATGAACATTTCACCTTCCTGGGGCCTCAGACAGTGTTGGAGCTGAGGAGATCCATGGGTCCTAAACCCGAAAGAATCTCCTGGGGAGCTTTAAAAATACAGATTTTCAGACCGCACGTCCAAGTAATTCTGAGGCAAGCCCTTGAGGTTTATCTTTATAAAGTTCCCCAGGTGCTTCTTATGAACCAGTGGGCTTGAGAACCCCCGGACCACATCACGTCACTGGTCCTCAGCCTGCCCGTACGGACGCCGAGGCGGCCCCTAGAATCTAACTGCAGTGGTTAGAGGGAGCTGAGGCCACTCCTTGGGGGTGTGTTCTAAGGTCGAGGGCCCTTTAAGATCTCTGTTGACTCCAGCACTTGCTGGTCTAGATGCTGTCACTTTGCCTTGCCTTTATGTACTTATGTGGTACTTTTATTGCATTTAATTAAAATGCGGTGCTGCGCTCTTATAGTTCCTACCTGTGGACTAAGGGGCAAACATCTCATACCCACCCCCTGAGAAAGGATCTCACTTGTTAAAGAAAAAGGAGGGTGTGGGAGTGTGGGTGAGCCAGCACAACCAGTTACACCAGCAGGGGCAGCCCGAGATGAGGTGCACAGCTCACCAAGGGCAAGTTCAAGCGTCCCGGTGAGCGTGGGCTTCTGGTTCATGTGTATTGTTGGCATCCATAGAAAACTTTTCATAAATAACATGTGGATTTCATTCTATAAGCAATATATCGAATTAGGATGACCCCACAGTCATCACAGTTCCAATTATTTCTACATTTTTTTTTTTTTTTTTTTTTTTTTTTTCCGAGACAGAGTCTGGCTCTGTTGCCCAGGCTGGAATCCAGTGACACGATCTTGGCTCACTGCAACCTTCACCTCCCGGATTCAAGCGATTCTTCTGCCTCAGCCTCCCTAGTAGCTGGGACTGCAGGCTTGCGCCACCATACCCGGCTGATTTTTGTATTTTTAGTAGAGACAGGGTTTCACCATATTGGCCAGGCTGGTCTCAAACTCCTGACCTCATGATCTGCCTGCCTCAGCCTCCCAGAGTGCTGGGATTACAGGTGTCAGCCACCATGCCTGGCCATTTCTACATTCTTAAATGTGACTAGTATGTGTGTGTTTTACACGGGCAGAGGAACACGTTATCAGCATTGCAGGGTTTCCAGCTTGAGCCTAACTGTGTCCAGCACCAGGATTAAGTGCTGTCCAGGCATGTCTGGTTAACTACCAGAGTGAACCGAAAGGAAGGCAGCCGGTGGAGGCGCCCCTCACAGAGGAGAAGGTACCAGGCACGCAAAGGTTGGTCCAGGCCAAATCCTTAGTCCCCGAGAGGACAGGAGAGTGTGCTGTCATACGTGTAGTCTCACAGCCCAGCTCACGAACATGCCTCTGGCCCAGGGATGCTGACAGGAAAGCTCCAATGCCTGTCACAGACCTCTGTCAGTGCTGAGGTTTTGGCACCTGCAGGCTCTGGGTGGTGCCTGGAAGACTGAGCTGTTCAGCAGGAACCTGCAAGGAATGGCCGCAAACTCTTGTGTCTGGTGATGTGGAGTGAGCTGTGGGGTGTGGCCAGGGCTGGATCCCAAGAGAGGAAGGAGAGAGACTCCACCTCTCCTGGTGTCTGGAGGCTGCTGGCATCAGGATTCCGAATTAGCAGAGGAGAATGAGATCAGCAGGAGCATAAGGCCAGCATTCACTTCATCGGTTTCCAATTCCAGAGACCCCCATCTCGGGTCTGGGCACCTGTCATCTCTAGGAAAGATTTCCCAGTTCAGTTCACTGAATCCTGGGCTTTGTCCATTGCTCTCTACCTTCTGTGGCAGGTTGTTTGCATGATGTTGTCCTCGAAGTGCGGGAGGGCTGCTCTGCTCAGCTGCAGGGCCAGCGCTGGTCCCAGTCTAGACAATCGCAGCTGCTCAGATCTCCAAGATCACACACATTTTCTCATGAAATGCCTGTGGCTTATTCCCGTAATCCCAGCACTTTGGAAGGCCAAGGCAGAAGGATTGCTTGAGCCCAGGAGTTCAAGACCAGCCTGGGCAACAGAGTGAAACTTCTACAAAAAATACAATAATTGTCCGGGTATGGTGGTGCGTGCCTGTAGTCGCAGCTGCTGTGCAGGCTGAAGCCAGAGGATCACTTGAGCCCAGGAGGTCGAGGCTGCAGTGAGCTGAGATCACACCACTGCACCCTGCACTCATCTTTTTACTGCTTCCTTAATATATATTTGTTTTCTGATTTTTTCTTTTTCTTTTAACAATGGAGATTGAAGTCAATGTTTCTGGGTTTTCTTTTTTTTCCCCAAATGGTGGAAACATTTTCTTTCTTGTATTGTCTTCATTCTCAATCTTCTAGGTTCACTTTCCTGTTGTTCTTTTTCTCGTGGAGCATTTGCTTTTGCGCGTGTTTCAAGCCCCCTGTCCGTGTGCTTGGCGCTGCAGACAGGGACGCTGTGTCTCATCAACCCTCAATGTCTGCTTGTGGCACCAAAACTTCTGCTAGAAGATACTGGTTAGGATTTAGATATGCTGATGGGATATTTCCCCAGAGGCTCTGGAACTGTGAAATAAGTGTTAAATTCCTTTTCTGTTAGACCTCACTGTGTTTTTGAAAGGTTTATGGCCTTGCTCTTCAGCGGAGGAAAGGAGAAAGGGAAAACTCCGGGGGCCACCAAAGGCTTCCCAGTGAGGCTGGCAGTAAGGCTCTTGGACAGCAAGGCCTCTGCGCTAACACTGAAGCTTCTACAGCTGTCGAAGGGAACGGGTCCTACAGGAATCATTTCACTGTGAAAAACGGAGTTTGCTGAGGGCTTGCTGTGCATGCTAGGCCTGCAGTAGACAGTGTGCAGTTTAGGAGAGAAATCGAGGCAGTTCTTAGTCATGTTGGCAGGATAGGGTAATGGAGAAAGAGCAGAGCCCAAATGCAGGACAACTGTCATGCAGGAGAAGAGCACTTTTTCTTTTCTTGTTTTGAGATGGAGCCTCGCTCTGTCGCCAGGCTGGAGTGCAGTGGCACGCTCTCCAGTCACTGCAAGCTCCGCCTCCTGGGTTCAAGTGATTCCCCTGCTTCACCCTCCTGAGTAGCTGGGACTACAGACGCACGCCACCACGGCCAGTTATTTTATTTATTTATTTTTTTAGTAGAGGTGGGGTTTTTCACCATGTTGGTCAGGCTGGTCTTGAACTCCTGGTGTCAAGTGATCCACCTGCCTCGGCCTCCCGAAGTGCTGGGATTACACGCGGGGACCACCATGCCCAGTCAGAAGAGCATTTTCTTACTCCGCACTAAGGGTGGATGGGCTGCTCAGCACGGGGCCTCCTCCACAGACCTGTGACGGGACCCGCGCTGAAGGGCACGTCCATCTTCAATACGTGGCTTCCAAGGTTGCTTCAGAGAGCACCTTCCACCCAGCTGGCCGGAGGAGAAGGGCCTGTGAAGGGCAGGCGTGGAGGCTGTCCTCAGGCCAGGCCTAGAAGGGGCCTGTACAACCACTATTCAAGTTCACTGGCTAAGAGGCGGTCCTTAGCTGGACCTGATGGCGATAAACGCTGGAAATCAGTTCCAGCTGTGAACCCAGGGAGCTGAAAACATAGATTTTGTCTGGTAGCTGGCAGTGTGCCCTGTCCCAGTTAGCGAATGAGTTGTGTTTCTAAAGGGAAACTATGGATGATTTATACTGGTTTCTGTATATTTCCCCGTATTTTTGAAAGTCCATTATTGCATGTATTATTTTATAATCAGAAAAGAAAATAGGCTTTATTTTAAAACCATAATCCTCAACTTTGGAACTTAGGATATTATTATTTTGTTTCATAGAAAGAGTTGAAGTTGCTGTTTGAATTCCCAGGCAGGGTTCGAAAAGCCTATATAATCCACAAAGTAGTTGAAATGTGTCAATCGAGTTAATTTTTAACTCTGCCATGTTTCTCATGAGATTTACAGGTAAATACGAAGCCAACCTGAAACCTGTGCTCCAGTAGCAGGGGGATGAGGCAGGGG
>NW_016803732.1:1194815-1198386 GCF_001698545.2 Rhinopithecus bieti | reverse complement strand
AAAAAAAAAAAAAAAAAAAAAAAAAAAAAACTACTGGATATTGCGGGATCTGGCCAGCAGCCCACAATGCAACGGGGCTCTTTCTTTGTTCCCAGGCAGATTGGCAGGTCGAAAAATAATAGACACACACAAGATAGTGAAAGCTGGGTCCAGGGGGTCACCGCCTTCTGGTCCCACAGTGCCGCCAATGCACTGGATATACCAGCATTTATTATTAAGTTTAGCGAGGGTGGGGCTAGGTTAGTGAGGGATTTAGGGTCATTTGACTATGAGGTGAGATGGTCACATGGGGATGAAGTAATCTTTAACACAACACCGTTATGCAGAAGTACAGTATACAGAGATAAGAATTTACAATACAGTGTGTGCATCAGTAATTTCTAACAGAGCCTTAAAACAGAAACACAGTCTTTCCATAACCTATGATTAGCAAGATATTCATCAGCAGTAATAGTTGCAGCAAAAGCTGGTTACAAACAATCCATAGAAACAGGACGTGACGTGAAGCTAGACAACCGGTTAGACCAGAAATTCTCAGAAGGGAGTATGCCTTAACCCTAAAGAGGCCTAGAAGAGCCATGGCAAGATGAGGGCGTTTATAGCCCTATCTTATCCATATGGACAGGTGCCCCCCACACATCCATTTATAGGTTCTCCACAAGGGTTGCATTCCATTCCCAGAGCTATGAACATCTGCTTTTCTGGGATAGGAATCTTGGTGATGTGACACCTCCCTGACTGCAGGTCCATTCATAGGCTCCCTGCAGGGGGAAGCACATCACGCGCTGTTGGCTCATTCTGGCAGCCCAACCTGGCATTGTCTTTACACAATCCTGCATGCAATTTTCCATTTACAATAATCAGGAGCATTGCATCTTTTATTCCGTAGCAATAATTTCAGGGGGTCTCCCTACAACAGGACAATGAAAATATTGGGGAAAAAAAAAAGAAAGAAAGAAAGACAGATCACGCTGGGTGTGGTGGCTCATGCCTGTAATCCCAGCACTTTGGAAGGCTGAGATGGGAGGATGGCTTGAGCCCAGGAGTTTGAGACCAGCCTGAGCAACATGGCAAAAGCCCATCCCTACAAAAAAAAAAAAAATTAGCTGGGCATGGTGGTGCATACCTGTCCCAATTACTGAGCTGAACCTGAGTCCCAGCTACTCAGGAGGCTGAGGTGGGTGGATCACTTGAGCCCAGGGGGCAGAGGTTGCAGTGAGCCGAGACCATGCCACTGTACTACAATCTGGGTGACAGAATGCAACTTTGCCTCAAAAAATAAAAATTAAATAACAGTAATAAAAGGAAGATAAAAAATTATTTAGAACATACTCTAATAAGAAACATGAATTATTCAATAAATGGTACAAGAAAAAATAGCTGTAGAATAAACTATATTTTGATTCCCACCTCATTTCTGCCAAACATGTTTCAGATATGTTAAAATCACTATCAAAATACAACATAGGAAGCAAAAAAAATCCAGAATCTTATTCAAAATAAAAAGAGCAATAGAGTTTATCTGAGGAGTGCAAGGATGTCTCAATGTCATAAAATCTTCAATGTAAGCCATCACACTGGCAAATTAAAAGAAAAAAGTCATATTGTTATATCAGTAGATTTAGAAAATGCACTCAAATATCCCCACTCTGCTTATGATAAATACCTTTAATTTATTAAAAGGTATTGCCTCAAAACTTGTAGCAAACTTCACTCTGAAGAGTGAAATCTTAAAAGAGGCTCATTAAAATCAGACACAAACATCCTTGTTATCACCTCCACAGTTTAATATTGCACTGGACATTCTGGCCGATGTAAAATCTACACTGTCAGATGAGATATCTATAAGGAAAATCCGAGAGAATCTCATTATGAACTGTAACTACTATTAAGTGAGCTCAACAGTTTGTTGGATAGATCCTTTATAAATTCAACAATAAAAGATATTTGGAAAATCCCCAAATATTGTGAAATTAAGTAACACATTTCTTATATAACCATGGATAAAAGAAGACATCACAAGGGAAATTAGAAAATATTTTGTACCAATAAAAATGAAAATAAAGGCCGGGCGCGGTGGCTCAAGCCTGTAATCCCAGCACTTTGGGAGGCCGAGACGGGCGGATCACGAGGTCAGGAGATCGAGACCATCCTGGCTAATACGGTGAAACCCCGTCTCTACTAAAAAATACAAAAAACTAGCCGGGCGACGAGGCGGGCGCCTGTAGTCCCAGCTACTGGGGAGGCTGAGACAGGAGAATGGCGTGAACCCGGGAGGCGGAGCTTGCAGTGAGCTGAGAGCCGGCCACTGCACTCCAGCCTGGGCGGCAGAGCAAGACTCCGTCTCAAAAAAAAAAAAAAAAAAAAAAAAAGAAAATAAAAACATATCATTTGTCACAAAAATGTACATGAAATGTATATGCTTGATTATAGCAAATAATACAGCATATTAAAATCAGAATCAGTGACTCCGTGGCACTTGGGTTCGAGTGGAATTGGGAACCATGTGAGGTGCTGGCCATATGGGTGTATATGCTTGTCAGAACTCACCTGGCTCAGTGTGGTGGCTCATGTATGAAATCCCAACAATTTGGGAGTCCAAGGCAGGAGGACTGTTGGAGCCCAGGAGTTTGAGACCAGCCTGGGCAACATAGTGACACCTTGTCTCTACAAAAAATAAGAAAAATTAGCTGGGCATGGTGACATGCACCTGTAGTCCTAGCCACTCGGGAGGCTGAGGCAGGAGGATTGCTTAAGCCTGGGAGGTCGAGGCTACAGTGAGCTGTGTTTGTGGCACTATACTCCAGAAAGGGTTCTTGAATCTCACGCAGGAAAGAATTCAGAGCAAGTCCATAGACTGAAGTGAAAGTAAATTTATTGGGAAAGTGAAGGAATAAAGAATGGCTACTCCATAAGGCAGAGCAGCCCCAAGGGCTGCTGGTTGCCCATTTTTATGGTTATTTCTTGGTTATATGCTAAACAAGGGGTGGATTATTCATGCCTCCCCCTTTTAGACCCTATGGGTTAACTTCCTGACGTTGCCATGGCATTTGTAAACTGTCGTGGCACTAATGGGAGTGCAGCAGTGAAGACAACTAGAGGTCACTCTCATGGCCATCTTGGTTTTGGTGGGTTTTACCCGGCTTCTTTACTGCAAACGGTTTTATCGGCAGGGTCTTTATGACCTGTATCTAGTACCGATCTCCTGTTTCATTCTGTGACTTAGAATGCCTCAACTGTCTGGGAACCCAGCCAAGTAGGTCTTGGCCTCATTTTGCCCAGCCCTTATTCAGGATGGAGTTGCCCTGCTTCACATGCCTCTAACAGTTGTGTAATTCAGCTGGTTGTAATGAAGATGAAATTATAATAGGCTTTCTAGAGACGGGTCTTTGATACTTAAAAGTACACTAATACAAAACTGAATAGTTAAATCAATATTTTATTACAAATATTTGACTTACTTTTAATGCATGAAGTTTTAAAACTTTATATTTATTTATTTATTTATTTATTTATTTATTTATTTATTTATTTTTTGAGACAGAGTCTCTCTCGCTCACCCAGGCTGGAG
>NW_016803732.1:1185877-1190527 GCF_001698545.2 Rhinopithecus bieti | reverse complement strand
TTTTTTTTGAGACGGAGTCTCGCTCTGTCGCCCAGGCTGGAGTGCAGTGGCTGGATCTCAGCTCACTGCAAGCTCCGCCTCCCGGGTCCACGCCATTCTCCTGCCTCAGCCTCCCGAGTAGCTGGGACTACAGGCGCCGCCATCTCGCCCGGCTAATTTTTTGTATTTTTTTAAGTGGAGACGGGGTTTCACTGTGTTAGCCAGGATGGTCTCGACCTCCTGACCTTGTGATCCGCCCGCCTCGGCCTCCCAAAATGCTGGGATTACAGGCTTGAGCCACCGCGCCCGGCCTGTCTATTGTTAACAGGTCCTATGTTCTATGACAATTTAGACACAGAGGACCAGGCGTTTCTTGCATTTGATCTATACCCTCCTCAGGATGTCATACCTATTGAGACAGCCAAGTAAAAAGGGCTCCCTGGAGCACCTCTAAAAGGCTTGCTCACTGGGAGGAGGCAGCACTGGGCTGGAGCCTCGGGAAGTTTGCAAGTTGTGATGGGGAGGACCCTGGCCCCTTCTGTTCCTGGGTGGTGTCCTGGGATTCAGTCTGCGAGGTGGGAACCCTGCTAGCTGCTAGCAGGACTCTGCCTTTGCTGAGAGTCCCTGTTTCCCTTTTTTTTTTTTTCCTTTTTACCCAATAAATTCCATTTTTCTCATCCTTCTATGTGTCTGCAAGCCTAATCTTTCCTGGTTGTGTGACAAGAACCCTAAGAAGAAAGTCCTAAAACATTATGGAGATAAGTTGGCCAGAAGAGAGATTAAATTTATGAGATTCTGATTTGATGTCGGTTTTACAATCCTCAAATAAGATTTATCATAAAGTTAAAATAACCCTTGATACAGGGTAAACACACTGTAAGTCTACTAAAAAAGTATGATGATGCATGCAGGTTTTATTTTGTTTTCTTTTTTGTTGGTTGGGTTTACTGCCCTCTGATTCTACCTGTAACCTTCTTGGATGCTCAGTCTTCACTGTCTTTTTGATGTTTTTTACTACATCACTTGTAAACGTTATGCCAGAGACAGCAAAGGAAAAAGGCATAATCAAAGACCTGGACCATAATAGCTCTCAGAATAGATCTGATCTGGGATTTTTTTTAGACTAAACTCTAGGCCTGACTCCATCTCACTTCTTAAACTCGTGGCTGTTATATCAGGTTACACCATGTCCTCCCGCCGTAATCCAAATCGCTAATATTTAAAACTATTACCATCAAGTCAGACAATTCTAGGAATGAGCCTTTTTCACCCCGTGGGACCTGCTGCTGCACAGACATTCTATGGAATGCTTTTGGAGAAGAGAGGGGAATGAGGACTAAGCTCTGATTTTTTTCTTTTTATCATGCCCAAATTCCTCATTTCTGGACCAAACCAATGTATTTCTCAACTGTTTCTGATTGATGGCTCATGCCTCCCTAAAATGTATAAAACCAAGCTGCACCCGGACCAGCTTAGGCACATGTCTCAGAATCTCCTGAGGGCTGTGTCACCGGCCATAGTCACTCACATTTGGCTCAGAGTACATCTCTTCAAATATTTTACGGTTTGTCTCTTTTCACTGACAATTGTTTCGGAAAGTTGCGTCCGAATCCGCCCCTGTCCCCTCCGCAGAGTTGGGGGGACACCGAAGGACAATGGGAGTTTTGAAAAGCAGGCGCCCTGTGCTCGCTGATGGTCTGGGGAGGGCGGCGGCGGCGGGGGCGGTGGNGGGGAGGCGGGGAGGAGGGTTTACTCCTCTCCAGGGCTGGCTGAGGGTGCCCTGTGCAGAGGGGCTTCCTGCTCCTCCCAAGTTGCTGCTGTCCACTTTATGTCACCTGAAGTGCCCTCAGGGTGGCTGTACCTTGCCCAGGCATGCCCACTTTCTACAGTTATCCATCCTCCAAGACTCCTCTTCAATTTCTCCAAACCAAGTGCCTCTTCTTTCATTGACCTTACCTAGGGGTTGCGGGGAAAACCCTCTTTGAATTATTCGAATTATTTGGAGAGAAAGAGAGAGAAGGGCACGTGGACTTCTCAGCAGACCTGTGATTGTCAAAAAGAAAACTCCTTAAGCCAAACGCCTCTGTCATTGGTAGAACGGGAGGCAGGGTTACCGAGTCGGCATTCTCAGAGGGTACTGGGGCAGATGTTTTTGGTTGAGGCCCCATCCCTGGATCAATATCTCCAGGCACTCCCTGACTTTCCTAGCTTCCTGCTGCCTCCATTTCTTAGAGCCCCCAGTGGATCCCAGCAGCTCCCGGGCACAGACAGGAGTGCTCTTCAGGTGTTCCTTGTGCGCTTCCCAGTCTCTCTTCCAGTTATGTGGGCCGGTGGGACAAGTAGAGGCTGTAGGCGGTGAGCAGAAGTACGGTGCTCGCCTGGCTGAAGGCTGTCAGGAGGAAGTGAGTCCTGGGCACAAGCTTCCTTCTGCTGTGTGGCTGCAAGTGAAGATTGGGGACAGCAGGGCTGCTGGAGGAGCAGGAGCTGCCAAGGAGGCCGTTCTGACCCACGGCTGGGTGTGAGGTGAGTGAGGAAGACCCGCATTGGGTTGCACTTCTTTTTTTTTTGAGATGTAGTCTCACTCTGTCACCCGGGTTGCAGTGCAATGGCGCGATCTTGGGTCACTGCGACCTCTGCCTCCTGGGTTCAAGCAATTCTCCTGCCTCAGCCTCCTGAGTAGCTGAGATTACAGGCATGTACCACCACGCCCAGCTAATTTTTGTATTTTTTTTTTTTTTTAGTAGAGATAGAGTTTCACTATGTTGGCCGGGCTGGTCTCAAACTCCTGACCTCAAATGTTCCACCTGCCTCGGCCTCTCAAAGTGCTGGGATGACAGGTGTGAGCCACTGTGCCTGGCCTGGGTTGCACTTCTAAGACTTTGGGATTTGCCTGTGACCATGTAGTCTCGTTTCTCCCAACTAACAGGCTCATGGAATGAGGAGGGGCCCTACCTGGAGTGGAAGAATGGAAACGGGAGGGCTTTTGTAGCCCTAAGGCAGGAGTCACCTTTGAAGATGCTCTCCTTGTTGTGATACTTGATCTGAGGAAGGCTGGTGATGCCACTCATGAGGGAGCTGTTGAGGATGACATCATCATCATCATCATCATATTGGTTTGTGAGCGGAGAAATAATGTGGACAGACTTATTTGACTTTGGGGCAAGGGATGCCTAGAGAGAGGAAAGAAAATAGAGCTGAGACTTTTTAGCTAAAAGGCAAGAAAATTTATCTTACTTCAATAAATTAGCTTCTAGTTGAAGACATGAGGATTGTTAATATGATGAAACATTATAATACAAAAACACGTACAAATATTGAGTGAGCCGTACAGAATACAATAGATATTTGGTGAAAGAGAGATTACCATAGGCTGGGAGCCCAGGGAAGAGGAAAGTCTTCACGGAAGAGTGGGAATAGGAGACAGTCTTCTAAGATAGGCCAAATTTAGAAAGAGGCAAAGAAGAGAAGTGGGCCTTCTGGGTGGAAGGATTGACCTGTGCAGATTTTGAGCTAGAAAACCATGTTAGACTAGTTTGACTGGAGTGTACTATTTGGGGAAAGGCATGTTACCTGAAGGTAAGACTTCAGAACACTACAGAGAGCCTCACGTGCAACTGAATTATCTTTCAACTTTATCTTGCAAGATTCCTATGTCAATGGAATAAGTGGATAATTGGCAACAACCTAGACGCCCATCAGTCAGGGACTGGCTAAATATGTCGTGGTGCTTGCAAACCGTGACACACCATGCAGCAGTTATGAAGACCAAGTTGGACCTACGTGCACTCACATGGAAAGCTCTCCAAGACGTCGTCAGGGGAAAACACATCAGGAGAGGTCACATCGCCGTGAGGAGCAGGCACACACTCCCAGCCGCGACGCTCCGTATTCCTGAGTGTACGTCTGTAGAAACACGCACAGATGTTTCTGAATGCATCCTCCTCCTAAAAGAAAACGCATAAACTCATGACAGTTGTTAATGTGTGGGCAAAGGCATAGGCCTGACCACAGTTCTGCCTGCTCGGAAGGGTGGGAACCCTGTCCTTGGAGAATTCTGAAGGGAAGGAAGCTGAACCAGGTTCCTCCCTGGTCACCTGAGCCTGCTGCTGTCCCTAGGCCCAGCTTGAACTGGATTTCAGCCTTAGTTATCATACACGTGGACCTACATTGGACTTTCTCTCTTCCCTATCAATTAAAATGCATTTAAGGCAGTAAATGCCCTTGCAAAGGTAAAGAGATCTCCCTATTGGCTAAAATTATTTCTCACTGAGTAATATTTCCAGCCAAGACATAGACATCATTTTGAGAGTGATATTTTAACATTTCCCTGTATGAGAAAATCTTTAAAAGCTTCATTGGATTAAACAATCAAATCACTTATACCCTAGTTACTTTCAAGAAAAATCTGAAGTGGCCAGTAACATTAAAACACATTTATTAAAACTACTGGATATTGCCGGGCGCAGTGGCTCAAGCCTGTAATCCCAGCACTTTGGGAGGCCGAGACGGGCGGATCACAAGGTCAGGAGATCGAGACCATCCTGGCTAATACGGTGAAACCCCGTCTCTACTAAAAAATACAAAAAACTAGCCGGGTGAGGTGGCGGGCGCCTGTAGTCCCAGCTACTCGGGAGGCTGAGACAGGAGAATGGCGTGAACCCGGGAGGTGGA
>NW_016803732.1:1180401-1183102 GCF_001698545.2 Rhinopithecus bieti | reverse complement strand
CATGCCTCTAACAGTTGTGTAATTCAGCTGGTTGTAATGAAGATGAAATTATAATAGGCTTTCTAGAGACGGGTCTTTGATACTTAAAAGTACACTAATACAAAACTGAATAGTTAAATCAATATTTTATTACAAATATTTGACTTACTTTTAATGCATGAAGTTTTAAAACTTTATATTTATTTATTTATTTATTTATTTATTTATTTATTTATTTATTTTTTGAGACAGAGTCTCTCTCGCTCACCCAGGCTGGAGTGCAGTGGCGGGATCTCAGCTCACTGCAAGCTCTGCCTCCCCGGCTCACGCCATTCTCCTGCCTCAGCCTCCCGAGTAGCTGGGACTATAGGTTCCCGCCACCTCGCCCGGCTAATTTTTTTTTTTTTTTGGTATTTTTGGTAGAGACGGGGTTTCACCGTGTTAGCCAGGATGGTCTCGATTTCCCGACCTTGTGATCCGCCTGTCTCAGCCTCCCAAAATGCTGAGATTACAGGCGTGAGCCACTGCGCCCGGCCAAGTTTTTAAACTTTAAAATTCTATCATCTGTCTCTTTAACATTCTTCAGATTGATAGCTCAGAAGTTCAACTCTTTCTCTTGTGAAAAGGCAACACCTTGAATGGTAGCTTTCTTCTTTACCTTTTGTTGGCTCCTGTTACTTTTATTGTCTAAAGTAAGTGAGATAATTTTTTTGAAAACAGGCAAATAAAATATCTTTTGAAACTGACCTTTTATTCTGCATGCTTTTTATATCTCTATCTTTATTGTGTCTTGTGGAAGTGATGTCTTACTACCAAACTACATGAAAGAGTTCTAATGAAGTAACTTACGAAATGTTAAGTGCTTATCAGGTTGGTAGAAGCCAGCTCAGATACCTTTTAATTCATGCAACCGTGGTAATCTTCTGTAAAATAAACCTGGTAAATTTAATCTTAAAACTCTCCCCGTAATTTAAAATTTTAAAGTCATGTTAAAACCTGTTCTTTTCCCCACTGGAAATTTGGGTTACTAAAATTTAAAATTGTTGGAGCATAAAATATGCTTTTGGCAAAATTTTATAAAACACAAAGATGTCAATTTTCAAAAAATGTAAGTTTTTTGGTTAAGAAACTAAGAGTGGTTTTATAATGAAAGAAAATTATACAGATAAAATTAAGAGGATTAAAAAAGAAAGCAAGCCAGGGCAACAAAAGTTAACTCTGAACCCTATGGTAATACCAAATAATCATTAAAAACCAGAGGGTATAATGTAAATTGTTCCATTTTGTAGATGGGTATCATTCGGCTTCTTTAAAAGATCTTCAGTGGATTGTAAAAACCACCACTTTAAGGACAAAATTCTTCATTTTAAATGCTACAGAATTTAAGAGCTTGTTTGGATTAATGCGGGACCCACAGCTCACTACTGAACAATCACTGATGAGTATACGTGATCCAAATGAACAGAAGGTTATTCCTGAGAAAAGAATCAGCCTAGCAGACTGGATAAATGCCACCATAAGGTCTGTTTGCCCTGAGAAGGGGACTGCCCAACTCTCTCTATAAAATACCACGTGAATCATCCCTGATGAAGCATTAACATGCTTCATATGCAAGCCATGTTGGACTGGCTTTATGATAACTGAGGTGTCTTCCCACCAAATATGCCTACTACTCAAGGTCATGGTAAATTTGGGGGTTAAGGGGCCCCCTTTTACGTGAGTGCCCCTTGCACAGAATCAGAGGAGTGTTTAAGAAGCCTTATCAAATTTGCTGTCCCTAATAGGTCTTACAGATGCAACTCCCTGCTGGGAACCCAAACCCTTTTCACCAGAAAAGGTAAAATACACTGGGCCCTGAACATAAAAACATAGAGTTTAACAGAATTATACAATTTATGATGTTTAAACAAGCTTTATGTAAAGTAGTTGTAACCCCTTTTACTTAATTGTCTTATGGAAATTGGTACTACGTCTAACTGGGGGACGTTTTCCTTTTTCTAGTACTATAAAACCGAGAGCATGTAAATCTCTTCTTTTAGGAAATGTTATTTGAACATGCTAAATAGGAACTAGTAAAATCGCCTAAGCCCCCAAAGCATAGGGTAGGAGCTGGAGTGGTAACCGGGACAAATCCTCCACTGCATAGCCCTTTGTGTGGAACATTTATGAAGGCTGATGACAAAAATTGTGAGTACTTTTCAATGACAATGACTGAATTAGAGAATTTCCACTTGGTGGAGCATTTATTGCCTTGCTATGAAATATTAACTGAAGCGACCCCTATGCTAATAGAAATAATGTTTCCCAAAAGAGTTCTGTGATAAAATAAAAACGGTTTACATAAAATCTTGCTACCTAGTAAGAAGAGAGCCTCTTTCCTGGGACTAATTGTGAGGAGCTGCTAAATGCTGTAGTGCCTGACAGACAGCTCTCATGAGCTGTTTGGTTTATAATTGGCATTTCCAAGGTAAACAAGCATCTGGTTTTAAAGTTGCTGCTCTGGTTAAAGAAGGGTTAAGAAAATCTTTTTCTTTTAAGCTATTTGGGTAAAGTATGTTTATTTTTTATTTTTGTCTTTTTTGAGGGAAGAGTAAAGTGTGTTTTTGTAAGCAAATTTACTTTTTCAGTTTGCCAAAATTCAGATCGTAATTTTGTGACAATATAGTTGTCTGCATAAGTTCAATAAGAGTAAAAAAAAAAAAAAAAAAAAAAAAAAAAAAAA
>NW_016803732.1:1150435-1176974 GCF_001698545.2 Rhinopithecus bieti | reverse complement strand
GGTGGGGGGGTGTCTGCACCTGTCCCGGATACGTGCAGCCCTGGGCGTGTGGCTGAGGGCAGTCCGTTCTGGGTGTCCCCGCGTCCCCGAGGGATACTAGCGAGCTGAGGGGCTCCCTGGCTGTCGCAGGCCCGACGGCTTTCTGGGGGCGCAGGCAGATGGCGCTCGGGAAGGAGGCGCACGCCAGGTGGTCAGGGCTGCACTGTGCGGACAGAAAGGCGATCCTGGCGGGCTGAGGACAGCGCTCACGGAGCCGGGTCTCCTGTCAGTTGGGGGTAGGGCCGGGGGCCACCCTCCCCTCTGGACGGTGGGTTCTATCCAAGGTCTATATGGAAAGTATGCACTAGTGTAGGGGCGCTCCCTCGCCAGGAGGGCAGGGGCCAGCGCCCTCTGCCAGGAGCACTTCCCTGGGACAGCCCGGGGGCTTCGCCTTTCACCCTCCTCTTCCCTCCTGCTGGGGGCCAGAGGCGCATGATTGCCAAGAGGACTGGAGCCTGCTGGATCTTCCTGTTAAGTTAGTAAAAGCCACTTTTGCAGGAACTCACTGGTTGGGAGAGAGCCCACTCCACAGACACCGTGGAGCTGCGCCTCCAGAGCCAGTGTCTGGCACACCTGCCCGCCCCAGGCTCGTGCACGCGAACCTAAGCTGCAGGGGGCCTTTGTGGGTTCCCCCTCGTCTCTCAGCCCTCATCCCAGATGACACACGGCGCTTTCAGCTCTACCCCACTTCCGGGCTTGGGAGATGAAATATTTGCATAGTGGTCAAGAAGGACTATTTACCGACACCAGTTTTCCTCCCCAGTTCTCACCCGCTAAATTCATAGAACTAAATACTCTTGTGCATGGCTGTACTCTCAGTTTTTACAAAAATAACTTCGACCCTATGAAAGGTCAGTGCATAGAAGCCGAATGTGTGGTTCCGCCTGAGGATATCGGAGTTGGCCCCGATTGTCATGCAATGGCCCTGCAGGGGAGGGGAGGTGTGGAAACCCTGACCTGGGCTACTGGGCCTTCAAGTGGGTTGGCGACTGGGTAATGAGTTTCCGTGGGTGAAAAGACCCCAGGGTGGGCTTTCCCACGATGCCTCACTGACTTCCTCCTCATTCGTCTTGCGCTTTGCTGGAGCAACATCGACCTCCCATTCAGCATCCTCTTCCCTCGGCTGCCGTGCAGGCGCCCTGCCAGGCTCCAGGGTGCCCCTTCAGCTCTGCTCTCCAGACCTAGACTCACCGAATGCATGTGACACGCATCTCAATCAAATCCTCCAGCTGCGGTGAGGTGGGGAAGAGTCTTCAGTACTCTTCTGGATTCTGTGTATTTTATCCCGTAAAAATTATTTCTGGCCCCAAATGATTCAGATGCAGAAACTGGATTGCTATTGACTGAGCTCCATGAAGAGGCAGCATGGAGTGAGGGTTCCCAGCCCTTTCACAGCCTTAATTTCCTCACCTGGAGGATGGGGGACAACAGATGCACATGGAAGGAAACTCTTAATACCGGGGCTGGGAGATGCTGAACACTCAGGCAATGTAGCTATTCTTACGTTGTTTATGGAATAGATGGCTCTATTGTGAACATACCTTAATAAATGCTGCAGGAGAGGCATTGAGGAAATATGTACATCTACTCAGAAGACTGAGGCAGGAGAAGGGCGTGAACCCAGGAGGTGGAGCTTGCAGTGAGCCGAGTTCACACCACTGCACTCCAGGCTGGGTGACAGAGTGAGACTCCGTCTCAAAAAAAAAAAAATCTTAGATTTCTATTTGCATATACTGTTTGGGACTTAAACATCTTGAATCTGAAGATTTTTGAAAATTCTTAGCCAGTAACTCTTTGACTATTACCCCTCACCCATCTCTTTCTGAAACATCTCTCAGTGTAAGAGACTTTCTTGTTCTAGTTTGTCTGTCTAACTTCTCTTGCATATTTTAACTGATTTAGCATGCCTCTATTATCGCAAATGCTTGAGGCTGTAATTTTGCTGTTGACAGTGTTTGCTGACTTCCACTCATTGTTGACAGTCTCCTTTAGGTTTTGTCATTTTCGATTATGAGCTCATGTTTAGTTGGGCTTGCTTCCTCCTCAAGGATCTCTTGTGGCTTCCTTGTGAAAGTCCTTTCACACCAGTTTTGCAGCCAATTTTATAATATTTTGGCTTGGGGGTTGGACATGGTGGCTCACGTCTATAATCCCAGCATTCTGGGAGGCTGAAGTGGGAGGATTGCTTGAGTTTCGAAGATGGAGACCAAGCTGGGAAACATAGCAAGGCCCTGTCTCTACAAAACAAAATTATTTTGGCTTGGGGATAATAAGGTAATGGAAATTCAAGCTCCATCCCTGTTTGAAGAGCAGGCCTGGGGTTCTAAATTGTCACCCAGTGCCTAGAGCAGGTAAACTTCCTTTCAGCAGCTTGTTCCAGTGGGGAATTTCTTCCTAGTACATTCTCTCACATGAGGAGGGGTTTTGGAACTAAGTGTGTTTTCAGTTCCAATCATCCTCCCCATGAAGCTTCATCTTATCTTCTTTTCAAGCTCCCAGGGGACAAGGGCAGCCACAGTATCAGCTCACACACATATGGCACCATTTTCACCTCCCTCCTAGTTTTTGACACCTGAGAATTACTGCTGCCATCCTCCCTTCTGTTTAAACATCAGCCTTGCGTAAAAACGATGTTCTATTTTAACTTCAGGCCATGTTAATCAGCCATATTGCCAGAAACAGAAATCATCACTAATAAAAGAGGATAAATGAACTATGGTCCTTTGGTTGTTTCTGCTTATCAGTGTTGACTGAATAACAAGCAGAGGCTGCTGGTGTTTTTTAACAACACATTTTGCAGCACTCTATGCTACGTAGACAGTATATGTGCACCGTGTAGTCAGGTCTAGATGCCAATCCATAGCAAGCTCTTTGGAAGTGTGAGGGTGACCACCCCTCAGCCTCTGCTGTTCCCATAGAAGGGAGCAGTATATTCTAGCCATTCAGAGCCTGAGCTTTGGCCTCATCTGCATCTGGGCTTCTGTCCCAGTTCTGTCACTGATGAGTGGTGAGATCATGGGCCAGTTATTTTATGAACTTTGGTATCCCCAGATATAAAGTTGAGACAATAATACCTGCCTTGATTGATTGGAGTAAGAATTAAATGAGATACTGCATATAAAGTGCTCAGTGTATATACAGTGCCTGGCACTGAGTAACAGCTTCCCATAAATGGCAAGTGTTCCTGTCATTATTCCATCACCTCCCTTGAGACTAAGAAGAGTGAGGAAGCATTTCTAAGCTCAGCAACCCAACTCCTTGGTTCCAGAACTCAACTTCCTGGCTCTCCTCTTGCTCCCTGTGATCTGAGCCATCCAGGGTGAGTCATGTGGGAGGATGAGGTGGCCCAGGTTTTTGGTACAGAGCCCTGGGTCCAGATCAGCTGTGTCCTGCTGGCTGTGGGCATGTGACAGCCTCTCTGAGACTCATTTTCCTCTGCTGTGAGACGGGCTACCCCTTACACATGGGGAAACTGTGAAGGGTAAGTGAAAGCGTGGCACACAGCAACCACTTATTTTCAGGAAGTCTCAATCAAAGCACAGAAGGACAGCGACCCTTCTGCAAGCAGGACCTATGCATCCTTCAGGCACTCGCAGTGCCTGCTCAGCAAGGGCTTGTGGAACAAATGAAATGCCCGTGGAACAGTGACTGTTTATTGGCAGCTGTTACTCTGTTCTAGGGACTGTACATACACTAAACACTTTATATGAAATATCTCATTTAATCCTTACTCTGATCAGGCAAAGCAGATACTACTGTCCCAACTTTGTATCTGGGAGGACTGAAGTACATAGAATAATTGGCCCATGATCTCACCACTAGATTAGTTACAGAGCTGGGACGAAAGCCCAGAAGTAGATGAAGGAGGAATGAGACTCGAATATAATGGGGTAGGAAACAGTGGCCCAGCCTGAAGGACATGACTCCATGTTGTTAGAGGAAAGAGGCCCCGATCCAGACCCGAAGATAGGGTCCTTGGATTTTGTGCAAGAAAGAATTCAGACTGCGTCCATAGAGTAAAGTGAAAGCAAGTTTATTAGGAAAGCAAAGGAATACAGAATGGCTACTCCATAGACAGAGCAGCCCTGAGGGCTGCTGGTGCCCATTTTTATGGTTGTTTCTTGATGATATGCTAAACAAGGGGATGCTCCACCACCACCTTTTTTTTTTTTGAGACGGAGTCTTGCTCTGTTGCCCAGGCTGCAGTGCAGTGGCGCCATCTTGGCTCATTGCAACCTCTGCTTCCCGGGTTCAGGTTATTCTCCTGCCTCAGCCTCCCAAATATTTGGGATTACAGGCGCGTGTCACCACACCTGGCTAATTTTTGTATTTTTAGAGAGATGGAGTCATGTTGGTCAGGCTGGTCTTGGACTCCTAACCTCGTGATCCACCCGTCTCAGCCTTCCAAAGTGCTGGGCTTACAGGTGTGAGCCATTGCCCCCAGCCTCTTCCCCTTTTTAGACCATATAGGGTAACTTCCTGACGTTGCCATGGCATTTGTAAACTCTTACGGCACTGGTGGGAGTGTAGCAGTGAGGATGACCAGAGGTCACTCTTGTGGCCATCTTGGTTTTGGTGGGTTTGGGCCGGATTCTTTACTGCAGCTTGTTTTATCAACAAGGTTTTTATGGCCTGTATCTTGTGCTGAACTCCCATCTCATTCTGTGACTTAGAATGCTTTAACCATCTGGGAATGCAGCCCAGTAGGTCTCAGCCTCATTTTACCCAGCCCCCATTCAAGATGGAGTTGCTCTGGTTCACACGCCTCTGACAGTGTGGCCACAGGAAGTGAGAACTTGAGTGTTTACGTTTTAGTGGTCATGGTTTTGCTGTGTGTTTGTGTATCTCAGAATACGGACATTGTCTTCAACTTCTTTATATTTCCAAAGTGTGCAAAGCAGGCCCTGGACAAAGGACCTGTCATTGATGCTGAATTCCTGACTCAAGGACTGCCCAGAGGTGGGTGGAAAGGTTCATGAGGCAAGCTGAGTCACTGCTGGACTGACAGGGGAAGACTCCTGGGCTGTGTTCCTGGTGAAGGGCGTGGAGCTCTTGAAAGAACTGACTTGATTCTCTTCTTACTTTGCATAAGAATTTTTGAACTTGATATTTCCATTTCAATAGGAGGGGAAAATACAGTATGATGAGAGGTAAAGCAATTCTTCCTTCTCAAGTGGCTCGAGTTTCACTTGGACAGTGGACGAAATTGTTCACATAAAGCCAGGACAAACTCACTTGGACATTGATGGAAGGTGTATAAACAGTGGGCAAGGTCTTTTGGTCGGTCAGTTTCTCTCGCTTTGTCCATCTGTCACCTGTTCAGCATTTCCTCTCTTCCTCTAAGAGCCCTGCACCTGCGCTGTGCTGAGACCCCCCTCACCCCCAGCTTCCCTGCACCAGAGGTACTACTGTGTCCATTTTTATGGAAATGGAAAGCTGAGGTCAGAGAAACTAAGGGGTTTGCCCAAGGAGGAGGAGGAGGAGACATCAACACATGGGGGGTGGTGGGTGTGAAGCTCTGTCCATCAGCTCATGTGTGGCTTCCTATTCACTGCGTGTGCTCAGGCAGAGTCCACTCAGGAGATCTGTACTCCAGGCTCTCTTCCGTCTCTCCCTGACAAACTGTAGAGGCTCAGGAAGTCAATTCCTGCCTCGGCGCTTGACTTCTTCCTCTATTAAGCTGGGGAGTGTTAATCAGATTTGCTCTGAGACCCAAGCCTCTACCATGCTCCGGGACTTAAGGGAACACAGAAATCTGCTGGCCAACGTCCATGTCTCATCACCTCACACGCCCCTCCTGAAAGTCCCAGGAAAAGGAACAGATGGAAAGGTGACATAGGGACCCCATAGTTATTAAAATCTAATGTGCCCCAGCTGGGCGCTGTTCATCAGCGTTCCTGATCTTCATTAGGCCTGATACTAACTTCCTTTGAATTCTTGTTATTTATAAACGCTTCCTCATTCGAGGATTACTGTCTGTCCACTCCTTATGTGTAGAAGGCTTTTCTTTCCCCCGGAGAACTCAAGCAAGAATGATTGACTTTCAGTGGCCCCCACAGGAATGCCCTACTGTGCTGAGTTTTTGTTAAGGAGCTGCAGAGAGGAAGGCAGGGTAGGAAGGTCAGCTTAAAGACAATGACCTTGGATGATTTTCTCTCATGGTTTTCTGACTGTTCATTAATTTGGACCATTTTGGAGACCTCCAGGGCTGTGAAACCTTAGCTCTTTTTTCTGGACAGGGATAAAAAGATCTTTCCTGCTACTTTCTGTGACTTTACAGGAACCTTTTGGCTGTGCAGGAGTGTCCTGCTCAACAATCACTTTTAATGCTTAATTCAGGGTTGGAGCTCTATGGATGACTCATTGTCTCTAGAAGAATGTCAGGTCCTGAAGGATCCAAGAATAATTTGCCCTTGGCCTGTAAATGCTTTAAAGCACCATTGGCAATTCAAAACCTTGCCCACTTGATTTTACTGACTTAAATCTTGTTATAAAGTCTTAGATACTAGACTTTAAGACAATTATGGGGCCGGGCACAGTGGCTCACTCCTGTAATTCCAGCACTTTGGGAGGCCTAAGTGGGTAGATCACCTAAGGTCAGGAATTTGAGACCAGACTAGTCAACATGGTGAAACCCTGCCTCTACTAAAAATAGAAAAAACTAGCCAGGTGTGGTGGCAGGCACCTGTAATCCCACCTACTTGGGAGGCCGAGGCAGGAGAATCGTTTGAACCCAGGGGGCAGAGGTTGCAGTGAGCAGAGATCGTGCCATTGCACTCCAGCCTGGGCAACAAGAGCTAAATTCAGTCTCAAAAAAAAAAAAAAAAAAAGAAAAGAAAAGAAAAGAAAATTACAAGAAACTGTTTGAAGGCGCCCAAACCACCCAATCTTGGTAATCCCCATGGCGGCAGTGGAGACCCTGGAACCTTCCAAGTTCATACTTTATGGAAATGCAGAGACTGAAGAGCGCTTAGTGTCACGCGTGTCCCTGTGAAGAGACCACCAAACAGGTTTTGTGTGAGCAACAAGGCTGTGTATTTCACATGAGTGCAGGCGGGCTGAGTCCGAAAAGAGAGTCAGCCAAGGGTGGTGGATTATCATTAGTTCTTACAGGTTTTGGGATAGTCGGTGGAGTTAGGAGCCATGTTTTGCAGGCAGGGGGTGGATCTCACAAAGTACATTCTCAAGGGTGGGGAGAATTACAAAGAACCTTCTTAAGGGTGGGGAGATTACAAAGGACATTGATCAGTTAGGGTGGGGCAGGAACAAATCACAATGGTGGAATGTCATCAGTTAAGGCTATTTTCGCTTCTTTTGTGGATCTGTTTGCTTCAGGCCATCTGGATGTATACGTGCAGGTCACAGGGGATATAATGGCTTAGTTTGGGCTCAGCGACCTGATACTCAGGACTGGCACTCCAGCCTCTTCCTCCAGCTGGACCTAAGATCGTATTAAACTCCCAGGCCTAAGAGGTTCAGTGAAGTTCACATCAATTCAACAGATGTATAGCAAAACCTTGCATTATGGCGGGTAAAACCGGTTACTGTATTTGCTAATGTCCTAAATTGGAGTGGCTCAACACAACGGAAGCTGCTTTCTCACGTGAGATCCGGTGGAGGCACAGTAGAGTGGGAGAGAAGGGGTTTCCTCAGCTGTTCCGGAATAAGGCCCAGGGGAGGCTCTGCCATGTGGCCTCACCCTGTGTGTCAACACCCAGCCTGTGGAAGGAGGAGGGAGAGAGAGTGGGAGCCATCTTTTAGGAGAGAGCCACGGGGCAATCACGGTGCCCGCTGTTGCGGGTGCAAGCTCACTCACATGGTTCTGGCTAGCTCAATGTGGGAGGAAATGGGGAAGCAGAGGCCCCTGGCAGATGCTTTCCTCAAATAGCCCCGCATTCTACAGGGGAGCAGGCTCTTCGGTGGCTGTGCTCTTTGGTGGTGTGCCTCTGCCACACACCAACTATGCGCATGGCATCAGCTCCCAGGGAGCTCACAGTGTAGCCAGTGAGGACATGCACTTTGCTGAAAGGACATCTGTTTTGTTTCTCCCCCCTAAACCAGGCTGGCAGCCTAAAGGATACTGGTTCAGGCTTAGGGCTGTTTTCCTCAAACGCAGTTTTCATCAGTCCCCGCCTTGCTGGGAACTCTCGGGACTCCTGGCTGCACCACGGACACCCTCTTTTGCCTTTTGCTTAATACCAAGTGTAATGTGGCCCCTACTCTCTGGTCCAAGCTTCTCTCTCATGTCCCTTTGCTCCCCCAACAGGGAATCGATCCTGCCCTAGCGGGGTGTCTGCACCACCGTGATCGGCCTAACTTCTGGACCTCACATTCTTGAAGCCGGTCCAGCTCCACCGGCAAGGGTGGGGCCTCCCGGGCTCGGGCCGACTGGAACTTGCTTTGGCTGGCGCCGTTCTGCTCCCCAGTTGTTGGATGCCTGAGTCGATGTCTTTCTTGGAACTATCCGCTCTTTAGAGACCCAGACCGACACAGAGTGCTCTTGTTTATCCCGGCTCCGCGCCGGCTCCCGCGCCTCGCCTGTAACCTACAACTCTGCCTCTGAAACCTTTGCAAACGGCCTCCTCCCCTCTTCCGGGAGCCCAGCGCCCTGCGCGGCGTCCCGCGCCGCGGCGCCATCTGGCGGTGGAGCTCGGCGCCTGCAGGCTGGAGCCCACGTTGCCTGAGAACAGTCCCAGGGGAGGGAGAGGAGGGTCCGGGTTCCCGTTTTCCGACAGGATGCGGGCTCCATTGCAGCCAGAGCTGGGGGTTCGTCCCTCCTTTGTACCCACCCCTTCTCCCCGGAGTGCCTAGCGATGGATACAGCTTGCAGGTTACTAATTTAAAATCAAAACCAGCTGCCGCCAAAGTGTAGCGAGTACTCATCACTGGTTGGACGGTTTATGGCTTGTGAGTTCCCATTATCCCAGTGCAACCTTCCACAGCCCAGTGCCCTAGGAATTAGCATCCCCACTTTACTAAGGAGAACCCGGGCTCCTTAGACGTTAGCAGGTGAAAATGACAGGCCAGTAGGTGTCAGAACCATGACTCTGGACTCCAGCCTTCCGACTTCAAACCCTATGCTTTTAAAAATCATTCCATTTGCTTCACTAATTTTCTGTGAAAAATCACTGGTTTCCATAGTGGAAACTCACAAGTGGCAGCTGAGTAATTGGAGAACAATCGTTAGTAGACCCGGGTTTAAATTCAGAATCTGTCATTGACTTCCTGGAAACCATTAACCTTCTAGGGTGTCAGTTTCCTGTCCCCACCGCGCACTGTGCAAATCAGATCAAATGTGCAAGGGCGCTGTGGAAGAAAGGTTTCTCTCCTGTGTGTTTCTCCTCTTGTTTATTTATTTTTTATAAATGTATTCCAAGGGCAAGGAGAAACCAAATTTGAAATCCATTTGTCTGCAGTGCACTTGACCCAAGTTTTTTTGGGGATTTTGCCGTCTTCTCTGATGTCATAAACTCTAAACTAGCTGAGAAATTAAGATGACAAACACAGACTCTGCCTGGGCGCCAGGAGTGTGTCATGGGCGGCGGCAGCAGCAGCAGCAGCAGCAGGACCTGCCATAGACCGTGTCATCCCTGTGGCTTCACTCCTCTCCCTGATGTTGCAATGGATGCCCAAAAAGCCACCTGGTCCTGTCGTCTTCTGACTCCTGGGAGGGACCACAAAGTAGAGACTACCAATATTTGCATAGTTCTCTGCAGTGTACATAGTGCTTCTTAATCACAGCTACACATTCCGCCTCTGCAATAACCCGGTGAGGCGAGTGTTGTCACACCTGTTTTACATTTGAGGAGCTGGAAGTTCCGATGTTCAGTAACTTGACAAATGTCTCATTCTAGTAAGTGGCAAAACTCAATTCTCAAACCCAGCTCTTTGGATACAGGCCTAGTCTTTCTCATTACACCAACACATACCCCACAAAATCTGCTCAGTCTTTGCACCAGCACTGTGGGGGCTGCCTGCCTCTGAAGGTGCAAGAAGTCTCCCTCCTTCCTCCATGAGACCTCTCGCTCTTCCTCTCCCTCTGTCTTTATCTCTTGCTCTCCCTCTCTTTTCACGTTTACTGAGTGCTTATTACGTGTCAAAAGACAAAAATTACAACAAATGTAGTTTAAAGATCTTAATTGGCTTTTATGATTCCAGAAATGAGCAACATTCCATTCCATAAAATAGAAAGAGTGTTTTGATAAGGCCAGCAGAGGGAGTTGACTTTATAAACAGAAAAAGGCTGAGGAAAACAGAAATCAGGAAGCAGAAGACCGGTTGGTTATTAGAAAGTAACTTTTCTCTAAAATGTTAAAGAAGAGGGGGCTTCTTCCTGCTTGTTAAAACCGGCCTGTTTGGGGATTTGGCTATTCTCTCTCTCTCTCTCCTGATCTCTTGGAAGGTCAAATAAACAACTTAGTTTCAGTTTGGCGTCATGAATGTTTGGCAGGAGTAACTCCATTTTTGATTTGCTCTGTTGGGTCTGCTGCAGGAGCTCAGCCCAAACCAATGGCTTCCTATAAGTTCACTTAACAAATCTCAGACTTTGTCCTAGGTGCTGGAGATACAGCAGTGAACAAAGCATACACAAATCTTGGAAATTATTTTCTAGTGGAAGAAGATAGAAAATAAATTACTTGGCTGTTGGTGGTAAGTGCTAGGAAATTAAATAAGCTGTCATCCTCTCTCACACAAGCTGGTTCATTTAAGAAGGAAAGGGTCGGGTGCGGTGGCTCAAGCCTGTAATCCCAGCACTTTGGGAGGCCGAGACGGGCGGATCACGAGGTCAGGAGATCGAGACCATCCTGGCTAACATGGCGAAACCCTGTCTCTACTAAAAAATACAAAAAACTAGCCGGGTGAGGTGGCGGGCGCCTGTAGTCCCAGCTACTCGGGAGGCTGAGGCAGGAGACTGGCGTAAACCCCAGAGGCAGAGCTTGCAGTGAGCTGAGATCCGGCCACTGCACTGTAGCCTGGGTGACAGAGCGAGACTCCCTCTCAAAAAAAAAAAAAGAAGGAAAGAACCAAGTGAGATGTGGAAAGCCGGTGCAGTCTGTGTTTATGTGAAGGGGGAGAGGTCTTTTCAGAAATGTAGATCTGATCCTGTCCTCCCCACCAAACATAAGCTCTCTTCCCCGCTTTCTGTGGCTCTGGAGACCCCTCCTCCCCCGACCCCTCCTTGGCTGAGTAGACTGCAGACTCCCTGGCCTCTCCAGCCCTCCTCACCCTCAGGCCCCCTGAGGTCCCACTCACTGACCTGACCTGGTCCAGCCTGGACCCCGCTCCCTCCCCAAGGAGTTACTTGCCACCCCTGAGCTGGGCCAGGCCTGCTGCTCCGCCCCCAACGCAGGGCTTCCCTCCACCTATTCAGCTGCAGGAGCCCGGCTCAACGCCCTCTTCCTTGGGAGGTGGCTGCCGGCCCTCCCCACTGCCCCAATTTCAGACCCTATATTCCTTTCTGTCACAGCCCTGATCACAGCGGCAACTTCACCCTCCTTGGTGCGGTTGATTAATGATTGTCTCTACCCCTGGATGCTGGCCCCCAGGGAAGGACTTTAGGGGATCTCTTCACCCAGCCTCAGTCCAGAGCCTGAACCCTGGTGGAATTCCCCCCAACTCGCCACTGGACTAAGGACTCAGGGCAAGTCGGCCCTAGGGGGTGGGAGGGGAGGGTGGTGGTTGTCTGCCCAACTCCAGCACTTGGTCTTGGAACTGAACATTTGAAGTGGAAAGACCCAGTCAGAGGGAGTTCTGAGCCTCTCAGTACCTTTAGACACCCCCAGCTATTAGCAGGGTAATTTTGCCAGAGAAGAAGAGGATATTGAGAGGGAGGAAGAGAATGAGGGAAAGGGGAATGAGAGAATGAGACAGAATAAGAGGCAAAGAGAACGAGAGAATGAGAGAGACAGGATGAGGGGGAAAGAGAATGAGGGAGAGGATGAGACACAGAATGAGGGGAAAAGAGAATGAGGGAGAGAGAGGAAAAGAGAGTAAATGAGAGGGAATGAGAGCGACAGAGTGAGGAAGAGAAAGGGAGCGACTGAGAGGGAGGCAGGGAATGAGAGAGAGAACGCAGACAGAGGAGAGGGAGAGGAGGAAGGACAGAAGGAGGGTGGGCTCACTGCTCTGAGGGCTGAGTCAGAGCTGAGGAAGAGCCAGGATGTCTTTTGAATCCCTGACGTCATCACACCCTTCCCTGGCCTGGCCCCCTCATAGGCAGAAACTCCTTGAAATTCACTTTATTATGATTCAGTAAGGTCCCTCAAATCCACATATGCTTGTTTGTTTTCGGCTGTTCTTCCTAAGTCATGTCTCCTTCGCCTGTGGTTTTGATCCCATTCAAATTTCTCTCTCCTCAGATCTCTCACTCCATCCATGAATTCCTTCCCCTTTCTCTCTGGCACGTCCCTCATGGTTGCCTTGTTAACATATAGGAATGTTCTAGTATTGTGTCCTGAATTGCTGGGTTGTGGTCTCGCTGACTTCAAGAATGAAGGCGTGGACCTTCGTGGTGAGTGTTACAGTTCTTAAAGATGGTGTGTCCGGAGTTTGTTCCTACTGATGTTCGGACGTGTCTGGAGTTTCTTCCTTCTGGTGGGTTCGTGGTCTCGCTGACTTGAGAAGTGAAGCCACTGACCTTTGCAGTGAGTGTTACGGCTCTTAAAGGCAGCACGTCCAGAGTTCTTCATTCCTCCCAGTGGGTTCGTGGTCTCACTGGCTTTTCAGGAGTGAAGCTGCAGACCTTTGAGGTATGTGTTACAGCTCATAAAGGTGGCATGGACCCAAAGAGTGAGCAGCAGGAAGATTTATTGCAAATAACAAAACAACAAAGCTTCCACAGTGTGGAAAGGGACTAGCGGGTTGCTGCTGCTGGTTAGGGTGGCCTGCTTTTATTCCCTTATCTGGCCCCACCCACATCCTGCAGATTAGTCCATTTTACAGAGAGCTGACTGGTCCGTTTTGCAGAGAGCTGATTGATCTGTCTTACAGAAAGCTGATTGGTCCGTTTTGACAGAGTGTTGATTGGTGCATTTACAAACCTTTAGCTAGACACAGAGTGCTGATTGGTGCATTTACAATCCTTTGGCTAGACAGAAAAGTTCTCCAAGTCCCCACCGGACCCAGAAGCTCAGCCAGCTTCACCTCTCAATCCCTGCTCTAAACAGGACACCTCAAATGCTGTTGGGAATTGGGCGATGACCGCTTTAGCTACTTCCTGCTGGATAGGGGCAAAGAAGAGGCCCTGCAGTTGTAGTGTCCTCCAGAGGGGAGCTCTCTAGGCCAGTGAAAAGGCCAGTGGGTCAGTCCAGGGGTCCTTGGTAGAAGTTGTTAGCTCTATCTCCCAAAAGAGATGCTGAAGTCCTAACCCTCGGTACCTGTACATGTGACCTTATTTGAAAATAAGGAGTTTGCAGAGATGATTAAGATGGGTCATACTAGATTAGGGAAGCTGTCCTTGTAAGAAGAGGAAAATTTGGCTGATACACAAGGAGGATAGCCACCTGAAGATGGAGGCGGGGACTGGAGTGATGCTGCCACCAGCTGCCAGAAGCTGGAAGCAGCAAGGCCGGATCCTCCTGTAGCCCCTTTGGAGGGAGCATGGCCCTGCTGCTATGGTGATCTCAAACTTCCAGCCTACAGAACAGAGAAAGTCCATTTCTGTTGTTTAAAGACTCCCACTTTGCGTACTTTATTTGGGCAATCCTAGAAAACAAATAGAGATTCACGCCTGGCAAATAATGATCAAACAATGATTTGTTGGATGGAATGGTGATTAAAACCTAGGTTAGAAAATGAGCAAAGTGGGAGGGAGCGCACCAGGACAAATGCTAATGCAGGCAGGGCTTAATACCTAGGTGAGGGGTTGATAGACGCAGCAAACCACCACAGCACATGTTTACTATATAACAAACCTGCACGTTCTGTATATGTATCCCAAAACTTAAAAATAATTTGTTAAAAAAAGACAAAATGAGCAGTGTCTACAGCTTTCTGGAGTGTGACAGCATCACCAACTTAAAGCTGTTACTAGTACTAAATGGAATAAACATTTCCCTTTACTTTCCCCTTAATGTCCTCAGAAACACAGATGAGGGATACATCTTCACATGACTCCTCAGAGCACTAAAACGATATCAAAACACTCTTCCCGCAAGAAACACACAGGCAGAGGATTCTTCAGATAATAGGAATAAGAAATGTGAAATAAATTAGAATAAACCATGCAGCTATTTTCAATATTTACTCCTGGAAAGATAGTAAGTTACACAGAATCAGTTTTGGGAATAACTTTTCCGGTTTCACCTTTTTATGATTATTGTAATAATTGGAGGAATTCGTAAAGTAAAACCGTCTGAAAAAGTTCATCACCAAGCTGATTCTGATGAATGGTGTGGCTGATTTATAAACTCTCCTCTGTCACGGGCTGCTGAACAGAAGGAACCCTGTGAAAGTTGTGTCATCGTCCTCATCAGCAAACAAGCCATTGAACCTCTCTCCTCCTGTCACCTGCAGCCACACCTCATCCCCGAGCTTCAGCGGCAGGACAATGCCACCAGAGGCCTGGTCCTCAGAGCTCATGTAAGCATCTTTGGTGTGCAGTATTTTTACTCCATTTTTGACCAAAGACACCTGAACATTCCTGGAGAAAACAGTGATGTGGTAGGTGAAGTAATAGACCCCAGCAATGTGGCACGTGAATTTCCCCGTTGCTATATCATAATGGTTGAATTCGTTATACAGGATCTTATCAAATTTAATGGGCACATCTGAAGAAGGAAATTTGCTCAGCACCGTGAGCCCCACAGTGAAAGCACTTTTTGGCAAGACGAGCGTCTCACCGATTTTCCCCTTCTCCCCTCGATCTCCTTTCCAGCCTCTTATTCCCCGGACTCCTGGCTCACCCTGGGGCCCCATGGGTCCAGCTTCTCCCTTGGGACCAGGCTTTCCAATAGGGCCCATGGAACCTGGTAAACCAGTTGGGCCCAAAGGCCCAATGTCACCCCTTGGCCCCTCAGGACCAGTGGGACCCATGTCACCCTTATTCCCCTTCTGCCCCTGAGGCCCAGTCTCTCCTCGGAGGCCTTTCTCTCCCATGGGCCCTGCAAGCCCCTTGGGGCCATGTTTTCCTGGGGATCCTCTTGAACCTTGATCACCTTTGATGCCTTTTGCTTCAACTTTTCCATCTGCTCCTAAATAGAGAAAGAGCAAACAAAGAGATGGTTTGTGAAAGATTCCCTTGTAGGCCGGGCGCGGTGGCTCAAGCCTGTAATCCCAGCACTTTGGGAGGCCGAGACGGGGGGATCACGAGGTCAGGAGATCAAGACCGTCCTGGCTAACACGGTGAAACCCCGGTCTCTACTAAAAATACAAAAAACTAGCTGGGCGAGGTGGCAGGTGCCTGTAGTCCCAGCTCCTCGGGAGGCTGAGGCAGGAGAATGGCGTAAACCCGGGAGGCGGAGCTTGCAGTGAGCTGAGATCCGACCACTGCACTCCAGCCTGAGTGACAGAGCGAGACTCCGTCTCAAAAAAAAAAAAAGATTCCCTTGTGAACAACTTTGGTTTTTCTATAATCGAGCTCACAAATGAAACAAAGTAATGCACAGGTTCAGTATATACCCAGAGGTTAAAATTCAATTACTCCATCTGGGTGTAGTGGCTCACACCTGTAATCCTAGCACCTTCAGAGACCGCGGCAGGAGGACTGCCTGAGGCCAAGAGTTCAAGACCAACCTGGCCAACACAGCAATACCCTGACTCTAAAACAATAAATAAAAAATAAAAATAAGAAAATAAATTTCAATTACTCCAGCCCAGCTCAGTGGCTCATGCTTGTAATCCTAGCACTTTGGGAGGCCAAAGTGGGCAGACTGCTTGAGTCCAGGAATTCAAGATCAGCCTAGGCAACATGGCAAAACCTCATGTCTGCAAAAAATACAAAAATTAGCCAGTCGCGGTGGCGCACAATTGTAGTCCCAGCTACTTGGGAGGCTGAGGTGGGAGGATCACTTGAGCCCAGGAGGTTGAGGCTGCAGTGAGCCGTGATCAAACCACTGCACTCCAGCCTGGGCAACAGAGTAAGACCCTGTCTCAAAAATAAATAAATAAATAAATGAAAGTCAGTTACTCCAATTACACACGTGTGTGCACATGGACACACACACACACATCTCAACAGACCTTTTGACTACTGTCTACTAAGTTAGTGTCAGGGTTCATGTTAGAAATGACAGCCCTATCATCTAAGTCTAACATACTGGCTATGAAATAATGTCAATCCATACAGAAAGCACTCTGCAGAGCAGAGACAGGCAGATTAACTGACACCCAACCCTAGTCATGTGACATCCTCTAAAAACCCCCTCCCTGGAGTGAACATAAAATAAAGCCTGCATTGAAGCATTCATTGCCCTCTCCTGCCCAACCCCAGCCCCAACCCATCCATCCCACCAGCAGTTCATCATCCACAGAAACTTTGCTGCTTCCTTGCACCCCCACCCATCCCAAAGAGCCGTGGTTCCAAGTGTGGACTCTGAGGTTAAATGCCAGGTCCCTACCGCATGTGCACACAGGACGTCAGATGAGCTAGTGATCCTCCGTGCCTCTGTTCCCTCACCTATGGAACCGGGGTGATAAAACTACCTAGTGTCTGGGGATGTTGCATTCGGTGAGTCAGTACATGAAAAGCATAAAGTGAAGATGACACGAGTTTGCCGCTATGACTACATCCCGAGAATCCATCAGGGACCAGTTCTAGTGCCACCTCCTCCATGCAGTGCTGCCAGATGCACCAAGTCAAAAACTCAGTCTCACTCCTCAGTGCTCATCCACTGCAAGGTTCAAGGTTCAGCAAACTACAGCCACAGGCCAAATTCAGCCTCCCTCCCACAAGCTAAACAAACATGGTTTACATGTTTTTTTTTGTTTTGCTGGGTTTTGTTTGTTGGTTGGTTTGAGACAGGGTCACCTGCTCTGTTACCCAAGCTGGAGTGCAGTGACAAGATCATGGCTCATAGCAGCCTCAACCTCCCAGGCTCAAGGGATCCTCCCACCTCAGCCTCCTGAACAGCTGGGACTACAGGCACATGCCACAATGCCCAGCTAATTTTTTTTTTTTTATTTGTATAGACAAAGTCTTACTATGTTGCCCAGGGTGGTCTGGAACTCCTAGGTTCAAGTGATTCTCCTACATGGGCCTCCCAAAGTGTTGGGATTACAGGTGTGAGCCATGGTGCTCGGCCATGGTTTGCATGTTTAAATGGTCACAAATAATATTCCACAATACATGGAAACCATGGGAAATTCCCATTTCAGTCTTCACACATACGGCGTCACTGGAACACACCATGCTTATTTATGGAGCATCTACATCTTCTTTTCGCTACAAGGGGAAGTTGAGTAGTGCTGACAGATCCGTATGGCCTGCGGAGTTGAGGATATTTCCTACCCAGCCCTCTACAAAGCCTGCCAATTTCTGCAGAATCCCCCGCTCTGGAGAGTAAGAACTGTGTTGCCTTTATTGTAAGATTATAATCAGCATGGAGGACTTGTCCATGGTAAACACTTAATAGTTATTGTTAAATACTCCACAGCTCAGAATTAGAGCACCATAAATAGGAACTTCTAACCTCGTTCTCCCTTCTCTCCACTTGTCCCATCCTTCCCTGGGCTGCCGGGACGTCCTGGTTCTCCTAGGTGGAAAAGAAGAAAACAGGCATGAGTTGAAATTCCGTTTCTGATTTTCTGGCCATTGGTCTCCATCAGCCATATATGTTGGAGAGTCTGGGAGTGACCCCCACCGTGAGGGGTGCTCTGTCCTCCACACGAGTGCAGGTGGAGAGAGGCAGGCATGAGCGGGCATCTGGGGTGCTGAGCTCTGTGGGATAAGCCATCTAAGAAATGAACTGAGTGACTTCCCAAGCGCCCATCTCCAGGATGTGCCTAGAGCGCACAGCAAGACAGGACGAGGAGGGAGTGTGTGCAATGGGGACTGACTGTCACAATTGATTGTGTTCCTCTCCTGTGACAAGGACTTGGGATGTGGTCTGAATGTTGGAGGTGTGAGTAGGTTTCCTCATTCTGTTTCTCTTCCATTACTCTTGAGGAGAGTGGAACGGAAGATTTACTAGCCTCCTATGAAAACACAGATGACTATGGTTATGTGACACTATCCCAAGATAGAAAACAGAGTTCTGGAAAAATCTCTCCAGTGCCTTAGACTGGGGGAAATGCCACCAATCAAGCTGGCAGAGAACATCAAGTGAGTGAGGCTCTGCTGACCACACTCAAGTCCTTGTGCTCAGAACAGGCCTCCCGAGCCCAAGGTTGGCGTGCTATCCGTCAGCAGGTTGAAGATGGCTCCAGCCATGGCAGTAGAGTGCTCACTGGGTCATGGCTCACCCCAGATTCTGGCTTCTCACAAAGCAGCAGAAACTCCCATACTTCAGTCCCACTGACCCGACTGAGGGGCGACAGGAACAGGCTGGGCCGGCTTGCAGGTCCCGAGACAGGACTGACACAGGCAGACTTATTTCTATCACAGTATCTGTTCTCCTGGGACATCAGTGCTCTTGAGTGGGGCCTTGGTCAGTGTGGGGCCTCTGAATGGAGGGGGCTCATCCCTACATTTGCCTCTCCCTGCGCTCCCCTCCCCTCCCCTCCCCTGGCTGCTCCCCTGTGTCTTCTTCTCCTCCCCTCCACTGGCTGCTCCCCTGTGTCTTCTTCTCCTCCCCTCCACTGGCTGCTCCCCTGTGTCTTCCTCTCCTCCCCTCCACTGGCTGCTCCCCTGTGTCTTCCTCTCCTCCCCTCTTTTTACTTCCTGCTTGGCTCTCATTTCTCCCGTTCTCTAGAGCAGTGGCCTCAGAGCTTTTATGATCATGCAACCACAACTCACAAAGCATGAACACAGACCCCAATCAGTAGACACTTATGTGTTCCTAAATTATGCACAGGTAGTATATGAAAAAATATGTTTATTATAAAACATACACAAAAATATACTTTAAGATGATAAGATAAAAATGAAGTAAAATGTTAGTGTGAGCAATGTGAATGAATATCCTTCTAAGAAATAATATATATTATACATAATACCTATGAACTACATAGAAAAAACAGATATATAATTTGCTTCTAAGAAGTATGTAAAACTTGACAGAATGGACATTGTTGAGCAAAGAGGAGAAAAATTAGACAGGGAAGAGGTGGAGAAATTTGGTATTGAATATAGGAGTGTTTGTCTTAGTCCTCTATTTTTTATCTATCACCTATTTATCTCCTTTTATGTGTAATATTTTATAACAAAAATAAAAAAATGAAAATCCTACATATTCATGCATATTCATATGCGCACACATACACACACACACACCCCACTGTGGTCCCAGTGTGGGGGCAGAAGACCTGATTTCATTAAGGGTAAGGTTTTGCTATTCATTTGGACTGGGCTGTTTGCTACCCGGGCACTGGAGTAGTGTCAGTGAGCTGGAGATGGGAGCCAGGAGAAGGCACCCCACAGAGCAGATGTGCAGGATGGTGGTTCCAAAGAAATAAAGTTGCTTCCTGGGGACCCTTGGCTTCATCCAGCCCACTCAAAAAACCATCAGGCCACCAAATGCCATAAGTGGAGACATGTTAGAAACAAAAACTTGTCTTTAAAAAGGTCCATAGAAGCTTTGACATTTTCTTTGTTATGCCACTGAACTGTGCCCTTAACCCAGATGGAGCATTCTGCATACGTCTTAGATACGTGATCCTATGGTCAAGACCAGGGCTCAAGAATGGTACCTCATTCAGAAACCAAGTCTCTTGGTTGTTGTTATGGAAACCACTCAGACTTCCCGGCTTTGGCAAATCTCCCTCCCAGAGGCTGGATCCTGTCCCCAGATCCCCAGACCCTGGGACAGGGTCCCAACCTAGGTCATAGACGCATAGGCAGCAGCTCTATGGCTTCAGATTCTTGTCTCCTTTTGTGTCATCTGTCACTCCACATCTCCTGCTTCATGGCATGATGCAGTATTAGCTCTCACCTGCACTGCAGCTGGGTGCTTGCTGCCAAGTAATTCATGATCAGATTCTACTGGCCTCGTGTTGCCAAAAATCCATCATAGCTGTCACCTGAGGAGGGAGGATCCATGACATCATATACTACTGAAAATGTTCTGCGGTGTCAGAGATGAGAGAACCCAGGAGGGTAGAGGTCATTGCGATCTCACCCTGTGCTCTCCACCAGCACTGGGCACAGAGTCTGGCATGGAGCAGACCCCGTGAGTGCTGCTGGGCAGAGGGGTGGATGGATGGATGGGGTCAGGCCCCAGTGAGTGTTGCTGGGTGGGTGGGTGGATGGATGGATGGGGTGTGAGTGGGTAGGTGAAAAGCCACACAGATGATGAGTGAATGAGATGAAAAGAATGAAGAGAGAAGTTGAAAGGCAGCCGAAGCCACCAGGTGAGTACCTGCATCCCCTTTGTCACCCTTCGCTCCGTCTCGTCCATCTCTTCCAGGCAGACCATTGTGACCGGGGTTCCCAGGGATGCCAGGGTGCCCTTGCCTGCACGTGTTCTGTGAGCTTATGTTCCCTGTGCAGATTTCAATGGCAAGCAGAAACCACCAGATCCTCATGGTTCAGATGACAGACTCTGAACTGAAAGAGGGAAACAGAAAACCAAAGGAGAAACCTTTGTTGCTGAGGCCCAGGACACAGCCTCTGTCCCATGCCATGGGAAATAGGTGAGCTGTCCCCTGCCCCAGAGCCACACCTGGACAGACTTGGACAGAAGGCTCAGGGCAGGGGAGCAAGCTGGTTATAACCAGAATGACATTGTCCTTGGAAGGTAACTACTGGGAGCAAGCCCCCAAAATCTGGCCATAAACTGGCCCCAAAACTGGCCATCAACAAAATCTCTGCGGCACTGTGACATGTCCATAATGGCCCTAATGCTCAAGCTGGAAGGTTGTGGGTTTACCTGAATGAGGGCAAGGAACACCTGGCCCGCCCAGGGCAGAAAACCGCTTAAAGGCATTCTTAAGCCACAAACAAAAGCATAAGCGATCTGTGTATTTTAGGGTGTGTTCCTGCTGCAGTTAACAAGCCCAACCTATTCATTTAATTCGGCCCATGCCTTCATTTCCCACAAGGGATACTTTTAGATAATTTAATATCTATAGAAACAATGCTAATGACTGGTTTGCTATTAATAAATATGTGGGTAAATCTCTGCTCGGGGCTCTCAGCTCTGAAGGCTGTGAGACCCCTGACTCCCCACTTCACACCTCTATATTTCTGTGTCTGTGTCTTTAATTCCTCTAGCGCCTCTGGGTGAGGGTCTCCCCGACCGAGCTGGTCTTGGCAAGTGGCGTCCATTCGTGGGGGCTCGAATCCAGGTAGAAGGGTTGCCAGAGCGATGGTTGGAACGGAAAACTAGCTGGAGGACACCCGAGTACCCTTAAAGCAATCCCCATGGTGGGTAAGAAGGGGAGCTCGGAAGCGTCAGGGTAACAATGGGACAGGTTTGGGGTCTGGTTCATTTCACCTTGGAACTTTTTCACACTGGTAATGAAGGGAAACAAGAGTATAGCGAAGTAACAGAAGAGGTTGCAGAGCATGTTTATTTGCTAACTAAAACTAAAACAGCAAAGGAAGGAGAGGTTCATCCCTACCCTTCTGCACCCCCTCATTATTTTGACGAAAGTGACCCCCCAGATCTTTCTTTTCTGGACAACATTGGGCGAAAAGTAGTTGCCCCAGTGACTGTTCGAGCAGCGCCTCAAGTGACCACTCTTAGTTCTATTCAGGCAGGAATTCAGCAAGCTAGACGAGAGGGTGATTTAGAGGCTTGGCAGTTCCCTGTTAGAAGACGTGCCCCAGAACAAGAGGGAAATATTACAGCTACATTTGAGCCTTCTCCTTTTAAATTACTCAAAGAATGAAAACAAGCAATAAATGAGTATGGACCAGGTTCTCCTTTTGTACTGGGACTGTTAAAGAATGTTACTGTTTCCAGTCGGGTGATTCCTACTGACTGGGACGCTCTTACTTGAGCTTGTCTAACTCCTGCTCAGTTCCTATAGTTTAAAACTTGGTGGGCAGATGAAGCTTCCATTCAGGCTGCTCACAATGCCCAGGCCCAAACTCCCATTAATATAACTGCAGACCAACTTTTGGGGTTGGCAGCTGGGCTGGTTTAGATGCACAACTGGTCACGCAGGATGAGGCCATAGAACAGCTTAGAGGAGTGTGCATTAGAGCTTGGGAAAAAACCACTTCAGGTGGGGAACAATACCCTTCCTTTAGTGTTATAAAACAGGGACAAAGAGAACCATATGTTGATTTTATAGATCGGTTACAGGAGTCTCTTAAAAAGATGATGCAGATTTGGCTGCTCAGGATATAGTGTTGCAGTTATTAGCTTTCAACAATGCTAATCCCGATGGCCAGGCTGCTCTGCGACCTATCAGAGGGAAAGCACATTTAGTTGATTATATCAAGGCCTGTGATGGTATCGGAGGTAATCTGCATAAAGCTACCTTGTTGGCACAGGCAATGGCAGGACTGAGAGTGAATAAAGGAAATACTCCATTTCCTGGAGCTCGTTTTAGCTGTGGGAAGCATGGTCATACTAAAAAAGAACGCAGAAAAAATCAGCGAGTCAGGCCGCCAGATAGGGGAAAAAAGAAAACTGCTGATCTTGAAATATGTCCAAAATGTAAAAAAGGAAAACACTGGGCTAGTCAGTGTCACTCTACATTTGATAAAGAAGGGAACCCGATTTTGGGAAACGCCATGAAGGGCCCGTCCCGGGCCCCGTTCTAAACCAGGGCATTTCCAGCTCAGGCCATTCCCTCATCCCTGTACAATGTCTGTCCCCCGCCACAGCCGGTAGTGCCACAGTAGATTTATGCTGCACAAAAGCTGTAAGCCTTCTGCCTGGGGAACCCCTGCAAAAGGTCCCAACAGGAGTCTGTGGACCCTTGCCAGCAGGGACAACAGGATTACTTTTAGGTAGGTCTAGTGTAAGTTTAAAAGGCGTACAAATACATACAGGAGTCATTGATTCAGATTACAATGGGGAAATTCAAATTGTTATATCCACGTCTATTCCCTGGAAAGCAGAGCCAGGAGAGCGCATAGCACAGCTCCTGATTGTGCCGTATGTGGGAATGGGAAAAAGTGAAATTAAACGAACAGGAGGATTTGGAAGCACAAATAAACAAGGCAAAGCAGCTTATTGGGTAAATCAAATTACTGATAAACGTCCTACCTGTGAAATAACTATTCAAGGAAAGAAATTTAAAGGTTTGGTAGATGCAGGAGCGGACATTTCAATCATTTCTCTACAGCACGGGCCGTCCCCGTGGCCAGTTCAACCCGCTCAATTTAACATAGTTGGAGTCAGTAAAGCCCCTGAAGTATATCAAAGTAGTTATATTTTGCATTGTGAGGGGCCTGAAGGACAACCTGGGACTATTCAACCAATTATAACTTCTGTACCTATAAATTTATGGGGAAGATATTTATTGTAACAATGGAGAGCACACGTTCTAATTCCAGAACAATTACATAGCTCTCAAAGTCAACATACAATGCATGAAATGGGATATGTCCCTATGGGACTAGAAAAAAAATTTGCAAGGTTTGAAAGAACTGCTTCAAGCGGAAAAACAAAGTTCCTGCCAAAGATTAGGAAATAATTTTTGATGGTGGCCATTGTTAAGCCTCCAGAACCTATACCTTTAAAATGCGTAACAGATAAGCCAATTGGGATAGAACAATGGCCGCTATGGAAAGAGAAACTGGAGGCAGCTGTAGATAAATTAGTTGCTGAACAATTAGAAAATGGGCACATAGCTCCAACATTTTCCCCTTGGAATTATCCAGTTTTAATAATTATGAAAAAATGCAGGAAAATGGAGAATGTTAACTGACTTAAGAGCCATCAATTCAGTTATACAATCTATGGGAGCATTACAGCCAGGATTGCCTTCTCCAGCTATAATTCCAAAAAATTGGCCTTTAATAGTCATAGATTTAAAAGATTGTTTCTTTACTACCCCTTTAGCTGAGCAAGACTGTGAACGGTTTGCATTTACAATTCCTGCAGTAAAGGACCTGCAACCTGCTAAGCGTTATCATTGCAAAGTGTTGCCACAGGGCATGTTAAACAGTCCGACTATTTGCCAGCCGTATGTGGGGCAAGCAATTGAACCTACTCGTAAAAAATTTTCACAGTGTTACATTATTCACTATATGGATGATATACTTTGTGTTGCTCCCACTTGAGAAATATGACTCCAATGTTATGATCACCTGCAAAATTCAATTTCTCGCACTGGTTTAATTATAGCTGCTGACAAAATTCAGACTACTACTCCCTACTCCTACTGGGGGACCTTAGTAAATGACACTACTATTGTGCTACAGAAAGTAACCATACATAGGGATAAATTAAAAACATTAAATGATTTTCAAAATTACTAGGGGACATTAATTGGATACGACCTGCTCTAGGCATTCCTACCTATGCCATGAGTAATCTGTTTTCTATCCTTAGAGGAAATCCTAGTCTCACTAGCCCTCCGCAATTAACAAAGGAGGCTGAGGTCAAGTTACAGCTGATTAAAAAGCAAGTCCATAAGGCTCAGATAAATAGAATAGATCCAGAGAAGACTCTAGATTTGCTAATTCTTTCAACTCAGCATTCACCTACTGGTGTTACTGTCCAAGAACAGGACTTAGTAGAGTGGCTTTTTCTTTCACATACTAATTCACGGACTCTAACTCCTTATTTAGATCAAATCGCTACTATGATAGGGATTGGGAGTACTCGGTTTATTAAATTACATGGATATGATCCTGGAAAAATTATTGTCCCTCTCACGAAGGCACAAATACGGCAAGCTTTTATAAATAGTCTTACTTGGCAAACCCATTTAGCTGACTTTGTGGGTATTCTCGATAATCATTTTCCTAAAACAAAGCTGTTTCAGTTTGAAATTAACTAATTGGATTCTCCCTAAAATAACTAAATTTAAACCAACTGAAGGTGCCGAGAATGTTTTTACAGATGGGTCTAGTAATGGTAAAACTTATTCTGGCTAAAAAAGTAGTTTTCCAGACGCCCTCTACTTCAGCTCAAAAAGCAGAGCTTGTAGCTGTAATTGAGGTATCAACTGCTTTTGATATGCCTATTAATGTGATTTCTGATTCTTCATACGTGGTTCATTCCACACAGTTAATTGAAAATGCTCAGTTACGATTTCATACAGAACAACAACTGATTACAAAAACAAAAAAGGAGGAGAAATAGGGATTACAGTACAGTCCATACGCAATTGAATCTAGCATCATTTGTTGAAAAGATCCAATAACAAGATGTTGGGAAATAGGTAAAATAATAACTTGGGGTAGAGATTATGCTTGTATTTCTCCAGGACAAAATCAACAGCCGATTTGGATACCATGAAGACACCTGAAACATTATCATGAGCCAGATGATGCTGAGGAGGACCCCAACTGTGATGAGCAACACCCATCGAGCACAGCCACCCACCTGGAGACAGATCAAGAAGCTGTCACAGATGGCGGAAGAAAACCTGAGTAAAGTGGGACAACCAGTCACAATGAATAATTTAATGGTAGCTATGATAGCGGTGATCACCACTGCTGTGAATATTCCTTCAATAAGGGCTGGTAATAATGCCTGGATGCAATCACTGTGATGCAGTTACACACGTGTTCTGATCTCAGTATTTACCATAATAAATCTGCTCCTATAATTGAGGCATACTGCCCTTAAAACCTATTTGTAAACAGGATTGGACCCAGTTAGCAAAAATGAACGTGCTTGTTTAGGAAGACTGCTTTGCAGAACAGGCAGAGGTGCAGAATAAATGATTCCTATGGAATCATTATTCATCGGTCCCCTAAGAGGATGTTTAGCTTGAATTGCACCTCTCAGTCTGTGTGCCACAGCCACACTATGTTCAGATGAGCTGAACAAAATGGTCAGATGGTAGAAATGCTTAGAAGTACAGCAAAGTTCCTATTATCTGGAACCATGGTGGTGTAGTGGCACCTCAACCTCAAATGGTATGGCCCGCTCTAGGAGCTAAACATAAGGATTTGTGGAAACTATTAAATGCTCTTAATAAGATCAAAATTTGGGAAACAATAAAAAGCATCTAGAAAAGATGGAAGAAAGGGTATCAGTGATTGAAGATCAAATGAATGAAATGAAGCAAGAAGAGAAGTTTAGAGAAAAAAGAGTAAAAAGAAACAAACAAAGCCTCACAGAAACATGGGACGATGTGAAAAGACCAATCTACGTCTGACTGGGGTGCCTGAAAGTGAGGGGGAGAATGGGACCAAGTTGGAAAACATGTCAGGGTATCATCCAGGAGAACTTCCCCAACCTAGCGAGGCAGGCCAACATTCAAATTCAGGAAATACAGAGAACGCCACAAAGATACTCCTCCAGAAGAGCAACTCCAAGACACATAATCC